>NW_009646445.1:2018088-2107932 GCF_000708025.1 Charadrius vociferus | reverse complement strand
CTGGCTCTACAGTTGGGTGCTAACACGAGCCTGAGTGAGTCTGCATCCGTTAGCCCACCGCCTGCGTGGGAGGTATAAAGACATTGCCCTTTCCGCTATTACACATTTTTGAGGTTTGAGGAACTGAGAGAAAATCCAGGGAGCCTTTCCCTCTCTCCAGGTTGTGGTCTGGCAGCGCTTGTTTGGCTGCCATTGACAGCAGCGCATACTGCTTGAGAAACATATGGGGTAGTGAGCAACGCGCCCTCCTTCCTCTCCCTTAGAAGTTTGTTTAAAAAAAAATATGTTTAAAATACCAGCGAGATTGTGTCTGTTCTGTTCCTCCTGGAATACGCTGCGCCCAGCAGGAAAACTGCCTGAATTATGAACTCCTAGTTACCAAGGAAATGAAATTTGTTTCTCTGAAAAGAGTTCCATTCACACTCTGAAACTTGCATCATTTTCTTAACTCAAATACTGAACTTCTGTGCGGAAGAAAAGCTCTCTTTGTGAGACAGCCCACTTCAGTCCTACCCCTTGGAGTAGAGAGATTTAAACAATTACCAATCCATCTCTCTGGATCCTTTGCAAGGAGGCCCCAAAACACAACTGATTATTTTCAAATAGAGAAAAAAAACCCACCAAACACTTGCACAAATTCAGAGTTTCCCTATAAATCATCAACAGAAGAGGACACAGCTTTTCCTTTACCTTTACTAAAACACTTTAAAATCTCCTTTGCTCCCACTTGACAGTAGAGGGAGAGAACTATTGCAGCTGTGGGAGAAGACCTGCTGTTATTTTAGGAGCAAAAATGTTTGCTAGGGTTAGGCAGAGAGAGTTTTATAAAGACCAACTAAGGTCTTCCTCTGATTACTCATTTTAGTTTTTTTTACTGTAATGTCACTAGCTTTCCAGCATGGAGCCCTTTTGAACTCCATGAGATCTTAGCTTAACATCTGCTTTCCTCCTCATTTGGCTGGAACATGAGCTTGGTGACCCCCACACCCCACAGGGATCCTTCCCGGGATTTCTGGGTAGCAGCCAAGTTGTTTTGGAAAGGGTAGGTGACGCTAGCGGAGGGTGAGAACTGTGGGTCTCTCCCTTACCTGGCAGGCATCCTGCATTATTGTTTGGAGGATAAGCGATGAGGTTAGGGAAGAGAAGGAAAGGGAAGTTCTGTCTCCTTGTTGCTCACCTTGACCACCTTATATTCACGTTGTTGCCAGTCACTGTACAGTGAAGCTGAGCAGTCCCTCCCTCAGGTACCATGATGCTTGGCAGAAGACCAGTGATCCTCAGTTCTCCTAGACCAGAAGAGAAGTCATCGCTAGCAGGAGGCCAATGCCATGCTGCCCCTGGTAGTAGGTGCATTCCTTCACGGGAAAAGTCCAACATACGCTATGATGAGCTAGGAGCCCCTGGGTCCTGAAACAGCACGTTTGGAGCTATGGTGCTGTTGCTGTGGGGAATGTGGATTTCCTGAGGCCTTTGGCCCAAGCAAGGGCAAGTAGCAGAAGCCTCGAAGAGCTTTTTCCTCCAGCTGGATACAAGAACACTGGTGTCCCAGAAACAAGGCCCCGAGGGTCACTCATGCTGTGCTATTAGTCCATCTTCCCAGCTGCCTGGAGCATCATGATCTACAGACACACACAGATCACTATTGGGTAAAACAACTCGCTCTTCCCTTGCCCTCAAGCTGCCTGTTAAACATCAGGTGTGAAGCCAAGAGGCATGGCCAGACAAGAAACCCACACTGCCCAGCCCTCCCTGTTTCCTGCTTGTGTGCACGCATGTGTGTGTGTACAGAGGTGCCACGCGTGCATTCACCCATCCAGTACCAAGCGGTCGGAACAGGACCTGGCGCTGGTCCTGGTCACGTCCATTCGAGGCAATGCAGGTGAAGAAGCCGACGTCTTCAGAGCTGACCCGGCTGATCACCAGGGCCCCGTCTGACTGCTGCCTGTGTCTGGGGAACAAAACCAGAAAGCCCCTCAGCCTGTGCCTGGGTCAGGATGGGACTCCAGCCACCAGAGATGGACCTGAGCCTCACACACAACTGCGTAGTAACACTGAGCAAAGGTTTAGCAGCAGCTCAGTTCAACCTGTGATACAACCCCTGGTCCTCAAATCCCAGCACTAGTGCTGTAGACTCTGGAAAAGCTCACTGCAAGAGGTTTCTGGGAGCAGAGAAGGAGCTGCAGGTGAGCAGCACCAGTAGCTGTGGAAGTTCACTGCAGGCACCCTGATCTCTCTCTTTGCTGTGAACCTCTGCCCCGGCTCACAGACCAGCTGGATTTTGGCAAATTTGCTTGCCGCGTGTTCTCTTTCTGCTAATCCTGTAGATGAACAAATCTCAGCTTTGGCTCACTTGCAGACCCTGTATCACAGCTGTTCACTCAGGGGTTCAGCATTCAGACTTTGATCTGTGAGTGAGGCGAGGGCACTCAGGCAGTACCGTCTGGCCTTACTGGAGGCAGCTGGCTGGCATAAAGCAGGACGGGCCATAGCTGCACGGCCAGCAGCTCCATCCTCTCAGAAAAGAGACAGGGAAGGCAAGGCAAAGAGGATGTTCTCCTCCACATGAACCTGCCTGTGGGTACGGTGGAGCCACCTGGGAGCTCACCTGGGAGAGGAAAGGGGCTGCCCATCTTTCTGCCACTCGATGGTGAGAGCCGGTGATGCTTCCACTGTGCAGGGCAGTCTGACTCTCTCCCCGACGTTGGCCTCCACTACTGAGGGCTCGCTCTTATCCATTCTCAATCTGCAAAGTCCACAAGCACAGCAGAAGATGCAAAAATTTCCTCCTTCAGCATTCGACCTTCAGCACAAGGCCTTTTTAATCACAAGCCTTATTTTTCACCTCCAACAGAAAAGGGTGGTCTCTGTACTCCCGTCAGAGCTCTGTTGCCATTACCAACATTCAGCGTTCAGAAAAGAGCAGCATCCATCAAATCCTGCTCCAGTCCAGCACAGCTCAGCGCTGCGCTCCTGCCAGCCAGCTTAACCCTTTAGAGGCAGCAACCCTCTTTCTTACAGCATCCCTCTGGGTAACAGCCTAGCAAGCGTCAGCAACGTGAGCACACGGCATGTTACAAAGTCCTGAACAGGGCACCAAGCAAGTTTTCGCCAAGGTGCTCGTCTGGCACACAAAAACGAGCAGATATTTTTTAGGGTGTGAAGACCCCATTGCAATCACCTGACGGCGTGCAAGGCCCAGGAGCTGCTGGGCCATCCACCTCATGCAGCAGAAAGGTTGAGGTCAGGCCCTCACACCACCCATCTCCTCATGCTCTTTGCTCTCTGAGAACTACAGCTAAACACCATTTCAGAAGGGAGCTAAACCGCGATGTTCCCAGAGTCAAATAAAACATCGTCTCCCCCACCCCCATTCTCTGACCTGAATTCTTGATCTCAAAAAACAAAACCAAAGAGCCTTAATTCCATGCTCTTAATTCAGTGAATCACTGCTTTCTGCTTTTAGGCAGAAGCAGCTAAGGATGTTGCTGGGGAGTTCAGCAAATTGGCTGGGCCTTAGGTTGTAAACTCAAAAGAAGGGAGGGATCAGATCATGATCCCATTTAATATGGAAACCTAACATGCTGCATTTAAGGCAAAAATAATTAGTACCCTCTTATTTCTGTGGGGCCTAGAAGCACCAAAGAAACATGCAAGAAGCTACAAAATATGCCACCCAGTGCGTGAGGAGATTGTGAACAAACCAGTTAGACTCAAAACAAAATATTTAAAATAAACGGGTGGGGGCTAAAGTAATTGGAGCTTTTTAAAATATACATATGCCTATTTTGTGCTAGTTAAGCAATTCCTGTTTGCTTTGCTTTTTTCCAGAACGGGTTTCTCTTTCTGCCTATGCTAACTTGAACAGCTAAGGATGCTGCCCCTGATATTTCTCCTTTCCTTTGAACCTAGCTCCTTTGCTGTCAGCCTCCCTCCGCGTCTCTGCTCAGAATATGCTTCCTTCAAGAGACCCTCGGGGAGGACGGAAGACAGCTTGCGACTGGGATCTTCTCCCGTTCCTGTTGTCAGCAGTTCGGCACTGCTTTGCTTCCCGACCGTGCCCCAGAACAGCTGACCCAGGACCTTTCCAATCTTCAGCTTTTCTACATGAAGAGATGCCATATGGTTCATCAGCTGGGCACGGTGGACAAACTGTTGCTGCATGTGAACTTACCTGTACGTGAATTGCTGATGCACAGAGGAACCGGCTGCCTGTACAACCTTCCCGCCTCTGGATAGCTCTCGCGGCTGCTGGTTTTCCTCGTGAAGGACCCGACCTCTCTCAGCCTCTGCCAGAACAGCGCCCTGGTACTCTATTCAAAATAAAATGCCATATGTGAATAAAAGGACCCTTCTTACTGTGACCTCTCGCGTAGGGTTTCTATGAGCTTGGGAGAGCTCGCTGAACTGGAGCCAAAGAGCCCTTCAGCCATCTGTTTTCTGGCTGACTAGTGCAGCAAGCCTGCGCTGTCTGCTAATGAGAGTCACAGACCTGCAGGCAAGCAATTTTAGACTCCTTTCTCTCCTCTGTCAGTGAACATGTTGCAGCATCCCTTAGGCCACGATGCCTTCTGCCCCATGTGCCACTGCTGTGACAAAGTACACTGAAGAGATTGAAGGCTACAGGGTGCCTTGCTGGCCCATCTTTTGAGACTGGTCTTTCACAATGTTTTTGGTTTTGTTTCTCAAATAAGGCACATTTTTCAGAAGAGAGAATCATTTGTTACCCAGCAGGACCTGTTTGGGCAAAACACAAAACACAAATGCACCAGCACAGAGAGCTACGGAAGACTGGTCACATTATGGGGTGAGATGGAGGGCCCAGGAAACTGAAGAAAAGCCCTCTTCTGGAGCCTCCTTTCTGGTGTCAGGAGGTGGTTGATGGCTCTCAGGGAGGAAGATGTGCTCGCTGTGCTGGAAGAGGGGCCAGTTACAGGCAAGCCACAACTCCGGTTACGGGGTGGCACTGCAAAGGAGTGCTTTAACAGGAGGCAACACCAAAAGAAGTCCTGCTGCCTCCTCAGTCCCTCTGGGCATCCCTACAGCAGAGGGGACCGACTGCTTTGACTAGCTCTTGGGACACCACTGCCATGGAGTGAAGGTGACACTGCTAGCACTGTGCAGCAGCGGAGGAAGGTTGCTCCTGCAGCTGGCTTTATTGTTGTCAATAACCGCTAACGCAGAGCCCTGAGCTACCTCTTTGGTCTTAAGTGGAAGGTAAGTCACCTATGATCTGGAGCTGAATCTGTCGGCTCTCTGGCCTCCCGTCAGAAATGAGGCACATGTAAGTCCCGGCGTCCTCTGGCTTGACGTGGCTGATTACTAAGGAGCTGTCGGACTGGTAGGTGTGCCTGCAACAGGAGCAAGGATTAACCGCCACTGCCTGGCCACGGGCGGGCAGCAACTGGCCACGGCAGAGCGGCCCTTCATGCTGATGTCGCATGAACCATCACCATGGAGTGCCCTCCCCAGCTTAGAAAACAACAAAACCCTGTTGACCACAGAGGGGTCACAGGCAGGGGAAATATCTGCGGCAGAAGGGAGGTCAGGAACAGAGAGGAAACTGAGATGGGGAAAACAGGGAACTGCTTTCAGCAGCCCTCTCCCATGAGGAGGCAAACTGCCCTTCCAGGCAGGAGCTCGAGACCCAGCAGTCATCTCCAAACAGAAAAGCAGAACTGGGCTTTTCTCAACTGTGATTTTCATAACACAAAGTGACTGTCTGGCTCCAGACTGTTGCTGGAAACAGACTTCCCAGGAAAAACTCGCTTTAAAAGTAGTTTTAAAAAATTTTTTATCTTAGATAGGAGTGCCAGAAACTTCCAGCCAGAAGAACTCTGAGTTATTTGGCTACAAGTTTCACCCTGGACTACCGACTTACTGCTGCCCCAAGATGAATCCAACAGAGACGACATTTTTCTGTATAACTACCCACATGTCAGCTTCCACCAGCGCTGTGTTATGGGACAGCACTTGTTCTGCCCCGTAACACTAGCCAATACCTCAATACTATTGCAGACTGAATCTGTTTCTGCTGTGCACAGACCAGGTGAACAGTTCATGCTCTTGGGTCAATACATGGGCTTGTGTATTTATTTGTGTGTCCTCCCTTCCCCCTTCCCCCTGCCCCCCCCCCCCTTTTTTTTTTTTTTAAGAAAAATAACAGTAAGATGACAAAGAAAGCAGGCAAGCGTATTTGGCACTCTCCCCAGCAAGGAGCCCATCTGCTCTACAACGAAGGGAGCTGAGCTCACCTGTCAGAGGAGACTGGTCGGCCATCCTTCATCCACTCCACTCTGGAGAAGGGGGACATGCCTGTCTTGCAGACCAGCTGGATGTTTTGTCCCGCAGCTGCTGTCACGAGAGAGTGCTTGGCTTCCTCCAGGATGGCTCTGAAAGAGAAAGTGATTCCATTGGCGCCTCTGCTGCCCTCCTCTACTCTGGGTCCTCTAATTTGACTCTGGTTAAGTCACAACCACAGGGCAAAGCAGGACCGGCTGCCCATTAAGCTCTGAGCAGATGCACCAGGCAACACATGAGGAGTGCTCTCCCACATGGCAAAGGCTGCTCCGGACAGACTGAATGCTGCAGTATCTCCAGGAAGAGAGTCCTACAACCCCTCTCTTCTGAAGGAACTAGATTCAGCTCAGCAGGTGGACACAGATCCGGTGCAGACACATTTAGAACTAGCTTTATGCACTCGCGATTTTCAGGGTGACACTGTCTGAATCCTGACTTAAACTCTGCATCTTTAAAGTCTTCCCTAGAACAATCCACTGTTCCTCCATGCAGTGCTGTGATAAAGGCTCTGAAGTCAGAGAGTCAGCAAAATTTGCTGGTAGGAACAAGAAAAACACCTATGGACTTGCATTCATGGTGTAAGAGTGCCTCCCAGACAAAGATCCCAGGATCCTGCAGTCTTTTCCACACACGGTACTTCCAGTGCTGTCAGAGAGCAGGAAGAGTGCAAGGAAAGAGGCAGCAGATAACTCCAGGGCCTGAATAACTTGATTTACCAAAGGGCCACATGTATAGCCAATCCATTGCACGGTATTCCCAGTTAGCAGGTCCCAGCTGGGCCAACACTTTCACTCCAGAGGAAGATGCACTGATGCATCACAATGAGCTGGCGACACATGATTAAAAAAAAAAAAAAAAAAATCACCTGTGCAGAGCCCGTGCTGGGAACGAGTCTGCTGACGCCTGCTGCGCAAATCCTTCCGTTGTGGAAACATCTGCTCCGAAAGCCTTATGCCACTGCTTGCCTTCATGGGGCAGCACCTGCTGGCCGCCGCCGCTCTGCCTCTCTGAGGGCCCGGGCACTGCTGTTTCCCACGAGCGCAGCCGGCTCAGGCTGTCCAGACTGCCTTGCTGGGTGCCCCAGCGCTGGCTCTCCAGCATACCAGCCCTTGGCAAAGACTCTGGCAGCACCTCACTTCCCCAGCTGTCCTGTCTGTGGCTGTCTTGTGTGGGGTGTGAAGTGCCATAGGCTCTCCCTTCTTGGCTGTGACTTGCAGACCCTCGCAGGGATGGCTGCTGCTGACTCCGAGCATCCGCCGTATGAAAGCGGGAGCCAGTATGCTGGTGTTGTAGGACTCCTGTGCCAGAAGAGGGCTGGTGCTCCAGAAGACTGGCCCCCACAGAGCTGTGGCATGCTCTCATGCACTCCTCCTCCGAGGCAAAGCTGTTTTTATTGCCATGACAGCCGCCGTACCAAAACCGGTTACACTTGCCAACGACAGTCACAAAGTACCAGCGAGTGGTCCAGTTCGTGCAGGGTCCGTGGGCGCTGGGCAGCAGGCATATGACAGGATACGCTACCAAAAAGAGCGGAACAGAGGGAGATGTGAGGGTCATGAAGCACAAAGGTCCAGGTGCTTCAAGCCACCTATCTAGATGATCTGGTGGGTATTGTGTGGCAGAGGTGGGAAAGTAAGTCACCCGAGTTCCACACCCAGCTCTGGGCAGCTGCTCACATGTTTCTTTCCGCCCCAGTTTTGCCACTAGTGGAAGGAGAACCAACCTCAGAGAAATTTCAGAATCTAGATACTAGGCAGATGCTTTACGGCCTTTCTCGGGGAATTGCGCAGCTGCAAGGTTGGCTCTGGGGCTTCCTCTCCTGCAAGGGGCACGTGGCTCCCGTTTGCACACTTCCAGCCCACAGAGCAAGTGGATTAGACCCAGTTGTGAGGCCCCATGCATTACAGAATACCCTTCTACACACTGATACAAAGAGGATCACAGCTCTATGCGACTAGAAACTGAGCCCTGTGCCCCGAATCACAGGTATCACAGCCGCGTGCTGGCAAACACTGGATGCAGGGCTCCAGCTGAGGGGTCCTTTGCCAAGCTGTAGTTGAGCAGAGGGGATCCAGAGAGCTTTCCCTTTCCCCAGGGCAGTCCCCCAGGGCTGGCCACCAAGCAATCCCTTTGCTGCGGCAAAAGGTCAAGGCAATGCAGCAACAAGGTGCCGGTAGAGGGTACAGCTGGGAAGGGAAGGGGCAGAGATGCTTTTGCCCACCAGCTCTAGTGCCCTCATGGTACAGCAGGCACTGTATTGAACTCTGGTGGCTGAAAGCATCCACGCAGCCCTGAGTAACACCTCCATCCTTAGCTGTAGTACTCTTTCCACAGTGTCTATGGGCTGTCCGAAGGCTGAGCACGGCCCCGAGTCCTCAGAGAGGCCCTACTTCTCCTAAAGCCAGGTAACTAATTTGGAGCACTCCAGGCTGCATCAGGTTGTCTTCCCAGGAGCAAACAGCTCCCCAGAAGTCTACAGGCTGATCGAGATCACACAAGCACACTTCTGTCACGCTCTGAGCAGAGGACAACAAGAATTTCTGCGGTAGCTGACAAAACTGAACCATCTGGCTGCTTTCCTACACTCCCTCCCACCTTCCCCTGCCCCAACCACCAGCCAGAATTTCTTTCTGAAGAGATCATTTACTACATTTTACACAGCAGAGCCTCTATGAAGGAAGCTTCTACACGCTACTGGATTCTGTAGGACTCTTCCTATGTTTCTAAACCAAGAAGCCAAAGCATCACTTACGGTAGTTGGGCCTATTGAGACATCCTTCCCCTTGAGGACCTGAAGCTGAAGCGACATTGTCAAAACAGCAGCCGTACATGGAACTGCGGCACTCACCCGAGGGGTGCTGCTGGGACAAGGCTTGGCTTGCCTTAGAGACAGGAATTGAAAGCCAAAAGTTATCATGCACACATGAGGACAGTAGCACATGCAAGGCACCATGTCCAAGCCACCGGCTGCAGAAGGCCAGCTGTTAGAGGAACCACTGGGTTTTTTGTTTGCCTCCTGGACGCTTTCATGCTGGGAAGGGGTGGGAAACTTGGCTGTCGGCCACAGAGCCAGGGCTGCCCATCTCTACAAGACAGACCTAACCAGCACAGGGGCAGGCCGATTTATTCCACTGGCACCACCACACACCCCAAGCTACGAGAGGAATTACCTCCCTGACTACTTTGCCCTCAATTAATCTGTATCTGACGAACAAAGGCAACTAATAGTGGCCATGGTTTTCCCACTTTTTTTCCTCCTTGAAATTGGATGGCAAGTTTCTGACTGAGAAATTTGATTACTCAGAATTATTCTATCAGTTCTACATAGGATGGTTGGTCTTCTACTTCTCAGACATCTCCCAACCATCCACTCTGTCCCTGGCTTACAGAGGATCACAGGTGGTTGCCTCAGACTGAAGAGGAGCGAACTGGGCCAAATGGCTTGATGCCATGCCTGGAGTATTGGTTCTCCAGCATTACTGGCAGAGATGAAGCACAACAGAAACCCACAAGCTGAGTCACCAGGGTCAAATCTGAATCTTCCTATCTGATGGACTCCTAAAACGCAAAGAGTTTTTGTACTTACTGTTGGAGCTGCTGCAGTGGGCTGATTTCTGCTCGCTTGAACATCATGGTAATATTGTGGGCATCCCATGTTGTTTGGACCCTGGGCAGCCGATATTCCGTCAGGACAACATCCATACCTACAGGCAGAAGGCAGAAGGGCTGCAGCAATACCTGACCTGCCCGGCTCGACAGGCACAGGCTGTAAATTTCAGCAAGCCCCCAGGGACGGCAATGCCTCCCTGCTCAGGCCCATCTACTTCCAGCTACCTGCTCCGGTGACAGGTGCTGAAGGGACAACCTCTCCCCAAAGGACCTGAAGCTGGAGTGTGCCCATCTGGACAGCAGCCGTGTGGGCTCTGATGACAGTCCTGAGAGCCAGTCCCTGCAGCGGCGTCCCGAGAGAAGCTGAGCTGATGGGAACCCGAAGAGCGTGACTGGGATTCCCAGCGAACAGGCAACAAGTTGATGCCATGGTCCTTGGTGGATGGGATGTGGCGATTCCCAGAGGTACTATGGATCACGGAAGTCCCAGGGAGCATCCTTTCATCACCAGAATCTGGGGAGAGAACTCCTTAAAGCATGCAAGTGAGCATCAAAATCTGATCAGTTTTCCTCATCTCTGCTCTCTTTCACCTGCCCAGGGCTACAGGACAGGCTTTTCTGTATCAGGAGTATGTGTCTTCTGGCTTACTCTTATGGATTTGGTTGTTCAGAGGTTCTTTTGCTCACTGCCCTGTCAGATGAGAAACCACCTGCCACATTACTGTGGTCCCCCTCACATAATCGTTTCTTCTTCTGTGGTCTGCTTTGGGCAGTAGTTCTCTCAGCCAGCGCTTAAGTCATGCTTCCAGATTGCGGGATCTGTATACTGTACAGTCTCTTCTGCATGGACAGATTCAGATACTGCTCTCTATCAGTGTAAAAGAAGCTACACTTTGTCCTTGGCTCCATGAATTTCTAGAAGCTCATTAAAAGAATGAGAGAAATAAAGAAAAGGAGGAACCCTCCCCCTACCACACCCTATTTCAAGTCTACCCTCATCAAAACCCCAAACTAACAAAGTTCTTCCAAACCTGTGGCAGGGCTGTTTGGGTTGTAACGTGTCAGCAAGGACTGGCGAGTGACATCATATCCCATAGTGTCCTGCATACTGGGGACCTCTGCAAAGAGAGACGTACACAAAATAACTGCAGTTAGTCCAACCCTACGTTCTAATAATTGCAAATGCATCCAGGAGTCAACAGGAGACTAAAGTTAATGAAAATGTTTCTCTTCTCCTGGAACAGCGGTTGAGCAGCAGTTGGATTTGATTGGATTGTCAGGACAGTGACCTGCAATTTGCAGGCACACAAAAGTCAACATTTCAGCTCTGGGATGAAGACTAGACACAGACAGCAAGCAAAACCTTCTGAGCAGTTGTGACTCCTTTATAGCTGGTCCACAGAGGGATGAGAGTTGGCTATAGCTTTTAGCTACTGAGTCTGCCCAGGTCGCCATCCTTCCTGACTGGGAGTCCTGGAGTCAGCCTACAGCACACACTGGGACAGAACCATCACAGAATACTGAATTCAGGATGGACACAGACCAATGTTGTTCCCAAGCCTGTTACACACATTTCAAACAGCACAGGTACTGGAACTCTGAAGATGCCATGGTTATGTGCACAAAACAAACGCGGATGGAAACAGGCAGGCAAGAAGCTGAGAATATAATCTGGTGCCGAGCTGGAAATTTCTACTCCTAAACAAAAGCATCTCAGGACAAGCTAGGTGTGCAGCAATACCACTCACGCTGCGGCAGGTAGCAGGGCTGCGTGTTGCAGCTACCCAGGGTGGCTGGTTTCTGTGGCTGGATGGCTTTGCATGTCTCAGGACTGTAGAATTTGGAGTCGCCGTCAGCGCAGATGACTTGGCGCGTCCGGATGCCCGAATTGCAGCTCTTCGAACACTTGGGCACAGAGACAAGGCAAGTGAGCAGGCAGCAGAGGCTGAATGCAGAAACCCCACAGACCAGAAGTGTGGAACAGCTGCACGATTAGCCTCAGGCTGAGCACAGCTTCCTCCACCAAGACAAGGCAAACAATACTTCAGCTGGATTCAGCTGAACAATTATGGAACTGTACTTCAAACCATTGTACCAAATGTCACACCTGGCCCTGAAGCATGAGGCCCCGAGCCACGCTCAGCCTGTAACATCCAGATGAGCTGCTGTTACCTGTAGTGGTGTGGGCAGGGAGTTGGAATAAGCAAATGGAGTGAATCGTTTCAGTTCGGCCTGAAGGCATCTCAATACTACAGGGGTCCACCAGCTGTGAGAGGGTCAGTTTTGAACTACGCGTTCAAGAACAACAGTTTACAACAGGAAAGCAAACTGATGGCTTCCTTGTAAGAAGCTAACTGGAATTCCTCTCACTGGAAACTGTGGATGAAAAGGGAGCAATCAGCAACAGCTCAGCGGAGGGGAGAGGATGAGGTTATGTGTGCAACCCACCTTCTCATGGCAAGCTCTACAAACATTGGGAGAGTATTTCTCTCTCTTATTCAGATGCAGGTAGGAGCTCTATTCTGAGACTGGAAAGCCAGGGGCCAGGAAAGATCAGATTAAGGTATATAACTTTTTTAGTTTTTATTAAAACTTGGCCTGCATCTCATGAAGAACTAGACGTAACATGTTTTAACTTACAAGCAGCTGCTCTGGCTAGCACAGAAGGAAAAAGGTGTGTTTGGAAGTCACCTGACACATTGGATCTACCCCTGTCTCCTCCAGCCCCGGTGCATTTCCTGGGCTGAACACAGTCTGGCTTCCTCCACAAAGATAAGACTAATCCAGCTGAAGCACAGTTTATCTGAACAGTTACAAAAATATACTTTAAACCATATCACTAAACGCAATGTACAGTCCTGAAGCCTGGAGCTCTAAGTCGTACTCCACCAGAGCGCTGTTCTGCTATGCACAGAGATGGAGCGAAGAATTGGGAATAAGCAGCAAGAGTGGATTGCTTCAGCTTATTGGCTGCATTTTGCCACTGTCACTGAAACTATAATCCCCGCCTCGGAAGGCTTTATTTTTGTAGCAGCTGCATACAAAGCAGGCAGCAGATTAACTGGAGCATCACTAGTGCCAGTTACAACGCAACTGCGCACCAAGGGACTGGTAATGAAGCAGTACATGCTCCCAGCCTCAGCCAACGTGCAGACTGCACGGATCAAAGCTTGTTTGTGAGGAGCACAGCAGTATAATCAGTTATTTCCAAAGCATGCAAGGGCGATGCTCACCAGGCCCCAGTCTCCAATGTGCCAACCAATTTCCTGGATGCAGTTCTCCTTAAGGCAGGGCTGGGTGGCCGATGGCTTTGGCTCCATTAGGCAAGCGAAGTCCTGAGCCTGAGAGCCCTGCTGCGTTCTGCAGGTGACGGTCCGGGTCTGGACCCCTTCCCCACAGCTGGCTGAGCACTGCAGAAAGGGGGACAACAATTACAAGGAAGCACCTGGTTTCCACTTGCATTTCCAGGCTGTGCTCCCTAACATTAGGGCAGAGCACCATTTTGATATTGATTCAACCAACCATCATTAGAATAATCTCCTGGGATGGGAGTTAGCAGAGTAGTTGTTTATGCTGTAGAAGAGACAATAAGGCATGGTGGATAGGGTCTGGGAGATCTGGAGCTCACTGAATCATTTTGGCCTAGTGGTATCATTTCTCTTGACCTCTACCAAAGAAGACGTGGAGAATGATTTTGGAAAAATATCAACAGTGCAGAATACATTGAGAACAATAAATGGCAGGAAATACCTGGAACCTCTTGTTATTTAGTCCTGTTTAAAAATCAGCTCATGGTAAAGAATTCAAGGGAAGATAAAAAAAATAGGTTCTTGTGTTGCTCGTGTCTTCTGCCTGAAGACCTTTTGCTCCATTTTTACAGTGTGGATCTGTGAGACAACTTCAATACTGGTAACTGGTTTGTGACATTTTCAATGCCCTCTTAAATTCACAGTGGTGTTTCCTGGAATCCAGCCTACTTCTCCATGAATTACCAAGGTCTCTTACAGAGAGCATTAACTTGGGGACAGTCTGAATTATTTTACATGAGCTTCCCAGCTGAGTTTCAGCCAGTCATTTACTAGAGTGACCTTTTATCTCTCGGAGTACACGAAACACAGTCACTTTTGAGAACGCTGGAATGAATCACTTAGGAATCAGTTTGTAAGAACATGACACTTGGTGCTTTCCACACACAGTGCTCTTACTCCGCAACCCTGAAGTCATTTCAGTATTCGCACCTCACATCTCACAAGAGAGGGGGAAAAAAACACCAAACCCCCAAAAGGACTTTACAGTCTGGGTTTTCACGCCTCATAGTTGCATTTTATGGTGCTGCACCGCTCAGACAAAGTACCACCACAAGATTGTAAGTCAAATGTTGCAAGCATGCATGTACTTCTTTGAAAAGAGGAAAATTCACTTGTGTTTTAGGGACTGAATAGATACTACCTTTACTTTCTAAGCCCCTGGAATGCAAGGTGCCTTCTAAATGCCTGGCTGGCAGCACTGAGCACATACAGTTTGAACGGTTTCCTATCCTGGAGATACAAATGCACACAGGCATCAAAAAATGCACTGCACAGCTGCGTTGGGAGAAGCCCTGTACTGACACACAGCAAGCAGCAGGTCACCAGTGTTTCTTGCTTACCAACGGTTGCGATTGTACTACTGCTGTCCAGGGCTAGGAATGCTGAGGCAGCAATATCCATGGAAATAAAACAGCATAGGCAGCAGCCATGAGCTCCTGTTTTACGGAGGAGGGAGTGTTACTGCACATCATCAGCTGACGGACAGCAGCTCTCACGTCTGCTGATAAAAATACAGGAGCGGGGAAGGGACTGGGAAACCAGAGAAGAGGGAACATACAATGAGAAGAACAGGGGTGCAGGGGCACACACAGCTTTGAGGAACAGGGATGTGTTTATAGGAGGGCATAGTAGCTAGCTGGAGAACTTGTTTGGAGGACTTCAGGGACAAGTCGTATACCTCTGCACACCACCTATCCAGGAACACACACCTTTTGCAGTCCCAGAAGAGGAACCTGGCTCTTCATGCCCAAGCTTTGGCAGATACGTGCCGAGTGGCAGGTGCCTCCTGCACACGAACTCACCTCTGACCAGGGCCCCGTGCTCCAGGTCGCACACTGTCTCATGTTGCAGGGCTGACTACCGCGAGGCTGCTGGGCGAAGGCCATGCACTCAGCGTTGTCCACCACCCCTTGGGAGCTCTGACCGTCGAATGCCACACAGTAAACCGAGCGAGTCTGGGTGCCCCCACCACAGGTAGCTGAGCAGGATCCCCACTCCCCCGTTTTCCACCTGCAGGTCACAGAATCAAACAAACGAATGTACACCAGCAAGGCACAGGGGAGGTCAGTGCCTCTGTAATCAGATGGAAAATGTCCCTTTGTGGAATAGAGTCAGAGGTGAGTTCCCATTTGATCAAGCGCTGCCCAGCTTAGTTGGCAATGCAGAGCATAGGTCCCACTCTAGAGACAAACCCCCAACTACAAAACACTCATTTCTATGGAAGTGCAGAGCCCTCCTAGAAGGGGAAGATTTCTCTCTATGGCTTTTGGTCTCTGCAAAAAATGTCACGCCTGAATAGAACACCAAAGAAAAGAAGAAAAAAAAAGAAAATAAGAAAACAATCCAGATCAGCTAAAAGAAAAGCAACCTGCACCAGCCTAACCACCCATTACACTCCAGCCACTATCAGAAACAGTAAAACCAAGCCAAGACCTCACTCTGCCTGCAAACCATGCCAGACACTCTCAGAAGTGCTTGTGAACTTTTTGCTGACAGCCAGCAGAAAACTGCTTTATTCTTCTCATTAGCCAAATTCTCTAACAGCAGCGCACACAAAAAAAGCCCCAAAAACTTTAAATAGATTTTGTCCTGTGTTTGGTTGCTGAAGCTGTCCCAGAAATGATACACCCTTGCTAACCGAACGTCCACCAAACAATCTGACTGTTTGGATGTTGAAATCTCTGCCCTTGTCCACTCCTGTGTCTCAGAGCTGCCCAGGTAGCTGGGATCACATCTTACATGGCCTGGCTTCAAGGACAACATGCTGTTTCTTTCCCAACTCCAGCGAGGTGCATAGTGAAAAGGCACTAGTGATGCAAGGTGGGCATCATGGTGATCTGCTTGTCAGCTGCTACCTCCCCTTGCAGTCAGGTAAGCCCCAGCCAGGGCGTGAAGGCAGTTTATGTTTTCTCCCCTAGCCTTCCAGCTGCTCCCTCACCACCCCTAAACTGAGTTTCAGTCAATTCCCATTCACACCCTACCAGAAACTCCACAGCAGACTCAGCCAAGAGAAGACATGTTCGTTGCCCTAAGCTACACTTCTTTACTGCTAAAGATGTAGATATCAGAACAAAACTGAATGGCCTTTCCTATAAAATAAGATGTTCCCTTGGGAAGTGAAGAGCTACAGCAAGTAGAAGTCATTTAGAGCAGTATGGTTGTAGGGCTCAAAAAAAAAATTCATTGATCAAGATTTTTCAGAACCTCCAGTGGGGCTAAAAAAAAACACACCAAAACTGTATTCTGTCTCCTGCAAACCAAATGTACGGTTTTGGAAAGGCTGTGTCAACTGGATGGGCTCACCTACAGCTTCCTTCAATTGGGAGTCAAGGCATCTTGTCTGACACTTGTTTCACTTCCTTTGAGACACAATGTCAACCGTAAGGCTGGGACCCTCATCAGAGGGCAAAGCATTGCAAGTCCTAAGGTATTAGCAGTTTGCTGAAGGACAACCATTTTGGTTTTGATCTTTTTTACTTCTCATACCTCAGTGTACATTATAAGTATTGTACCTGTCACATCCTTGTACTCATCACAGTATGTAGGCACTTTTCTGCCTGCTATAGGGCCCATGCCAAAAAAAAGAAGAGCTTTTCAGAAACTCTGAGGCTTTTGCTATGGCATGCTGGCATCCTGGCCAATATTTCAATTGCCCAATCCATCGTGCACTCTTTTCCTTTCTTGATAAACCAAACAAAAATCTTCCAGAACATCATCCCTTCACCTCTTTACCCTGATTCCAGAGAAAAAACAATTATCAAGATAAGCAGCCAAAAGCTATGAAGAAGTTGTCCCCTTCTCAGTCCCATAAGAGTCAAGTTACCAGGAGCACACACAACCACCTAAGCAAAGCTGCCAGCCAGCACCCTCCACCATCATTTTCATAGGCAAGAATCAAAAGCAAAGCACCACCCACTGCTAGCACCAGTGCCAAAGAGGAAAGCCTCCACATTCCCACAGACTTCAGTGGACAACTATGTGAAGAGCAGAAGACAGCAGCTGCCTTCCTGCAACCTCCTTCTCCTTGTTACCTCTTCATCTGAGAGCTCCGTGCTCCACTGTGGCTCTAGGCTTGTGGCAGATAGATGTAAGAAGTCCTTTATGCACAGAACAAAGGATTTAAAGAACTTAAAACAAGTAGCTACAGGCTACGGTGTATTCAGAAATGCTCCCAGGTTTCCAAGTGCCCTCTCACTCACAACAGCACTCTCACAGGCCCCCACTGCACCCACCACATACACAGTTAAGGCTCTGGTTACAGCTCTGAACGCCCATGTAAAAAAAACACTAAGTGAAGCCAACTGCAAGGCTATGCCAGCAAGGGACAAAGTGGAAATGGCTGGGTAAAAGGGTTTGAAAACGCCACAGAATTAAAAGATTCCAAGATTCGTCCCTTTTCTAAAAGCAAGGACACTGGGAACACGGAAATGACATAAAACCAACACACTCTGACCTCCGTTTTTGCAGGCTCCAGTTAAAGATAGCAAAAACCAGAGAATCTGTTTCTTATCTCCTACATGGGCTAGAAGACAACCTTCCACAATCATACCCTGGAAAGCAAATTGAATCGCTCTATAAAATGAACAAAGGATGTATTAGGACCTTTCCTTGTGCACAGAAAAATGCTCATCGCAGCGTTATCGTCACCATCCTTTGTCTTAGGCTTTCTCTAAGTGAAACATTTCCTTGGAGAGAACCGCGTCAGAGGGCAGGAGAAGTGAAAGAAAAGTCATTCTTTTTCTTGGTTCCAGAAGTGCCTTAGGAAGAAGTCAGAGTCCAGAAAAGGAAAGGAGACCTTACCGTTTTGTCTGGGGACAAGTCTGACGGCCACATGTCCGGTTATTGTCGGGTTGTGGTTTATTCCTGCACATATAGTCTGGATAAATTTCATTGTCTATGGTACAAAACACCAAGCGGGATTGGAAACCTAAAGGAGAAGCAAGAGAGTATCCTGATGAGTGCAAGCCACCCAGGACTAGGTTTGCGATGCACTGGTGCTGGCAAAACAAGTTTCTGAAGTCAGGTGCAGTTCTTCGTCTGCCAACAGTGACAGTATGAATGATGTCTCCCGACACTATAGGAGTCCACTGGAAAGGCAAGAGAGACAGAACTGTTCTGTGTCACTGAGGGGCATTTTCCTGTTATTTTATGTATTGAGACTCACAAGGGAAGCATCAAATCCATATATTGCTTATCAAGGAACCCAGCATGGCGTGTGCACTATACAGCAGCAGAGCTGGGGGCCTTCTGTTAGACTCAGAAGGTCAGTCTTGTGAAGAGTGGATACGGGAGAAAAACTTGCAACTCTTCGTTCTTCCTACAGGATAAGAGTGCCCAGCAAAGAGAATATCAGCTCCTACAACCACAATATGGCAAAAGCTATTGAAAGAGCCATCAGCACAGAAGACCAGAACAGGCTGATAGGAACTGTATATACGAGTCAGCTGGAGAGTTTTTTTTGTTTGGTTGGGTGTTTTTGTTTTGATTTTTAGCTTAAAATCCAGAACTTTGCCCATGGAAGAATCTGTAAACTGAACACAACATTATACTCTGGGATATCTGACAATCCCCCCAATGAAAGGGAATCTTCTAGGCTACAGTAGAGTGGAATGATGCAATTCTGTTATGTAGGCCAAGTCAGTTTGGAGAGAACCTCTCAAGTGGTTGAAAAGGCCTGAAAAGGACATGAAGAACTGAAGCAAAACAAAACAGAACAAAGGCTATTTATGAAGATTCTTAAGACATACTAGTACCATGTCTGAGGACTAGGGCATGGAAAATAAGACAGGACAAGGCATGGGATACAGTCTTGTTGTGATTCCCTACGTGATCCCCCCTTGACAAAACCTTAGCTGCCCCCTGCAGATACCTGGAGACACAGGAGACTGCTGGGAAGCAGCTGCAGAGGGCAGCACACAGTCACACTGACTCGAGGGTGGGGATATAAACCCCACACCAGTCGCCGCAGACCAGGTCCTGTCCCCTTACCTCCTCCACACTCGGAGCTGCACTCACTCCAGGAACCATAGCTCCAGCTGTAACCCGGGGCCTGTCCTTGCATGGGCAGGTAGTACTCATACCGTACCCCTGGGTTTGGCTCCTGGCTGATGAGCTGTGAGAGCATGGGATAAAGTCAGGAAAATAACAGCAGCAGCACTTTTCCCATTTGCAGCATTTCCCCACCATGCCCGAGGGTTCAAGCTGACCTGCCCCCCTCCCATTCAAAGAGCACTTATCCTCTACGCTGCATTTTCTCCTTGTCCGCTATGATGCTCTAGAGAGCATTATTTTTCACAGAAGGGTGCATTCATTCCTCTCAGAGACAGAAGGTCCAGCTGCTCCTGTAACACTAAGTACCCTTGCCTGACACGCAGCATGTTGTAACAAGCAGTGCCCTAGAGTCCATCCTTGCCCCAACACCATTCGGTGCTGACTCTACCCTCCCTTAAAGTCAGAGCCCAAGCAAATAGGCAGGAAGCCAACATCAAGCCTTGCCCTGCTCCACTCTGGGAAACAAAACCAGTGCCCCCTAAGGCCCCGTCACTTCTCCAGTCTTCCCCATGTGGTCCCCACCAATGCACTCCCACTGCCCCACTGCACAAAGTGAGGGCTGATATGCAAAGTGAGAGCGCGAGGCAATCAGCAAGGGGCAGCCACAGCCACTTACCTCAATGATGAGGGGTTCCGTGGTGGGACCCCGGGCGTGGAGGAGCTCTGGGGCCAGATCACCCTCCGAGCCACGGTCATAGTGCATAACTGTGCTAGCTATGTGCAGTGCTCGGCTGAAGTCAATGGTCCAATGCCCATTCAGATAATACTCCCCTCGCACATTCTTGACAGCTGGACAAACCCATGCGCCAGAGAAGAAAGGGAAGTAAATTTACACATCTATAACCTGACACCTGGCTCCACATACTGCAAGACAGAGCCTGCTCTCGACTTTCAGGGTATTGGCAATCCATAGAGCTCTCAACTCTACCATTTGAACTTTTCCATCAGCAACCCTTTAAGTGTGGCAACAATCTAATATGGCAGCATCTACCACCATGGCAAAAATCCACACATCAAAAGGGGACCATAAGAACTCAACAGGGATGTTCCTGTTTCCACTCAACACCACATTGCAGGTGTAGCAAAAAAATGGGACCATCATCCTCCAATAATACTGCCTGCCCCGTAACACTCTCTTGCCAGAAGCTGCTCCACATTCAGACAGTGGTCCTTGCCAGCTTTGCTGCAGATCAAGCATTTTTTTTGCTGCAGAACCAAATGCCTCCAGTATATTCCAGCCCTGCCTCTGCATTCCTCACTATTAGTCACTGAGGCACAGCCTACATCCCACTTGCCGTTAAGATGTGGGCTTCACACCTCACTGCCTTTACACCACTATCCTGTTCATCAGACATTCTACTCAGAAGACAAAGACTTTGGTACTGCACCCACTTTTCTACAAAGGAAAACATCACCAGACTGATCTGTCCAAAGCACTGGGCCATGGAAGGGTCAGAAGGCAGAAGAGTATTTGCTTTCTCCACTGGAATTGCCTCCGCTCTGCCCAGAAAACTAGGAAAAGTAGGTGAGGACTTTTCCTCCTCCTTTTTGCCCTCTGCAGCATGACCTGAGTTTGAGGTTGTACAGACAAATACCCAAAAGGTATCTATGGGGAAAAGCAGCCCATCCCAAACTTTTGGGTGGCAGGAGGAGTTAGGATTTACATTCACTAAGCAACCAGCAGAACTCATAGCCGAATTTTGCTATATCAACTAAACTCCGTGTAAGCCCCAGGCAGGAAGTCTGAACGTGGTTGAGTCTTTTTATTCCTCACCCAACAGCAAGATCACCGCAAAAGAGAAAATGAGGTAACACTGAAGCCCAGGCCTGAGCATCACTAACACTTCAAGGATACTCGATATTCAGACCCTGATTTTCAGAGAGTTTTTCCCTCTGACATATCAAGTCCTCAAGGTAAACATCCCAAACCCTGGTGTATCTGAAAATCAAATTTCAATGCAATTCTGGAATCTAAATGGACTGAAACAGAGGTTCTGACATCAGTCTTACCCAGAAAATTCCTGCTGGGCATAACTTCCTTAATTCGGATGCTGGTGGCTGCCACCGGGATGATGAAGATTTGATTGTAACCTGGGAAAAAAAAAAAAAAAGGATTATTCAATATCAGTCTGTGGATGCCATACAGCCATTCTTCTGTGCCAAAGATGCTCATGGTTTCATCGGTCCCCGAACAACTGGATAAGCTTTATGATAGTGGCTTGAAGCATTTCAGCTGTCACTTTATCTGCATTCTGAATAGCTTCACCCCAAACTATCCAACAGGTCAGTCCAGGTCTAAAAAGTTCCAACTACACCTCAGAAAAGTAAGCACAAGGGTGAGTGCAAAGTCCATTTTCTAGATTTTAAAACCTTTGGGATTTCAGCAAGCATCATACTGGAGCTCAACACAGAGAGATTTGACCACAATAGTTATCTTGAAATTACTCAAACTTGGCCAAATGCAGAAGATGCAGTCCCATTTCTAGCCTTGCACCAAACCTGGTGGGGTTATCAAGACACTGGATAGGGAGACAGTCTTATGAAGGAGGTATATAGCTATATTCATATGGTACATTTATAGCACTCGCTGGAGACAGATCAGGAAAGTACACCAGCAGCATGGCAAGTACTTCAGTCTGCACTGAGACTAAGGAAGTGATTCCCAGGATAAGGCCATCAATACATTTTCTGATGCCAAAGCAGCTAAAGAGCCACATGCCACTTACAGACATTTCAAATGAACATCCAAGCCTACCTACAACAATCATGCGAGCAGATGTCCCCACCAACTCTTGTGGCAGCTTCACTTAAGGTTTAACTCTTCCCTTCTCACCTGTCCAAACTACCTAGATCATCTGTACCTTTGGGGAGGCTTGGCACATCAAAAGTGCCCTTCACACCATAGCAGGTGCTGCCATCTCCTCCACACTGCAGGCACTTGTCCTCCTTCTTGGCAGATTCCAGCATGTTATCACAGCCAACGGCCTGTCAGGGCACAGGGGCACTGATATGAATAAACCTTAATGACAGAGGAAAGAAACTAAAAATGGCCAAATGCTGGACTGATCTAATGAGAAAGCCTGAATGTAGGGAATCTGGGAAGTCAGGAGAAGGCAGGGAAGGAGTTGTCAGGGAAAGGACAGAGTTAGCATCTTCGATTTCACATTCAGAGACAGATAGATAAATGCTGTCCACATGGTCCTCAGCACCTCAGAAATTGAATTATTCTGCTTTTCTGGCGTTATTTGGAGGGGCCACGTAGAACAGAGGGAAGCAACAGGAAGACTGACAGTCCCAATGGTAAAGGCAGGAAGCAACAAGATGACTCACCTGACAAACTCCCTCTACACAGATGTCCCGCTTGCCAGGTTCACATGTAGTCCCATCTATCACTGCTTCCTTGTGCCTGTAGTAGAAGTTTTCTCCCTTGGGAATACAGTTCAACTCACACTTATTGGGCGCTGGCAGGAGAGAAAAAACAAGTATTATATACTATGGCTAACAGCTCGCTAATGCTTCAGGAGCCTGGTTTTAGATCACAGGAGCAGAAACAGAGAGGTGGCCTGATATTAAGTGGCAGATATTGAACAAATTCCTGGGTCACAAACTGCTGTGGGCTGGAAAAATACCCTGGTAAAGCCTCACTGTATGCAACCATTTCCTGGGGCACCTTGGCTGGACGGTGGTGGAGGGGGGATGTTGGGCCAGGCAGGTATTTGGTTATGCCTTAGCAGGACTGTTCTTATGGTCCCTTGGAGAACAAGGCTTTCTAGAATGAGAACAAGTGTTGGTGCAAAACACAAGGGAGCTGTTACCTTAACAGCCAGCAAACAAAACTTTAAATCCATCCTGAAATCCCTCATAATTTGTTAAACCACTGTGAATGATAACATATCAAAGCTCAGAGCAAGGACCTCTGGGTCCTGCATCTGCCTTCTGAACTAGTTTCTCAAGACAGCATGGGCCAATTGCAAGATATGTCATATTTTCTGAAGCACTCAGTAATCATATACAGGTTTCTCATGTGCCGTGCTAGTATTATTTCACCTATATTGAAAAACGCAGCAGAGTTTTTGCTTCTCTAATACTCTAGGACTTAGCTGCAACCATTTCCAGCTCCCTCGAGCAATGTTTCTGAGAGGATGGCTGTTAAAAAGGACAGCTATGTACTGCTGCAAAGAGAGATGTCTCTTGGCCCATGCATCTAATGTCTTCATGAGAGCAATGCTTTGCTGCTGCTAAAAAGACTTTCCATGCCAGCGCCCCCCTACTACTCCAGCTAAGGAAGCCCCTGCTAGGATGCTACAGTCAAAAATGTTATGGTCACTTCAGAACATACTGTTGATAGTCAGGGATGAAGAGTAACCCTACATGTTTGTCATTACCTCCATAATATGGAAGCCACTTGTATTTCTTTCCTTGGAATTCTGTCCCATCGAACTCTGCACATTGCTCTGCTCGGAAATCCCGGGAGCCTTCTGGGCAGCTCTGTTTGGAGGAAAAAAATGTTTGCACTGGGCCATTATGAAAAGGAGGACAATTAAGTGTACTACAAAAAATTGGGGTTTATTTGTTATTGCTCCCATATAAAACCAGGGGCATAAATTCAATATGCTTTTGAAGGGGTACTGTTGGTGAACAGCATTCACCAGTGATGCCACAGAAAGAGAAACTAATAATGACATATTACTTCTGAACAAGAATGATGTTTGTCTGGGGAAAAGGAGCAACAGGCAACCAAACCCAAAAAATCAGAGCACAGAGCACTGTACCTGAACATTGCATGACCGATAGCTTCGTGCTGCTCCAACGCAACTGGAAGCACCTTCTGTCCTGAAAGACAGAAAAACTACATGAAGTTCTCTGAAGAATACACACACAAAAAATAATCTCATGGTAGACATTACAAGTCACCTTCACATCAAGAATACCACCCTCACATAGTTTCCTGAAGCCGCAAAATAACTAAAATGCACTCCTTTTCTACTAGAGGAAGCTGGCATCTTCTAGTGTTGTTTTCTGCTATGGTTTGTGTTCTGGCATGAATGAGACACACACCATGAATGACTGCAGCATGGCTCTTTAGGGTCATGTTTTCACTAAATAATGTCTTTTTTCCACCAAAACACAGACGAGGTGCCCTTACCAGAACTAGAAACATGCTATGGGCAAGAGGGTAGAGGCCTATCCACAACAGGTACGCACATCACATCACGTCATGCTGTTTATGTGCACACTAGGCCTATTAGTAGGAAGAGTTAAACATGACTACAGAAAGTGCGCAACACCCTCATTCCAGTCAAATGGCTCCATCTGAGAATTATGGAGAGCAACAGTTGTGGAAAAAATTGATCTGAAAAGCCAACAAATCTCTAATATCTCATCATTTCTAAAATGAAGGCCCACAGGGATTCTAGCAGATGTCTACCATAACACACAGGTGTATACCATAATGGGCATCCTTCAAAAGACACCTTTATTCTGGGTGGGAAGAAGCAGTGCTCTGTAACTCTGGATTCTTCTATTAAAAAAAACCAAACCTCTTGTTTCTCTAAACATAAAGAGGCTGGGTTTTTTTCAAGATATTATTTAGAGACTGGCTTTTTTTTTTTTTTTTCCCTTTTCTTTATTTTTATCCACAACAGGATCTTTCAGGTCCGTCTTTCCCAAAGGGTGCAGTCCCAGCCATCATCCTCACTGCATCTAACCCAGCTGCAAATGAGATGGCACAGCGTTAACACCACTTGAGCCAACTCCACTCTGCCATTTCTTCTGGGGAAATTCACCTTCCTGGGAATCATAAGCCTCAGAAAATCTTGGTAGAGTCATTGCCTCTCAGGAGAGAAATCTACTGCTCTGGACTCTTCTCCCTCTCCCCCTGGGCCTGCCACACTAGACCTGGTTGAACTGCTGCTGCCAATACCAATCAGCCCCCAATCTCACAGGGAAACCACTGTGCTCTAGCGAAGGAGCCAAAGCAAGGATGTGTTGAAGACAGCACTGTTCAAAACAGCAGTGACAAGACTGAAGCTGAGGATCATCTCAAAGTGAACTCAGGTGACTTATTCCCCTGGAATCAATTGTCATTTTTGTTCTGGATGTATATTGGAACAGCAGCGCAGGAGCTCAGCAACAGAAAAACACATTTAAAGAAAGAAAAAAAAGAGGTTAGCCCTCACCTCTGGGAATAGCAGCGCCGTTGCCGAAAGCTGACTCCGCCGCCACAGCTCCGACTGCACTTGCCCCATTCACCCCAGCTCCCCCAGACATCAATCTGCCGTTTCATCCGGAGGCCCTGCAAATACAAAAAACCACAGACATATCAAATGGATATGGCAACACAGGAGAAAAAAAAAAAAACCACAATGAAAATGAAGCAGCACTCCTATGTGTTCTCTTGCAAAAGAGACTGCCTTGCTGAGCTGTATTCCTAGTATGAAAAGTGGCAGAGAATAATATATCAGAAACATCAAGCCTCCAATATCTAGGAGTATTAGCTTCCTGAAGCCATATAGCCCATCCATCTTTATAATCTCCCTTAAACTGTGACTGTTTGTCTATTCAGAGAATCTCAGCACTTTTGAATAACCATCTGAAGGAGGATGATATCTCCCTCTCAGCTAAGCAACAAAGGCAAATCATTACTTCCGGGACTATGAGCACTGTCACTCCACACCAGCTTGATGGAGCCACTTAATCCCAAATCCTTGGCTCCAACCCAGATACTTAAGAGAAATAAAGGAAACAGTAAGAAAACCCTCAGAACACACTTTTTACTGCAACAAAATTCCATATGTGGACCATTTTTTCCCCTACCCAACTGTGTCTGATGATGAGGTCAAGGTCTGGGCCATCATTAACCACACCCTTAATTAATTTTATGTTTAGAAGGTCTGAATGGATACTAACATTAAGAGAAATAAGCACGATAATATAGACAAGAAGATACAAGTGCAATGGAACGAACCAAAATACATTGTCTTAGAAGCACATTAAATATATTTTCAGGAAAAAAAGGCCTACTGCTGCTGATGGGATCCACATACAGCAGGACATGAGGGTTTAGCAGGAAGAATAGCAATATCCTGAGAAAAGGAACAATTGCAAGGTGCAACATTCCATTTGGGAAAAGAAGGTGAATGCAGGGTTACACAGGGACTGACGCTGTAAAAACAGGGTTTGCTGTGCAGCTGCACCTGTAGGGCAGTTTATGTATATATCACACAGCTAAGAAGGTAACACATACCATCTCGGCACTTAGATATTAAGGGTAGTGAAGAGTGGGCAGACAGAGAAACAAAAGGCAAAAAGGTGTAGTCTAATTCCTTTCCAGGTGAGGTGTAATCTAATTCCTTTCCACACTCACAGTATCCCACCAAATCTACATAACGTCTGGGTTCCAATCTGTCCTCTAGTTTCACACAACCCTTTCTGACTCAAACACAGCCCCCCACGTTCCCATCCTCTATGTTTCCCTGCTTCTGCTCTGTCTCCATTCCTTCCTGTTGTCCCTCATGTAAGCTACTCTCTGGATCACCCAACTAGTAAATACCAGAAGAGAAGGCTCCAGGGAGATCTTATTGCGGCCTTCCAGTACCTAAAGGGGGCCTACAGGAAAGCTGGGGAGGGACTTTTTACTAGGGCATGCAGTGACAGGCCGAGGGAGAATGGATATAAACTGGAAGAGGGCAGATTTAGATTAAACATTAAGAAGAAGTTTTTCACTTTGAGGGTTGTAAGGCACTGGAACAGGTTGCCCAGAGAGGTTGTGGGTGCCCCATCCCTGGAGGTGTTCAAGGCCAGGCTGGACATGGCCTTGGGCAACCTGGTCTGGTGGGAGGTGTCCCTGCCCATGGCAGGGGGGTTGGAACTTGATGATTTTCTAGGCCCTTTCCAACCTAAACCATTCTATGATTCTATGATCATAAGGGTTTTCTGCTGAAGCGGAGGAACATCTTAGAAATTGAGAATTTCGCTACAGCAGGGATATTAACCCTACTCAGCTCACACTTTCCACAGCCTACAGAGAAAGCACAAACTCCTCACTCTAAGAACGTAATTTTCACTTAAGTGAAATTTTTTTACTTAATACATCCAGGTGTGTGCTAGAAATAGGAGCTAGCCTAATAAATTATGCAGTGAATCCAAGTCAGATAAGATGCATGGGTTAATCCTCCCTTGTCATTTAAACAGTTTGTGTAAATTTCTACACATGCTCCCTGCCTGACCATACGTCCTTGAGTTACAGTCTTGTTTTTCTCTTTCTCTTACCCCCATTAAAGGAATAATTCCCTGCTGCTGGCAAAGCAACACAGTCAATCATCCTACCATATTTACACATTTGCTACCAAATTACCCACAACTATCTAGCTGCAAAGTTACCACAAATTCTTCCCGCTGATTACCTATATTGCTCTAAAATGAAGCAGTTTCTTCTTGGCCCATGCTATTCAATTTCCTTCACAAAACTTTTGTGCAATTCCTTCTAATACTTTTGCAAGTAAAATCCTTCAGGACAAGTTTTCTGGTTCAAACTCTGTTTGCCTTCGCCCTGCTCATTCAATGGCACTACCCAGGTTACAGACGCTTCTACATACCTTCTCTCTGCCAAGTCAACATCTCCCTGAGCCCTTGCCAAACCCTTCTCCCATTCTCCCATTCCAGATATTGAGCTCAGTGTTTGTCCTCTGCATTCTCATTTGCCTTTCCAGGGGTAATCCCATCAAGAGTCTCAGCTTTCAGCAAGGCATCTTATTTTCCCAAGTTTTTCTTTCAGGCACCTAATTCCTCCCTGTGTAATCCCACCTCTCTTACTCTCAAAAGAATGAAACATGCTACCAGCCCGTTTCCCTGCAGTTTTATTCCTTTCTATCAACTGACTGATTTAGGAGCAGTATTAGCTCACCCTGGAAACAAGGGACCCTTCAGTCAGCATAAGGCAGAAGAAAACACGTAGATAAAAATCCAAAGGAAGAGCATTTGAAAGTCAGATTACTGAAAGGCAATTAGGATAGAAAGCCCTTCCCTGACACACACACCAACCTGATAAATATTCCAATATCCCTCCTAGACAAGTAGCATTCTTTATTCCATCTATAGAGAGTAAAATCTGCAGGGACTCTTTGTTGTAAGGCTTATGCATCTGCAGAGTGCAGGAACAATCATTTTCTCCGTATCACTCCATTTATGTACACCCCAAAAGGAGCACCAGCCAAAAGAATGCTCCCAAAGCTGTATAGCGTTAGAGAAACATTTTAATAGGGGCCAGACTCCCACATTCAGAAATCTGTGCATAGTCCTCATTACTTCAGTAACTGCATTCATGTGTACACAGGCACATATAAAGCTGCACGTTTATAATAAATAAGAAATTTATTATTCTATAATGTGATAAATAAGATGGTTTTAGATGCTGTCAGCTAATTTCTGTTCCAAAATCCTCTTTCTGCTTTCTTCACACTCTGGAATGCTTTTATCTCTGTTGTCAGCCAGGACAACTAAATCCCAGTCCTTCCTAGACCCCAAAACTAAAAATCTACAAACTGTTACCAATGCATTTGGTTCTATTCCTCCCTCGCTTCAGCCTAACATGCACATAAGAACACAATTCCTTTATCTGCATTAAGTATATATCTTAATGTTTCAGGAAAAGTGAGAGAAAGCATGCAACCATCTTACTTGACGTCTAAAAACTCCAAAAAGGACAGTTAGTTAATGCCCAACTGTTCTGTCTAGTTTTATTGCCTTTTAAGACAACAGAAATGTATTCCTTCTGGGAATATTGGTGATGCACGTGACCCCGGCACTGTGTACTCTCAGTGCTCATTGGTAAACAGGCTGCTGCGGTATAAAAGTTTAGAAGGCCAGTGATTTCATTTTTATGAACACTGCATTGCTTTCACCAGTTCCTAGATGGATGCATTGCTGACATAGTTGCAGCCTCTGCTGTTATCAGGCCAACTCTATCTGATACAATCAGCAAGTAGAAAAGCTATGCCTCTGAGTCACTAGAGCTCCAGACTTCATCTTTAAAGACTGTTCCAGTATGCATCAGACACAAACAAAAGAATTCTGGAAAAGGGGCCTAGATAGCATAATATATAATATGTAATATTTATTTTTATGTATAAAATGTGCACTGGAAGAGGAGTATGAATGGGACTCAACTCAGAAAAACAGAAAATGTTGGCAGTATGTAGGAACACTTTAAAAAGGGTCCTTGAAAGACTTCTCGGTCAGTCTGATGAGGTGGACAGGAAACTATGCATGGCAAGAGGACTGTGCTTCCCAGGCGGAAGCATTGCAGGCATGCAGTGATCCACAAAGTTCATATAACCAAACGTGCACTAGCGATACAGCATGAATAATTTCCTAATGCCTTGTTGCAACTCAATTGCAACTGAAATACTGGCAAGCTGTCAAAGCAAACAGCAATTTACTACGCAGTCCAAAGTGAGCAGTGCAGGTCTGCAGTCACAGTTCCAAACAACCTAAATCCCCGCCAAGTTCTTTCCCCCAGCATTTCCCTTACTCCTTGGGGCACCTTTGAGGGACTAGAGATAGCCAACCTGAATTATTCTGTCATTCTTTGTGCTGCCTTTCCAGACCGACAAGCAGCAACAAAACATCATGTTACACCACTCCAACAGTCGCTCCTCAAAGCACACGCCTGCCGATATCCATGCTATGCCTGAGAGGTTTTGGACAATGCTGGTGCTTGCTTTTAGCTCAGCAGGTCACATAGTTTTGGTCCATTGAGCTACAACTGAAGCATCTTTTTGGACACTGGAAATTTTTTACTGTGCTTTCTCGAGCTGCATCACATAGTTACTACAATTCATTCAGATCCGATACAAATCTCAGTGCCAACACTGAGGACACGGTAGGAAATCCTTGACATTGGAAATTGACCACAAAGCCCTGTACAATTGTTACCCACTGAAAATAGATATTGCTGTCAATGATGAGTAATGTGGGGATGATTCCCCAGGTGTCACTGTTATTTTACGCAGCATTTCCGTGACTTAAAACCATAGTAAAGTTCAGATTCTCTCTTTAACTTTTCTTAGTATTTCTCAAATAACACTGCATCCTTTTATTTGATAAATATCGGCTTTCTGGGGTTTACAGTTTCTGAAATAAGGTTAATGTTTATTTTGACACACCCCTGAACTGTAGTCCCATTGATGAAACATGTATGAAAGAAGGGTGAAAACCAAACACTTTACAAAAGAAAGTTATCACCACAGTCATTTATTGCATAATGGTTTCATTGCCAAAGTCTTGGCAGGTAAGAAATCCCCAGTTAAAAATGCAGCTTTGCTAAGCTTGAATTATAATTGCTTAGAGAAAAGTTAATTGCTTACAGAAAAGTTAATAAGGGAGGGACAAAGGGAAAAAAAAAAAAAAAAAGAAAACTGTCAAGGTGCCTCGAGGGCCGGCTACTCTCTGTGGGCTGTGGGCGAGTAGCAGGGGGCTCTCCCGGGGCAGCAGGGGAAGCCAGGGAGTGAGGAGGCTGGTGGACAGCCTCAGCCCTGGGAATTGGGCACCTCTGGGCAAAGCCAGGCCAGGACATGGGACCGCAAGTGGGCCTGGCTCATTAGGATCCATGGCCACGCAGGGCAGGGCTGTGGGGAGCTGGAGATGAGCCCTCCTGCAGCACGGCTGGGGCGGGGGCTGACAGCCCCGGGGAGCTGCAATGGGGTCCTGGGCTGTGGGCAGGGCAGGGTGAGGCCAGTCAGGGCCAGTAAAGCCTCGTAGTGCTGTCAGGGCCCTGACAAAAACAACCCACGTGGAGCGTATTCTTCACTCGTGCTTTCAGGACATGAACCATTTCCTTCTCCTTTCTATACCCAGAAGACCTACCCAGTACTACACTGATGATCACCTCTAATGTTGCCATATGGATAAGCCCTGCAAGACATGCGGCATTCACCACTCACACTTAATTGAAAGGGAGCTGACAACATTCAGTGTATCTCATATTTATAAAGCAGATAGATGCTACTATTCCAATAGATGCATTTTCAAGAGAAACCCATCTGCAACTGGCTATGCTATTAGCCGAAAATGCAACAAAAAATAAGTGAATTAATCAGACTCACATCAGCAAAGCATTTTTAATAATTCTGTCTTAACCCTTGATCTTGGCTCAGACACAGCAGGCTTGCAAAGAGCTTTGAAGGTGAAGAATGCCAAGTACCATTTTTATGAATAATGAATAAGCAATCAAAGAATTGCATTTGAGCAAGACTAGAAAAACAAGAATGAAAGTGAACAAGATGGTGACAGCAGGAAGCGAAATACAAAATGGTACAGAAGAAGAGAGTATCTTATTAAGACAAACTGCTTCACAAAGAGGAGGAAAAAAACCCAAGGCTTCATTAGTTTGGCTTGTGGTTTTTACGCTCACTGTGTATATCTCCTTTTATTCCCCTCTGCCACCCTAGCCATGGCTTGTTAGCACATCCCCTCTAACAAATCCACTAAAATCCATCATTTCTATTACATCTTCAGCTCCCCAAAACACTTCAGGTTCTCCCTACATCACTTAGCCCACTCATTGTTCCCAACTCTTTTCCATGTTCCCTGTCTTCACCTCCCCCACAGCACTCGTCACTGTTCTACCTCTTTATGGGCTGTCCCACCATACCTGGATCCTTCCACATCCCCTCCTCTCCTGTCGGCTGAGCAGGATGTGGTGTGTGCCTCACCCACTGCACAAGCAGGTACGTGCTGCCCCATGGGACCGTGCTGGCTCGCTGGCTAGTGGGCAGAGCAGATAAATTACTTTTCAGAAACAGAAAGTCTTCCAGAAACCCTGGGTGGCCTGGAGTTGACGAGGGTATAAAAAAAGCTCTCTAAAAAGATACAGCCATTGCAGAGAAGTCAAATTAATTCTTGGAATCTTTGTGGAAGAAATTGGAGACATTCAGAAAACTCCACAAAGAGGGGGATTGTGAGAAAACTTTATGACCCCAAACTTATTTGGAAAAGTGGACAAAACACACTGTATGAAGTCACCAGAAGTTGTTTATTCAAGGGACCTAACAGGAACTCAAGGTTGAAATGGATAAACTGTTATGTACTAGCAGACAACCCTCTCAGCTAAAACTAATCTGGCATCTGATTATTGGAAAGTGGAAAATCTGACACCAGTTTACAAAAGGATCCCAGGGGAACCCACGGAACTGTACGCCTACACAGTGCAAAACTGACGTCTACTGATAAATTAATAGAAATTATAACAAAGAACAGAATTAGCAGGCACCTGCATAAATACAGTCTATTTAGGAAAAAGTCAACAAGGCTTTTTTAAAGGCAAATCCTTCTAAAACGATTGCAGTTCTTTGAGAGATACATAAACATGTCAACAAGGGTAACCTGTCGGATACACTCAGATTTCCAAAAAGTTTTCAGCAAAATCTTTCACCTAAAGCTTTGAAAGAAGCTAAGCAGCCAGAAGGAAGGACCTTGCATGGATGATGAGCAGATGGCCCAAAGAGAAAACCAAAGGTAGGAGTGAAATTTCCATCCACTGCAAGAACTGACATTAGCAGCAGAATTCCATAAGGAATCTGAACAGCTCAACACATTTATAAGTTACACCAAAAACACAGATGTAAAAAAGGCAGCTGATAGGGGTAATTCAGGGTAATAAAGGACAACAGAGAACCAGAGACAGACTGCAAAGAACTATGGAAGGACATTACAGTATAAGTGACTTGTCACTAAATTGACAGTTGAGATTTCATGTACGTAACTTAAGTGATGCACAGGAGAAAACACAAATCCTATCCTAACAAATAAAATTATTACATATGAGCTGATCTTTACCACTCAAGAGCAGGATCCTGGTGTTATGATAGAAATGCTGTGATGCTAGAAGTCTACATGGCTTCAAGGAGATGCTGACCAAACTCAGGGAAGAGAAACAGAGGCACCTTCAGCTCAAAGGGTTCATAAATTACAAATGACTGGAGAGTAGATGTGTATTGGGGGAAATTGTACTTACTTGGCGATCTTTTTATAGTTTTTCCTAGACATGTGTTTGTGACATAGCTGGAGGTAGGACATAGAGCAAAATTAAGTGGTGCTACCCAGTACAATTATCCTTATGCACTTTTTCTACCTTTGCCTCAACAGTAACATGAGTAAAATCTCCTTCTCTTTCTCCCTCCTCACAGTCATTTTCACTGTTTCTATATGACCTTAACTTTGAGGTCCTTCTGCATCTTCTGCCCTTTCTGCTAGATCTGGTTAAGAGGTTTAGAAGTTTAGTCAATAGATTAACAGTGTTTCATGTTCATTTCTTTAGAAGAAATAAAAAACAGCATTTGAACCTAGAAATGCAAACCTATAGAAAGCAATACTGTCCAGATAAAATGTATTTGAATATGATTTTCAGGCAAGCCTCAGACCAGCCTTCACTGCAAGCGCACCTGCAGCACAATCTAGGAGCAAATAAAAGTATTGGACATGATCTAACTATCAGCTAATGCCTACAGCTCATAAAGGATTAAATAAAACTCTTTCACTGATGAGCAGCTTTTCCTTTAAATAGTCCAATCCTATGGGCAGGTAAGACATTTCCAATCTGGAAAGAGGAATTCCAGATGCAAAAAAATTGCCAACGTGAAATCACACTTCTAAAAAGGAAGTTGAGGCAGAGAGAAATCTGATTAATGTCACATTTACTAAACAGAGCAACCCCAAAGCATAAAAAAACCACACACAATCATGACAAATACATGCACGCAACAATAATAGAAGAGTTATTCACATGGAAAAACTTGAGAATTTATTTTCTCTAAATCACTAGAAGCACCATTCTATCAGCAGTAGCACTAACGGACAGGGCTTAGACAGTTTTACATAATTTCATTCCTCTCTGAAAACACAGGAGGAATCATGACAAAAACACTTGAAATTGGCATTTTCCTTTACTGCCACTGTTCACAACCTTCCTAGAAGCAATGACAGGATGGCCTGAAATTGCACTAGACACTTCTGTCTCAGTTCTGCATTAATAGTGAAGGTATGAGATGGAGAGATATCCATATTTAAGATGGAGACACATCTTTGTTTTCTATTTGTATAGCCCCTAAACACAATTCCTCCTGACCATCCAGCTGTAGTTTCTAGTGCTACAGTCTTTCAGCACTTAAAGGGAGCCTACCGAAAAGGTGGAGAGGGACTCTTTGTCAGGTAGTGTAGCGATAGGATGAGGGGTAACAGTTTTGAACCAAAAGAATGTAGATTTAGAATAGATATTAGGAAGAATTTTTTCACTCTGAGTGTGGTGAGGCACCGGAACAGGTTGCCCAGAGAAGTTATGGATGCCCCATCCCTGGAGGTGTTCAAGGCCAGGCTGGATGGGGCTTTGAGCAACCTGGTCTAGTGGGAGGTGTTCCTACCCATGGCAGGGCAGTTGGAACTCGATGATTTTAAGGTCCCTTCCAACTCTAACCATTCTGTGATTCCACTACCACAGTGCAAACAATAAAGGAGCTACAAGTAATGGGTGACCTCCTTTTCCAGATCCTTCAAAGCCTGGTGAAAAAGGGACAGACACCACAGGTACTGCATACTAAGACTCTCTCCATATTCTAGCAGGAAAGAAGGGAAGAAGAATCTAGTGGGTCCCACCAAGGATGGAGCACTGGACAGGAAATTCTCAGCAGTGAGTGGCTCTGAGAAGCAAGAGTCCCCTTCTTGCTCCTTAATGCTGCCTGCCACGTCTGGCAGATAAACCAGTCACTCTCAGACTGCGAGCAGAGAGAAGATGTAGGCAATAGCCTCAGCTGCTCCTAAAGTCTCAGCCCTGTCAACATTTCTGCCCTTATGCTGCTTGCTGCCTTCCCTAGCCTAACAATCAATAAAGTAAAAACAAGTTCAGCTACTCCACTCCAAAAGTAGAAGAGATGAAAAACAGCAGGCATCAATCTACACCCTTTAATCACAAGCAGACATGAATCCCTGTAGACCCATTTTCTCCATCCTTGTGTAAGCCCGCAGTTCACACGTTTATAGCTGTACTCCCCATTAGCACTATCAGTCTGTGTCTTTGCAAGTTCATGCTTTCCTGCTTCTGGGACAAAAGGTGTCCAAGAAGCAATCGTTGTTTGCATCGGTGGACAGGACAGATCTCAGAGGTAAGCGGTTCATTCTGGAATAAAAACCACATGTGCTAGTCTGTGCCTTTTCTGTCGTTTTTCGTTCTACCACCACCACCTTCTTCTTCCTGGGGTGTGCATTATTCACTGCATGGCTGGAGGTGACCCACAATTCTACCTGTTGCTGCTACACTGGCAGCTTATTTGATACCAAAATCAAAACAATTGCTGCTGTCTTAGCTGCAAGGCTCCTTTGGATGTAATATTTAGCGCAGTCAAAGTGACAGAGCCTCAATTTCTCAGAGATATGCAACTATACATACAAGGAAGTGTTTCTCCTTCAGCATGGGGAAATGCACCATGCCACCTGACAATCTTATACCTCTGCCAATGGGAATTACAAAAGAACAGCACAGGGAAGGGACCTTTTCAATGCTATGTGACATGGATTAAAGTTACTTTTCAATAAGCCTGCCATCTCAGATGAAGCCCGAAAATAAATTCTCTCTCAGATGAACAACAAGCAATTCTCCAACTTATTTTCCCACCAAACAGTATTCCCTGCCTCAGTTTTTCAGTCTCACCCTCTCCTTCCCTTCCTTTCTCCCACCACATAAATACAAAATTTGCCTTTATAGCATCAGGGCTACCACTCCTCTTCTGCAGCAGTGAAAAAGAAGCTGCTTTTCCAGAGCTGTCCCACCTGTGGGAGTTCAGGCAGCTCCCCTACTCTCAGTGCATAGCCTGATCCAGCACACGCTTGAGTTGCCATCGCTACAATCCGTCCTGCCAGCTTCAGCTCTCACAAGCTGACCGTCTCTTGGTATGGTTCAGCCTACTGGCATTAGCATCTGGTAAGGAACAGCCCATATGAAACCAACACCATTTCTCTCTTCCCTCTCAGGAAAAAAAAAAATGGAGAATTACGGCAGCAGAGTGCCTCAGTGCTTCTGGATCTTCCTGCTTCTTCATGGCTTGGACAGATCCAGCATGTCAGGGAAACTAAAATTAAGTGGTGGCCAAGAAAAAACTTCTCCCTTCATTCAGCATGGCTTCAAGAGGAGCTACTGATTCCATGCAGGGGGCAGAGTCTAATGCTACAGAGAAATGTCATCCTTCACAGTTGCAGGGTGTTTGAGCCATTTCCCTTCCAAAAAATCACCGGGTTGAAGATAGGCAGGTGAACAGATAAACTGAATATAGTATATTCCGGTTTTGGTTCTTTTAACATACAGCACCATCTTCTATTAGAAGTGAGATGGCAAGATCTCATTTAAGCATATTTCCATCTGTAAGATAGGAAATCTATGATGACTAACAAACTCTGCTTGATTTCTGGCTTCTCATCCCTGATCTTCAAAGAAGGCCTAGAAAGGACTTGCAAATGCTGAATCTGGGAACAGAAATTCATAATTGTACTAGAGATTAAAAGTTAGGGACTCATTAATTTTAATGGCATATTTATGATTCCTCACTACTCCCAAAAAACGCTTACTCCAGGTGATAATTACCTCTTTTTTCCCCCCTCTCTGTTCCTTTACACCTAACAAACATATCACATCTTCCTTCGCTAACACTTCTACTCTACTCAGCAGGTCACCTTTTACCTCAGATGTCCAACTCATTAATATAATTGAAGATAAATTCAGAAAAACTGTTCTCAATCTGCATTTACTTTAGAAAGATCCTACTTCTCCCTCAGAAAGGAAGAGGAGTCCCAGTTCCCAATAACTGTGTTCCTTTTCTGACAATATCAAATTGGTTTATGATTACCTCCCCCAGTAAAGCTAAACCATAAGGCTTAGACCACTAAGACCAAAGAAAAGAGAAAAACTGGCTAACCAAAGAGGCATTCTTTTTACTTCAAGTGACGACTCTCTATAGCTTTGAAGCAGGAGACAGCAATTGCTGCTTTGCAGGTAACACCCCTAGGGTCAAAGGCACTACCAGAATTTTGTTATTTAATTGCCATGTTAAACTTTCCATAACACGTACCACAGTAGGCCTGGTGACTTCAACCCGTTAGCTCTTTCAGGAATACTTTCTACAAAGTACTTGAGTTACAGAAGTTGACAGTCCTTAAGAGGAGTGTCTTTCATTTCTAACAGCGTTCAAAAGAGCTTTTACTTACTGAAAATGCAGAAGGTGGCATCGTTGCTAGCATGAGCAGAAGGAACAAGTTCTTCATCTCTGCCTGTGGGAACAGAAAGATCATTGTTCAGAATTGCTTGCTTCTTTGCTGCTTGTATGGCAGAAAAGCTAAGTTACCATATAGTAAAAGTAGAGGTGGAACTAAAATCAAGGTGAGAGAAGAAAAACAGCCTTATCACTACACACCCCGGATAAATGAAGGCAACTGCAAAGACTGAAATTACCCTGCACAGAAAGCCAGAATGTAATTACTGAGTGCAAATATTTCCCTGAACTTTCCTCTGGTATTATGAGAACACCATCCCCGGGCACAGTGGAAGGTGCATGCTGTTGCATGTCTGCCCTCCCACCCCTTTACATATACACATGATAAAATACTTGAAGATTGCAATGACTTCAACCAAGGTAAGAAATTCCACAGGTAACATTTCTGTACCCTGTATTCATCCTGTGGGGCTTGGTGAAGCTTCATGTCTGTCTTTGTGTGATCTTGCTTGTTGAAAATCCTACAGTTCACCATGGACAGCTATAGCTAGATTCAACCACGAGTAGTTATACCCCTTCTGCAGAGCTAGAAAGGAGATCAGGCCACACAGATTGGTATAGCAGCATACAACAGGATGCAACAGTTCTTAAAATTTGGGGTGTTATGCACATTTGAGACCACAATACTTCATTGGTGCACTGCCTGTTGCTACTTTAGCCTTCCTCTTTCATGTTGCAGCAACCAAGCCCACACCAGCCACCACTCACCAACATCTACAGCTGTGATGATGGACACTTCAGCCACCAGGGACTGCCTGTTTCTCATGACCTCATGACTAGTTGATTGAGCCCAGAAAGAAGAGATGGACTAGATATTCCTAGCATAGTTTTATCTACTCCAAGCTTCTTTCTGACTTGGGAAAGTAAAGGAAAAAGGAAAGATGGAGAAATGTTCCTTTTACAGTGCATAAAAGCATCAAGGAAGAAATGTTTCTCTCATCAGTCATTGTAACGACATCTGTTTTAATATTAAAACTTCATACGTAGCTCCTTTAGCCTGGCCTATTAATCCAGATAAAATATAGAATGTTTATCACCGTTAACAATGATAACATTGATATTAAATCATTGTTGCATGAGAATATCAAATCAGAAACAAAATATACCCAAAAAGAAACCTGATTGATCTAGCATTCGCATATTTCAGGTTGCTTTATGACGGACAACCATTTTTCTCATAGTGCTAGGCCTCACTGGATCAAAGCTCATTACAACTCTCTAAGTCCATACATACCATGGATTTTGAAACTCTCAACATTCACAGTGTTGGGGATAAAAAGCTTGTCCTTTAATTTTTTTTTTTCTTTTAGGTGTAAAAACTATTAAGTGCTGAAAATACAGTTGCACCAAATTCTATGTGCAAAATAGCAATGAACAAGGAAGATGTAACTGGGAAAACAAGCACTGTTAAGCTTCTCTCCCTATATACTGACTGCCAATCATATGATTCAGAAGAAAATTAAGCTATAGGAGCGTTTTGTATGAATAGAATTTCATTCATTTTGCAATAGTCCTTCTTCAAAAACTGAGGGAAGACTATGTACCCTCTGTCACCCACACACGCTACTACTTCTCTGCCCACTCAAGTCAAGGAAGAAACAACCTGGAGATGCCCTCCACAAGAGGTCAAGTACACTCTATGCCGTAGAGGCCAACAGCCAAAACATAGGCTAGATCTGTGTCACAACCCTATCCAACTGCCAAACCCTTTCAGAGGGGAAAGACAGCCAGGAGAGACCCTGTTGCTACAAGTTCCATGCACACAAACAGCAAAGCTTTCCTGAAGCTACTTGTAATATCCTCACACCACTAGCAAAGGGCACGGTGAGAACAGCATCTTCCTTGAACGGTACTGGTGTCAAACAGAGATAAATCTTTGAGATCGATCAGATCCTCCTCCTGCTGCCCAGAGAGAAAAAATATCTCTTCCCCAGTATTCCTGCCTCCCGTCTTCCATTCCAGTCACCTCTCAGGTTCACGGAGATGGCTGTGGAAATCATATCCCTTGTTCCAGCAGCCTCATTCTGCTACAAACTGACTGCCCACTCAGCATCTGACTGATGCTCAGACTGCTCCTTCTGGCATCTGAGCCAAGAGGCAGACGGGGAGCTGGGCCCAAACCATGTGAGGCTCCTGAAGAAGAGGCCAGAGAAGCTCACTGGGGCTAGCGGTGCTCCTGCTCTCCAAGCAGTTAGTATCTTGGAGGGTTTTAGCCAGATAGGATAAAAAAATTCTGTGAGGAGACAACTAGAGACAGAACCCAACATTTGGAATAATCCCCTGCATCAAAGCAGCAAGAGGTTACAGCTCTGGTGCTTGCTTGTATTTTTGTGCCATTGCACTTGCAAAGGAATTGCTGTCATATGTCCCAGATTTAGCAGTAAAAAGTTTAGACCATCCAGACCTATTAAACCAGTCAACAGATTCCAGGAAGGGTGGTCAGAAGGAAGAACAGGGCCTTCTGTATTCTATTAAATCCCCCATTGCAAAACAAATCTTGTGTCTGATTCTCTGAGCTTCAACAAACTTGTTATTTTAAAAGCTTCTTCAGATGTAGTATTCAGCACCAATCCCTTTTGCCTTACTTTCAACCACAAACACCACAGATGGGACTGGGGAATCTATCCGAAACCTTCCAAAAAAAAAAAAAAATTCAAGTTCTGTTTAACGGCTCTTGCACTCCTTGTAGGACCTGGGATAGAGCAGCATATGTTTATTCTGCTTGTTTGCCATTCTTCTCACTGAAGGCTGCGTATGCGGGGGAAGGAATGCAAAGGACAGTGTTTTGCAGTGCTCTCACTTGTAACAACAGCAGCAGCTGCTCCCGGTGCCTCCTGCCCTTCTCCAATTCCCTTCAACCCTCCACAGCTCCCTTTTCCCACTGTGTGCTAGAACAGCACCTCCATCCCCCTCCACCCAGAAACAGCAGCAGGGCCTGAGGGGAAATGGTGACTTTATGCTCAAGATATGGAACAGCTGCTGGAGAGCTCACACAGAGGAATTCCTGCCATAGTGCTAAAATATGAAGTCATCTCAGCAAGAAGGATTACGAGAATCAGCTCACAATAAGTAAGGAACAACCAGAATCTTCAAACAGAACTAGGGGTGTGCCCAGCTGAAACCTCAATTCTATACACCAGAAGAGATTCAAATTGTTTAGCCAATGACATCTGGCATTAACTGCTCAGGTTAGATGAATAAAAGGGTTGAAATGGTGACTGGTTCCAGCCACCTGTGAGCTTGGTTAAAAAGAGTCAGTCCAGACCCAAAGTACAGAGCTGTTTTTTCTAACAAAGGAGAAGTTCAAACTTGAATCTGACTTCAGCAGCTCAGGACCCTTACTTCTATTCCAGAACAGCATGGATCAAATCACATTTTGTGGAAATTTCGGAAAGTTCTGAAAGGATGTTCTGGTGCCCTTTCTGAACTGCCTCCACAGCACCGCACCATGGACAGGAGGGTCAGAGGGCCATAAAGGAGACGGCTGAAATTTCATAACTCCGGACAGAACACAAGAACTCCAATATAACTGGAAACTGGGATAAGCACCCTTATTTCAGGGCTTAACACTGAACCCACTCAGGATCGAAGCTTTTCCCTTAACAAATAGAAGGTCTAGAAAAGACAGATGGGCAGCCTTGGAGATTTCTCTGTAGTGCAGCCAGCAGTGAACTGCTGTAAAAATATTTTATTTGGTTACAAACCCTTATCGAGGGCCAGGCAGGCTTAGCAAGGTCAGTCAAATCCTCATTAAGACCAGGAGTATGTTTCAGAATCAAGGGTAGTTTTAATGACTCCTACATTTACTTTATGTGTGCAAATCTTGCCTTCCAATGCACAAACAAGGTTCAAGATTGCTTACTTAAACTTAGACTTTTCCAAATAACCTCTCAACATCCACATTCCTAGGAAAACAAGACCTACATTGCCTGTATAGATATGTAAAAATAACTTTGAATCAGCTGCCTAATTTCAGGGTTTCAAAAGCATAAACTTAACTTTTGTTTGAGAGAAAAGACACTGGGCTGAGATGAAGAGATGTATTAGACTTTTAACCCATTTAGATGATGGCTTTTTCTTTTCACAGGAGGGAATCCAAACTTGAAAGAGATGTTATGAATAACTCAGCTTTGCTTAAACAAGAGCTTAAGCTGTTTAGACACTACAGAATCAGATCCCAAAGTCAAAATAAAACAGGTTTCATGAGTCCCATTTCTCACAGATTTATCTGTCTGGGTTTTTCTCTGTTCTTTCTGAAGACAATTGGACAGCCAGTGCTGCGTGTTTCTTCTCTGTTTAGCACATAAGACAGCCTAGTGAACCACACTTCTAAATTGTCCTTTGGCCAAAGATGGGACAGTTCTGGGAGTGGTTCATAGGCAAAAGAGAAAAAAAGACTCCTTCAGGGCTCCCACTTTTCTATTGCCAGACAAGATTTAGCTGGGCACACAGGTAAGTGGCAAAGCCACCCAGGAACAATAGCTTCAGCAGGTCCTTACAGCTCATTTCACCTCCCAGCTGGGGATTTGAATTACCCAATTTGGATCTATTATTCCCATCTGAAGTAGCCCTGACAAAGAACCTGCCTTTGCATGGCTTGTGAGCCACAGGTTGGCCAACCTGGCAATAAATATTTGTCTGCTGCAATACAGACAGGAATTGCTTACTGTAAAGTTCAGCACATCTAGCACTAAAGCAGAAGTTGTCACTGTGATCCCACTACTCACACCTTTTCAGAATTTCCTTCCCTTTCCTCCACTCCCAGCTCCCCCCTTTAGCATATCATATCTCACTCTCTTGTTATATTTTTAGAAGTTTGGTTGAAGGAGGTGGGAAGTCAGAAAGGAAGATGATATGTTGCCCAATTATCCACTGGCATAAATTTTTTAGCCACTAAGAACAAAGCCTTTTAGCTTTTAGACTCACTACATTTTCTAAAGACATTATGATTTTTGGTTTGCTCTCAAAAAATCCAGTGTATCTGGGTTCCAGCTTGCTTTTGTTTGCCTTATCTACTGAGAAGCACCTTTTAAGTTTTTGGTAGAAGAGTTAAAAAGGGAAAATACATACATAACAGATGAGATGAAGGTGGAGAGAAAAAGAGGCTCTGTGGAGCAGAGATCGAGGGTAGGGAAAAACCTCCTTAGGCTGGGAGCAGATTTGGGAGAGCATAAGGATCACATCACACAGCCCAGAGGAATCAAGAAACCAATCACCCCTTTAGGCAGAAGGTATCACATTAAAGATATGCCCGTTTTCTTCCCTGGCTATAGTAAACCATCTTTTGTCTGACATTTTTCCAAAGAAAATCCTGGGCCTGATGTCCTTTGGGCTAGGACAGATAAGCCAATTAATGTACACGTGCATGTTAAAGTGGGAGGATGCTGAATTTCCTTGGCCTTGACCAAGCGATGAGCCACATTCACAAGGAGCTGTTTATATACAAAGCAAGGGATAAATGTTTATAAACGTGTTCAAATACAAGACTGGTTGAAAGGGCTTAGTGGAAAAGGAAAACAAGACACAGGTTGTCTGAGTAAAAGTTTTATGGAGATATCTTTACCATTGGTATCCAGATGTATTAATTCACTCTAGATACATGCTAGGAGTTGAAGAATCCTCATCAAGAAAGTAATCCTGCTGAGATATACTTTCAGCCATATCATGCATATTATGAAACATGAAATTTCAGCTAGGATAACTTTAAAATTCACCTTGTTAAATGAAAAAAAAAAAAGTTACAAAAACTTACTAATGAGCACAGCAGCAGAGTACCAGCTGGCTGGAGAACTGAGCAATGGTAACATATAAGCATTTTCTAGACTGCTCTGTCAATAGGCTTTCATCTCAGCCTTCAGCCTGATTCATAGCAGTCACATAAATCTGCACCGGGCCAGCGCTTACTGGGGCTGACTCAGACTGACAATGTTTTCACAGAGGACTTCTACAGCAATGCCAAGTTCAGCAACACCTGGGAAAGCTATACCAGCCCCTGTCATCCGGTTTTAATCTGAATACTGAAATCACACAAAACTGTAGCTGAAAAATCATCAGGTGCAAGAGCAAGATCAGACTGGGAAACACAGAGAAGCTCTGGTCAGGCCTCGCACCGGAGCCTAACAATGGGTAGGTGAAGAGCCAGATCTGTTACTTTTCCACTCTCCGAAATCCACAGTGAAGTATCTAAGGTTTAGGTCAGTGAAGCAGCGTCTTCCAAGTAAATGTGGTCACTATGCCAGCCCTTTACAGGAGCTAATACAGTATTTCAAGAGGACAACTTTCTGTCTACCTATTAATATCAGCTGAGATTCAATTTTCTGCAACCAGCCTTCCACTACTAGGTCTGCAGGCAGAGATTTATTATAAGGAGTAAAGATAGGATTCTGCCTTCTATTTTGGTAGTCTCACTGTGCTTAGCTGTTAATTAAATCTGGGAGCACATAGGGATAATGACAAGTGCACACAGACTAATTTAGACAGTTAACATTGCAACAAGAAGCCACACAGTGCCTATGGAAAATACATGATGAGGATATAATATCCCAAACACTAACATAATTGAAGAGGAATGGCTCGCAATCTTTTACATTTACTACTGTCCTGTGACAGCTCAAGCTTCACTTACATGAGTTATTTAGCCTGATCTGAAATATTACCTGATACTGAGCACTGCTGCTGTTTACAAACATGTTAGCCAGCTAAAACTGATCCCTTCCAATCCAAATTTTGGAGACTTCCTTAGAAAAATAAAGGATCTTAGCACTGAAAAATTACTTCCAATTTTATTTAACTTCATTTCATCCTAAATATAAATATGGCAATCTTTTGTGCTGTGCAAGGCGTTAATAAATAAAAATAAATAATGAGCGTTAACTCAAAAGGAAATTTTAAAATTATGCAAATGGTTTTCTGCCTCTCTTCGCAAGATCTACATCTCTGTTCACAGAGGGGATGTTAGCACTACACCCACCAGTGTGTTTGTAGTATACACAGGGAACACCTGTGTTACCTTTAAATAAATTTGCCTGGGAACTAATAACAGAGACAGAAAAACATGAGAGTATTTACCCTGAACCTCAGGTGGGTTTTGATTGCTCTGCTGCCTCTACATTGTTTCTAGAACCTAAGACACTTTTTTTTTTTTTCAAAAGCTAACTCCATTTTAACTATATATATCTACAGACATGCCAAGCACGCCACATTTGTATGGGTACATCTCCTCCCTAAGGAATCACCCTCACTGACTGTGATGCAGAAACACCTTCAGTGGTATGAAGCAGGAATTCCCCCAGAGAAGTCAGTGGGCTTACTCACATTACTCTGCAAGGGAAGGATGACTAACATGAGGAGAGCTAAGAGAAATTAAAAGGAAAAAAAGAAAAAAAAGAAAAAAACCAGAACTTTTGACTAACAAACTTAGGAGGTAGAGCATGCGCTAGAGGAATTAGGGCTACAGTCTCTAAGGATACCGGCCCTAGCATCTTTCATCTGTCACTAAAAATTAACTTCACAAGAAATGATCTTAGGAGGGTGCGATCGCACTGCAGTGCCTGGAGAGATCTCAAAGGAAGCACATGCTCGACTGTGTGATCACAGCAGAATGACAACGGTGTGCTCTAAAAATAAATTGGTTCTTCGCTCTGAAGCTGGTTTCTCCCACAGATGCCCAAACCAGAGCCTCCAATTACTGCTTTAAGGGCAAGGCAGAGAAATAAACAATCTGTGGATGGTAGTTGTTTTCTATACATCATGACTGCATGTCAAGAAGGTGAGCTTGTTACTTTGTGAGAAAGCATAAACAAGCGGTTTGTACATAGACTATGCATATGAGTAGGTACCCACTCAAACCCTTTTGTATTAAAGTCCCTTCTCAAACATCTAGCAACCACTATTATTAATCATCCAAGACAAGACTGGACCACAACAAATCACATTTCAGATCCAAGAGTGTTAAAAAAATGAGACAGCAAAACTGTATCCAGCAGAGTATTATTTCCAGTGAAATAAATTCTTTTGACAGGTCCATCATACCATGGGCATAACTGCAAATGACTGTACTGGATCAGAGCAATCATCCATCACTGTCTAGGCTCAGCAGCTATGCTAGCTACACTGAGGGGTTTATCATCAGTTTTGTATAATCCTTCCCACAGACCTAAGAGCAAAGCAACTAATGTCCTCCGTAGTTCACTGAGCGTCAATATGCCACCAGAAGAACATTTCCCCCTTCACTCAGCTAACGATAAGCCTATAACACGAATTGTAAGGACTATTTTAATTGTGTCCTATGTATTCTAGGTGCTGTTCTTATAAAAACCAGCAGCTCTCATCCTCTTATTAAAAAGCTATTTGTTTGCTGTGTATTGATGAGTCACAAGGTACATACATGATCTAATAGAATGGTTAACATTTTATTAACATTTAAAGCCCTCCTCTGAACAAAGAGAAAGCCTTCTGGCAGCCTAAGCCAGACCTGTTCTGAGGCACAGAACAGTATTTTGCCTTATTTACATTGCATTCAGAAGAAGGGGCCCTCAATCAAGATCAGAGGGTTTTTTTTTCCTCAGGTTCCCCATGTTAACAGGGCATCTGTGTTTCTTTAGAATAAAATTTGCCCTTTTAACACAAACTCAAGTACCACCAGGAAAACCAGTTGCAACAACATAGCTCCTTTCCCATTTCCTAAACCCTTTCAGCAAGTCAGGGCACAGCCATTCGCACAGACTCCAACTGAATGTTGGTGCCTAATTTGTGAGGCAAGCAATCCCTTAAGCAACTAGATTAGATGAGCTCAACCAGCATTCTCTTTTACCGAGCTGGTAAGTAGCTGGATCTGAGAAAGAGCCCAACCCCAAAACAGAGTTACAGGGTCTGCATCAAAAAGTACTGCGCTTATCGAAGAGCAACATTTGAGGTCATCCATTCTCTAACTTCTCTATAGCATTATAGTACCGTAATGACTGCTACTTTCCCCTTAAAATTAAGATAACTTGGTTTGTTCTATACTTAATCCTATTCTTTATATATATACAGAGAGAGACCAGCAAACAAAAACCTAAACCCTTGCTTGAAAATCACCTCAAGTCATTTGTCACACACCTTTTCTCAAATGCTAGAGTAGACTGTTTACTAGTAGACAGATTTGGAATATACAAATGCTACAGAGTAACTACCCTAAACCCCAGCATTTCTGTGAAGCCATCAAGCATTTACACTTGTGAAGCAAAATATTTTAAAAACAAACACCTCTGAGGTGTCAGAATGCTCCACAGTGTGTGAGAACCTGAAAACGTGCTTGAAAAAGAAGTCTCAATTATCTCACACTGAACAGGAAAATATGCTAAAAAGCAAAACTTCCAGAGACAGCAGATTTGCTCTATGTTTTCTTTTTTTTTTGCATTTTATTAATCTTGCCATTTACTAATGTGAACAAGTATTAGTGCCGTGCCATGCCAAAGATACATGGTCCTACCTACCTTTGTTGCACACCACAAACACCTCCCTTTGCTCCCTGTAACAGCAGAGCATTTGTCCTGAAAGTCCATCATGAGGTTGTCCAGCACACACGTGGCTGCACAGCCCATTGGCTCACCAACACGCTGGATCTCAGAAAGAATGTTTTTTCATGGCTGCTCTGTCTACAGAGACTGGGAAACGCTCTGGCATCACAGAGGGTGGTACATCTCTAAGAAGCCAGGAGAGGAACATTTAAGTGGCAAGCCAGCTTACAGAGAAGCTGTTGAAGGGCCCTCACAAGTGCTGCGCAGAACAGACAAAGCAAACTCCAAGTGTTGTGAAGATGCTTCCAAAAGTAATAAGCAAAAGTGTTTACAACCCTCTTTAGGGTCTCTAAAGACAGACCTAAAGAAACATACCATCTCCCTGCACTCCTCTACTAACACCAGGTATTCCTAGTCCTATGAACCCCATTCAAGACTGACATTACCTTTGTCAAAGCTCTGAAACTCAGTTTTTAAATCACCTGCTCCTCTACCTCCACCTGACCACCCACAAGGAACACCAGGGCATGAGGCAAATCCACTGCCCAGCCACATCACTACCGGCCCATTACCATTTCCATGCCAGGACAGGTCCCTGAAACTGCCACCTTGTCCTGCTTCACCCACCAGACTTCCTCTGGGATGAGATCCAGTCCTGCAAACCTCCCCTTTCACCAACAGGTCTGTTGACTCTGACAGCATCAGTTGGCCGGGGAGAGCCTCTCAAACGGATCCTGTCTCCCACAGCTGAAAGCAATGCAAGGCTGATTAGGAGACACTCCCTCTGCTCAGCACCTGCTCGAACAGGAACAGAAGCAGCTGAGCACCCCAGGGGTGATAGTCAGGGGGTACAAGAGTCTTAGCACCTGGGCAGGCTTTTATTCCTACCAGCAAAAATTATGTTTCACCACTCAACATCCCTGCTACATTTGTCCAGCATCCCACAAAACTGATACCTTCCCCTTCCACCCTGCTGCTCCTCCCACCCATAGCATCAGGAACAGCAGTTTTGACTACATTAAGTCTCAGTGTAACTAACTGTGAGTGAAAGGGATTAATGTTCACCAAATACATGGGGTGTCTTCTTCCTTCCCTTCTAGAAAATAAAATTTTGCAGTCATAAGGACTCTGGTCTCTCCTTTCCCCTGTACTCTTTTAACTGAAGGGAAAAAATGGTGGGAAAGAAAAAATAGTTTAAAAAGTACAAACAGCACTGAAAAGACTAATAGAAAATAGATGTCCAGGTAGAGAGATCAGGAGAGACAGCCCAGAACACAAAGTCAACTCTTACCTTTTCCGTACACCTGTGAAAGGTGAGTGCAAAAGTTAGAGACACTTACACCACACTGCAGCCAAGCTCCAAAAACCACTTTCCTATCCTTCTGGATCAAAGGGTGGCTCTTAAGCGCTCTTCTCTCCAGCTTCTGTTTGGTTACTAATCCTTACAGCACAGGAAAAGGAGAGTTGTATTTCATTTAACTCCTTCAGCCTCTGAGTTTCTTCACAAGAGTTTTTGCTTTTGCTTGGGAAAGCCCGAGTTGTAAGCATGCACGCACGCACACTTTGGAATTGTTTGTAGCCCCTGTAGTCTGAGTGTGAGCGCACACGTTAGCTCTGAACTGTGCCTTAAGTTATGGCAGGGGTGGGGCCCTTTGTAACTAGTTTTATTCTAGCTGTAGGCAGCATATCAAAAGAGAAACAGTTATCCACAGATCCCTTTGGTATTCTTTTTCAGTAAGTTCCTAACTAAAAAAAAAAAAAAAAAAAATTTAATTTAACAGTTACTTTAAAACTAAAGCCTGAATCACAGTTCACAGATACTTTTTTAACCAAAGAAAGTTTGAACTTAAATACAATTCGCAGCTAGATCTGACTCTGGGCAGAGTTAGGCAGATCCCTAAGGTCTGAAAGTACCAGCACTTTGGATACAGACCTGAATTGAACCAAAGACAATGGCAGCTCCCGTTTCTCTATTTTCTCCTCTAACAAATGCCATGCAATTCAGATACCTTCTGAAAAATCCCATCAAGGAACAATTTAGCAATAAAAAAACTGTTAAGGGAAAAGGAATCTAGTTGGATGCATTATAAGGAAAACTTATGCTGTTAATCATGTGGATACTAGAGAAATCATTGCATAAGAACTTATGTGTTGCTGTTGTTTTATCTTGACAACAGATAATTCCCCCCCTATTGATTTTGTCCTCTGCTTAGTACAAAACAAATAAATATTGAAATGCAGAGATCACTGATCTATAAAAATAGATTCTGGTCCAGCAATTATAACAGCTATCAGCGTTTCAACCCTACTTAAAAAATATTATGATTGAGGTCTCCAAGATTATGAGAATAGCTTTGAAGTCTTGAGTTTGGGTTGGCACTTTAGTGTGTCTTCCAGTGTTAGAGTCCTTTTTCATCAGTAGTTCATTTGAAAACATGAGAAACAGAAGCTTGCTTTGAAAAGGAAAGATGAAGCTTCTGCCTCCAGGTAACTCCACATGCTGGATCTTCCAAGGAAGACATCAAGATGTGCAATGAAATCTCCAGAACTGGTATCACTGCTCTCGTTTTGGCCACGCTACTGCTTTAAATGATAAAAAGAGACAATATCCTTGGCAACTGTTGACAAGCCTAGACACACACAGCTCCAAACTGAAAAGAAGTTTCCAGCAGCCTCATAAATGCACCAGGCGACACAGAAGCAGTTTTATTCTACAGCTACATCTCTTTTCACCACTCCTGGTCAATCCCTGTCTGGCAACTGGGCACAACAGGTACACAGTACCCAAATCCTACCATTACTCATGCCACAGGGGACAGAGTTCAAATAAAAGTCACATCTTTTCCACATGCAAAAGCAATCCTATAAATGCCTTCCAAGCTAACTCTGCCACAATAAACGAGGATAAACTCTAACAGGAAAACCAATACAGAATGGCAACACCTCCACCGAAAAGCAGGTGAACCCCAAAAGCTGAAAGACATGACGCACCCTAGAAGAGCGCCTAATGGTCGTGCTGACACGTGGCTACCTATGTTCCCCTTGACAGGACAGAGAGCAATCAGACATTGCTAATGCCTAACTAAGAATATAGAGATTATTGTCTTGCACCTTTAGATTCAAATTTTCCCTTAAGAGAACAAATCTGGGCCTTGGGACAAGCTGTGGGCCCCCTTTTTCCATCAGAAAGAAGTTACATCTCCATACACTTTTTCTTTATCCATCTGTACTCTCAACTGGCCGTTGGCTACTACCATCCTGCCAGCTGTCACCGTTATCTCCTCAGCTGCGTGATATTTGATCCCCCACAAACCAAAGCCCCAACAATCGGCCTCGTATGGATAAAACACACTTTCAGATCAGTTTAAAGCTTTTTGCCTATATCATTGGCAAGAAAATACACGAAAGGTTCAAAATTAGTCGGCAAAAACCCACAACTCCATATGGATTTATAAATACCTGATTCTTAAAATTTCTTCTCACAGCAGCAGGACCCTCAATGGTTGTTTTTGGAAATACCAAGCTTAGTAATGTTCTTGTGGTTCTTGTGTACTTGTTGATAGTTAAAACTACAAGGGAGTTCAGAGACAGGGAAAATGTGACTGCTTGTGTTGGAATCTAGCCAGGATACATCCAAAAAACAGCTGTGCCTACTGCATTAAAGCAGATACTGCGTAAACACATCTGGATTCATTTTTAACCCCATAAATACTTAATAGATAACCCCCTGAGATGCTGAAATAAAACAAGAAATGACCAGACTTTTACCACAACTAAGCAACAGGAAACATTGATGAAACTCCTTTTATTAACAAAAGGAAAGAAAAATCTGCTTATACTTCCTGGTTCCAGTAGAGACACGACAAACTCAGAAGCTATTAGTTTGGGATTTGAACTCAAGGCCAGTCCTTATCAGGAAAAAGACAACGCAAATATGAAGTAAACCTTTGCCCTGTAGTTCCACAGAAAGTTTTGCGTGTGTACCTTTTCTCTGCGAGAAAGGACATGATCCCTGTGTTGAAATTGTTTTCGACACCTACCATTCAGTGAAAGTAAGATAATCCACCAATTCAAGACCATTCTTGTCTCTTGATAAGATACTCACACTTTACTACGGAGTGAACACGATCAGGACCACAGGCATTTGCCTCTTGGCACTAGCCCTGTCCAGTGGCTAGCCTGGAGGCAACGGCATCTGGGTGTCACAGGTGTGATCATCAAGAAGAAACAGTTGAGGTGAACGCACAGTAAATGGATACTGCTGAACAAGATGTCCCTTCTAATCCCACCAGTGAAGTGCTTTTGTCAAGAAGCAATCTCTGCAGGAGCTGTGGTACTGGGATTTCAACAGTTACACAGCCAGAGGTCGGTAGCAAGACTTCTGCTCTCTCTGTTGCTATACTCCAGAATTATCTTTCATGGAAACAAACCACCAGGATTCCTTACTGCCAGAGGCTGTTTTCAAAGACTACCTAAAGATTCGCACCCTTTACTGGACACAGCTCCAGTCTAAGTAGTTATGGCTGTTGAACACTTACCACATTGTGGTGGGCTGACCTTGGCTGGTTGCCAGATGCCCACCAAGCTGCTCTATCACTCCTTGTCTTCAACAGGATAGGGGAAGAAAATATGATGGCAAAGCTCATCAGTCACAATAAAGACTGGGAGATCACTCACCAGTTACTGTCAAGGGCAAAACAGATTTGACTTCAGGGAAATTAATTAGTGAGAAATAAGAACAAAACTAAAAACACCTTCTCCCCACAGGGGAACTTCACTCTGAACTCTTCTACCTCCTCTCCCCTCCCTCTGAGCGGCATCCAAGAAATTCAGGCAAGACTCACAAAGCCTCCAGAAGAAAAGCTGGTCTCGGTGGCTTGAGCATTCACCCAAGGAAGTGAAGGATCTGCGTTCAGTCTGTTTAGGAGATCTGAACCTCCCAAGAGACTATGGTGATCAGGGAACCATGGCATAGAGACACATTACAAACTGGTGTTCTTGATCAGTCCCTTACTGGCAAAAGAGCAAAGAGCAAGGATCTGGGATGTTATGGTTGGGTTACACGCTTAAAAATAGTATGTTTACCATGCTTTGCTTTCAGATTAATATCCAGTTTCTTAGGTATGTGCAGTAGCCTAATCAAGGGAAACTGACAGCTGTTCAAGTACTTTAGCCTACTACTTGAGGCATTTTATTCAGGGGATAATTCTTCTCAAATTCTTCTGAGCACAGGGTAACACTGAACAGTAATCTGACATCCCAGGTAAGCGTGTTGATGACTGAATGACAAGGTAAAGAAATAAGGGTCTCTGGGATGTCAAACCAAGTCCACTGCTACTGGGGACACTAAAGCATTTCACTCCTCCCATCAGCTGGACGAGGGTCTGAAAACAGGAGGCTCCAGCTCACTCTGAAAAGAATGCATCGTTTTACATATTGAATTTTCTCTTATTATTTTTTTAAAGAAATGGTAGAAAAGTAAAATTTGATTCAAACTTAAATAGCGCACCACTAACAGCATTCTTCCCAGACTCTCACTCAGTATTGCAGGATAGGCATGTTATGTAGCCCTCTGAACCACAGCCTCTCAGTATATAGAATGAACCCTTGCCAATCCTTCAGGAAAAGGAGCTCGATTTCATGTCCAGGAGACACTGCAAAATCCTTAGAGGAAAGGCAGAAGCATATTACACACCAATGAGCTCTGCCATACAACTTAACTGCATGAAAGCCTGTTATCCTCTCGCAGTAACTCATGCGCTGGCCTGTATCTGCTCCAGAGACCTGGCCACCCATGAACTCTTTCAAATGCTGAGGACTGTTGCAGAGGAATTGACCCTGTACAACTTTTGTGCAGATCTCACTGCTAGCAGAGACAATTTTATTGGGGTTTTCCAGCGTGCAGACGCTGAAGTCAGCAATGCAAGAGAGCAAACTGGAGTAAGATATATGGAGAATAGACTCCAGTATTGATAGGGTTATTGGTACATAACTCAAGGTGCCCTAAAAGCCAGGGCTTTGAGGACTGCAAAACTATTACTACAGAGAACTAGACATATACAGACCTAGACCAAACAGACTTCTGAAACAATCACCTTCTACACTGTATTCACATTTCCACATGATTTTTAGTTTAGAGGATCGAATTTCATCTGCTGGCCTTCACCAGTTCTCCTGGAGACACTGCATTTCTAAAATCTGGAGATCTTTCCAAAGGCAGGTTTCATGACCAGTGATAAATAATGAAACAAATATCACACAGGGCTCTCTCAACTCTTTCATGCAGAGGCCTTAGAGCCGTGCTTTCATGAAGTTTTGGGGACTTTTAGTCAACTTTTGGGAGGTTTTCCTTATGTTTTCCTGGCTGCACAGAGGCAGTCCGCTTTTCCTTGTTCAATAAGTGAGTACTCCTAACAAATTTGTGCTTCTCTTCACTTACACTCCTTACAAATCTCAAGATACCTCCAGCTTCTGCTTTTGATTTGCCATCATGGTTTCCTGTCCATTGCAAGCTAATGGTCCAGGATTCCCATCCATCAGCTCATATGTTCATAGGCATCATTAAACTCCCTCCCCCTCACCCAAGCACATTCTTGCTGAATGTCAAAGAGAGGTATCAGCTTAATTCCTATCCAGTCTCCCTTCTTGCACACTTCCCTATACTGCAGCCCAGAATAGCGAAAACCAATGCAATCATCAGTATTTTGCTACAATCTGCTCCAGGAACAGATCAACTCACAGGCACTTGATTTGACTGTGTCCTCTCCTCTTAGTCCCTTCTTGACAACTGAGCCAATTCCTGTGCTGGGCTCTCCAAGAGAGCCTTCAAATAAATTGGTTTTTTGTATTCAAAGAATTAGATACCTCTCTTCATCCCTTTCCAAGATGAGGGAAATGGTAAGCCTGTCACTTCGTATTTATTTTGATTCTCACCCAAATCAGACAAGACTTTTATTCAGGCCAACTTTCTGAACAAGCTGATGATGCTACGCACAAGTTTCAGCTCTTCATCCTTAGGCCATTTGAAGAAGAAAAGCAGCACGCACTGATAATGTCAGTGTTCAAAAAGCAAAAACAACTTCAAAGTGCTGTGACTAATTCCAGGCAAACTTTGTTGTGAAAGGTGCTCCAATACACTACACCTCAGAATACAAGCGAAGGCATTAATTCATTACTAAGACTATATTTGGATACACAAAGATTTGCATATAAAAAACAGAGGACCTACATGTAATAGACTGTATATTGATTTTAAACCAGCCCAACTACTCCCAAGTTTAACCCATGTAAGCAAAACCAGGACACAACGTAGCATTGGATAACGCATCAAGTTTTTCAAATGTCCCACCCCAAATCTTAGGATATTTACATGAAAACATTCTCACAGCTTTCCTTAAAATTAGGCACTTTGAATCCTGCTAATTATTAAGAAACTGATCATAAGGACACTGCAATCCCATTTTCTTTTTCTGTATCGTGCTTTTAAATATTGCGTAGGGTGAACTTGGCAGCCACACAGAGAATCTCATTTAGAGAGATTAACCTGGGAACAGAGAGATCTGGAGGGTCTCTGTTAGTCCATTCCTTGCTCTACAGGATTTAAACAGGAATACTTATATTTAACAAGCATACACACACACTGTCTCTCTCAAAAAATAACATATACATACACTAAATGAGGCAATGCCTTATCCAGAACAGACGCTCGTTCAGCTGTTTGTTTTCCTTTTATTGTTGGTTTTACATTTTAATTATATATAAAAAGTAGAAGAAATCACAGGTGGTAAGCTGATTTGGGCTAGAGAATTAATTTCTAGATAAAACACTTCTAGTTCTTATACAAACAAATACAGTGATTAATATTGATTTCTTGTGGTCCCCAAGCTGTCACTGGTGAGCAAGGAGCAAAGGGTCAAGGCTGGTCATTTGTATTCAGGGTACATTTGAAAACATAAAGGACAGTCTCCGATCTCACAAATGTTTTCCAGATACTCCAATCTGCTCCACCCAAAATAGCAAAAAATAAAGTCTAGATCACACAGATTTAACAAAACACATTGTCACAGCTCCCACTTACAACGACTCACAGAAAAAGCTGTTCCCCATGGATGTCCCAGTGCTTTGTTTGCCACACAAACCATAGGCCTCTGGCTCAGAAGATCTGGCCCAGAGCTCAGTCCAATTATTGGGTAGATTTTAATTTCCAAAGGCTTTGGATCAGGCCTAGACTGATATGGCAGAGGGGAGGGCAGAGAAGGAACAGTAACTAGCTAATTCTAGGCCTGGTCACAGTATTTTTATAATCAATGACAAAACTACAATTATTTTTGCCAGTGCTGGACAGAGTCCTAAGAGAAGGTCTTCCTGAAGCGTTCTGACCCTGCCCGAATCTCCATGGGCAAAGCAAAGCAGCCAGGTTTCCCCTTCCCCCCTGGGCTGACTCCCTGCTCCCGGTGTGGTTAGTCCCCACTGTCCCCACACAGTGTGCCTGGGGCTCCTGATGCCACACCACGCCCTGAGCCCCTCAGGGATGGAAACACCACCTCCCCTTCTCCTAAAGGTCAGCCCTCACCGCAGGAGAGCTTGCCGGGCAGAGACAACAACGCAGCAAAGCTTCAGAGGAAAGAAGGAAGCTGGCTACATCACAGCCTACATGAAGAAAGATCCTCCTGGAACTGTTCCAGCTATTCTCCATTTTAACATTCAGGCTTTTTCTCTCCATTTAAACATTCAGGCTTTTTCTCTCAGCAATCTCTCCACGTGCTCCCCCCCGAGATCCCTCGCTATTCACTGTGGAGTCAAAAGTCACCTGCTCTTAGCTGGGCTTGGCACTGACTGCCTCAAATGCTGCTTAGGAGAGACAGGAGAAAAGTTGAAAGCAAAACCTCTGACAAGCAATTCTCACCCCCACGCCCCACATACATTTATCCCTCCTAATTCCCAGTCTGTTTATACACGTTACTTCTGCTTAAAAAGTAAATCCAGTGCCAAAACACAGCTTTTTGGTTAAAAAAGTGTTATATTCAGCAGCGGTTTAACTCTAGCATACTAAACACAGAGTCATTAGGACTTAATGCTATTGAAATGGAAATTGAGACAGAAACCTTTCCAGTTCTTATACTTCACTTTGGAATTGGAAGAGGACAACACTGACTGTAATAGCATTAAAAGATCCTCTGGACCAACATGCCCTTGATAGCAAGTCCTTGGAAGCATGAGGCACGACGTAAGCTCTTGCTGATGTCTTCCAGCGTCAGGCAGCAAGGAAGCTGACACCCTACTAAGGACAGCCTCGCTCTGCAACAGAGAAAATTTAGCAATGAAACAGAGCAACAGGGGCTGTCAAGATGATGATCTTTCTCTCTGTCTCAGCAGACTTTCATGGCACAGCTCTCTCCAGTGGCTCAAGGCAGACACAGTTCTTTTCCCGGGCTCTGTCCTTGTGCAACCCCCACAGGGCATGAGAAGGTGCCCAGATCCTGGCAGTCGTTGCTGTACGCCTATGGCTCAGATCTCTGACAAGGGATTCTGGAATGAGATTTCCCTTCCAGCATAATAAGGTATTTAGTCATTAAAAAAGGAGCCTTCTGGGGCAGAATTCCAGCTGCGCCTGAGATCTTGCCTCCACAACCAGATGTTTTTTTCCAGCATGCAGGTTTAGTCTGAGGAGGAAGGAAAAGGGTTGCTTTAAAATACCGATCCAGGGATTTTCGGTTGCAGCGGTCAAAGGTTTCTGGTTATTCTTAGATCAGGTTGAGAATTCTCTCACTTCTCTTTGCTGCCACTTCACAGCTGCCGGTTGAGCTTCTGTGCTTGCCGCTCCTTTGCCTCAAAGGCAAACTTGGTGTCCTGGAGCTGGGCAATGGCCTCCTTGGCCTCCTTCAGGTCCTGACAGATGTGCTCGTACTTCTCTGTCAGCTCCCTGTTCTCTCGGCGCAGTTCCTGTACCACCTGGTTCACCTCCTCCGTCTGCTTGGTGCAGTGGATCTTCAGCTGCTCTACCTCAGAGAGCATGATCTCCATGTTCTTGACCAGTGACTCCAGTTTCTCTTTGGACATGGCGTCAGGATCGGTCCTATTCAGTCTGCCTAACCCAAACCCGAAAGGGACAAAGAAAGCCACCCTGTGTAACATGCACCAGGAAGCCTGGCACTCACAGTCTTGTGGTGTCTTTTTATACTCCCTCCTGCTCATCCTCCTCCCTTCTCTTTCCTTCCCCAAAGTGCCTCTAATCTTCTTTGCTTGGTTAATCTACTTATTTTTATTGCGCTGCAGAAATCTACTGAAGGGCTGACAACCCCGCAGTAACATATGTGCTGTGCAGCAAAAGCCAGAGCAATAATGAGACTCTATGCAGCCTGCCCATAGGAAAACAGCTTTCATCTGAATAATTCTCTTGGGAATCCCTTGCAGTGCCCATTAAAGTACAAAGAAACCTCTTCGAGCCAAACGCCTACTCCAGTCTAGCACACTCAGTCCCAGGAGCACAGCCTGACTTTCGTCTTACATCTCTTGAGGTAAGCAAGCTTACAGCAATATAAGCCAAGTGCAGGCAAAGAAGAGAATTAGCCTCAGTTTCTCTTCCTCTCTCCTAATCTTATGTTTGGGCAAGGTGGAAGGAACAAAATATAAACTTTCATATTTTCAGGAGAAGGTCTATCCAACAACTAACCCCACAACAGCCTGTACCCCATCTTCTGTTGAAGGAGTTCACAATGGTTATCACAATCAGTGGCAACCACAGTTACTGGGCCATGTACCACCTGAAGGTGGCTTGCGTTCTGTTACTGACATGCAGGCTGGAGGTTTTCAACCCTGGTCCCATTCCTGTCCTGAAGCCACTTCAGCTCTCTCAGTAACACTGGCCCCAGAAGTTACATGCCAAATGACCTACCGAAGGGGTTCCCAAGCTACTTCCAAGCCATTGTCAGGTGCTGCCTGAACACACAAAAGCTTCCTCCTGGACACACACGCCGCCCACAACAGAGTCTCGAACTGCTGCTGAATGCTACTGTGAACCTGCGAGAATCAGGACTGAGATACGTCAGTCTGACAACACACTGATTACTTAGGTCACTGCAGGCAGCAGGATGATCCCAGCAGCCACAAGGGATTGAGAGAGTCTGGCCGACTTTCTGAAGTTTGACCCAGACTTTCTTATGTATCTAGTTAATTAACGCACTTGCCTAGACAATAAGAATCATTAATTAGCCAGGGATCTGATGTAACAATATCACTCTTGAGAAATTAATTTTGGCTGAAAAGAAGGTGTTATTGCATGAGGCTCTCCAGGAAAGAACCCATGCAATTTAGCACTGGGCAGAAGGCAGACACCATGACAAAGACAAGAATACAGGTTTGCCCTTGGATAACTTGCGAAGTAAGGGCAGAAAAGAATCTCTCTCCTTCCTCCCCACATCAGGAACATTTCCTCCAGGTTGAGTCTGCACCTTTTCAAAAGCCCTCAGACAGTTCTACACACCCACAGTCTTCTTTGCCATGTATCACATACAGACATGGATCTGTCCTCACTGGATTCACCTTGCAGAACTATGTTCCAGTGCGTGGTATTGCATAATGGCCTTTACTCTTGCTGTTTTGCAACTCCAGTTCCCTTAAAAATGACACCTAGGTAAGACCCTGTAGTCCCATCACACACATTTGGTACCAGGTTGAGAAAGAATAGACGTGTTCACATGCATAGCTCCCACAAATACATTTTCCCTCCATTTTCCTCCAGAAAACATTGCTTTTCTTCAGCTATGGAGAGTTTCAGACGCTTCATCCCACAACTCATTCTCCCTTTTTCCCCCTGCTAGGCTCAGAGAAATGAAGCTCTTCCCTCCAGGCAATTTTAGATCTCTTCCAGCACTGGACGAAAACAGCGCTGGACACCGGCCAAGCTCTGACAGCGTTCAAAGGCCTGGGACTTCTCACAGCTGGAGGTTAAAGAGTCACTGACAAAGCCAGCCACCCTACTGCCTCTCACACAAGTGTACCAGTGGGCCCCTCTCGTGCTGGCAGATGGAGCGCTTTGCACCGCACTTTAAAACGAGCAGAAAGAGTGACATCCTTCAGATGAAAAGAGTGTGGGAGAATCTAAACATAATCAGAATATGTCCTAAAGTCCTTGAAGAAACATTTGCACTGGCTGTCAGCCCAGATCCCACGTGACGCACATGGCACTGGAATAGGCTGGAACACGTTGCAGCATTACAAAACAGCAGGTCTTCATTAGTGAGGAATCTTCCCTGTCTCCACAACTGTACACGCTGCACCCAAACATTTTAAATCAAGCAGAATTACAATGATGCATAAAGGGAGTGCCACGGAGGTCATTTACTTAGATATTAGTAATTGATACATCACCTCTCACTATCTTACTCTCAAAACTGTTTAAGTTGCCTTGGATACAGACATAATCTTGGCAACAGAAATTGGGTAAGAGACACTACTGAAATAACAATGTAAAATGAAAACAAGGAGTAGCATGAGAGGAGTTACTAACAAAGAAAGATGGGAATCATTACTAGGGTTGGCTTGATTCAAGATATTCTTTCACGAAGTAAGACGTAGAAATTAAAAACATGCTCATGAAAATTGCAGTGGGAGAATGATGCAAAACGCACTAGAGCTAGAGAAATACAGCAATGAGACTCTGATGTGAACTGTAGTTTGTTACCTTTAGTCAATGCTGAACTCTACCGCTGCAGAAGAACTGGAGGCAGACGCAAACACCAACAAGAGTGGATACATCTGGGAAAAACGCAGAACAGCATACCTGAGAAAAACAATTCAAACCACAAGAATTCAGTGCACAAGGACACACAGCAAACAGCAGTGTTAGGAGTGTTGAGGAAATAGCATGTCAGATGGAAATTTGTGATAATAAAGTGCTGCTTGGCTGCATTACATGGAGACATTGCAGCATAGGGGTATGGAGTACCTTTGGCTTCTCCCTCCCTCCTTCCACCCCACTGGAGGTGAAATGTAATGTTTCGTTCCAGACATCTTGTTATAAAGGGGCCAAAAATAAAAGTTTGAAACTTAGACAAGTGTCCAGAGAAGATGCTGATTTACAAAAATTGTGGACTGTAGGAACCAGGTTTAGGAAGAAGGATTGAAAACTGCATGGCAAGATAGTTCTAGGACTGTTTTGCAGTCATGCCCAGGTCCCCTGCACTTTCCAGAGAAGACAGCTCAGCTGGAAGAATGCTTCTGTAATTATTAAGGGCCCAAATGTGCAATTGTCATTTTGAAAACACCAGTGATTTTTATGCACTCAGCCAAATGGCACCTGTCTGGTCGTTTCATAGCCATATTAAATCAGGAAAACTTGGTGTTAAACCTCTCACTACAGTACACACTACACTGAGAGACACCATTGCCAAATCTACCAGCCCTCTCCTCCCTGTTCTTCCTCCATTCCACCTTTCCCTCACGCACATGGATTTGAGATACATGAAAGCTAATTGAGAATAAAATGGGGGAGCAACCACTGGGAACACCCACTCCTGCTTTTGTGGATGGCAGGAAAATTGTAGAAAACGGCATGGATGGAAGTGAAACTTCTGGTGCTTTCCCATAAGGGCTGGGAGCTACCACCTCTGACTGCAGTACCGTATTCAACTATGCTGGTTTTAGCACTAGAAGCAAATGACAGGATGAGGCTGCCAAGCAGAGGATGGCTCCTGTGAGACATACTTGTGTCTTCTTCACGGGTCTCTGAGCCAAAGAGAATCAACCGTTCCTCTCACCCAGAGGCACACACAAGCCAGAAATGCAGGTTTCCTATCGTGTGCACACCTCTGAGTCTGAGGAGACGACGCAAGAATCATACCCTTTAAGTATCCATTTGCAAGCAGACCACAGGCATTCCAGTTTCTAGCTTATTTTAAAGGGGTCCTGGGAACATTTGTGGAACAAATCATTAAGCTACCTCACTCTCTCTCTGGGGTTTTCTCAGCAACAGAAGGGGGACAGTTCACAGAATCACAGAATCTCCTAGATTGGAAAAGACCTGTAAGATCACCTAGTCCAAATCATTAACCTAACACTGACAAGCCCACCACTAAACCATCTCACTGAGCACTATACCTGCACGACCCTTAAATACCTCCAGGGGTGGGGACTCCACCACTGCCCTGGGTTAATGCATTCCAATGCCTGATGACCCTTTTAGTAAAGAAATTCTTCCTAATATCCAACCTAACTAATTCACTAGCCTCAGTTTTCAAATGGGAAAGAAAAACTGCAAACCCCAACAAGAATGGCTTTTAAGTGCGTGCTCAGGCTGACAAAGCAAACCACTTGGTATAAACCCTGAGGAATAAGGAGTAAAGCTACGAACCACATACCTCATCTTCCCAGGTGCATACTTATATTGCGGTATCTATTTCTAGTTTTGTCAGCCACAGACACGGATGGCCAATGCAGCGTTCACAGACCTGTAGTGGGATACAGCACTTTATTGTCTCATAGTAGTTAGTTTAAGGTTACCATCCACAGCTAGCAACGGTCGCTATTTTAACAAATTTTTTTTGTTGTTTTAAATACATAGTGTGTGTCACTAACTCTAGTGGTAGTCAGAGCTTTCCACACTGTTTTCTCTCGCAGCCTTTTCACTTATCCCTGGTTTATCCCCAGCGGCGTGTCTAGCAGCCAGCGCAGACTGCGCAAGCTCTGTGCTTCACCATCTAGGAAGTCCACTTGGCTAAATGCATTACGCAAACGAACTCATTACAAGATTAAGCATAAAGAGGTCTCATCTCTATAATTATAGTAAAACCATTTGAAAAAAAAAAAATAACAAACACACACTGAAGACCAAGCAGCACCTGGAGGCAGTGATCATTCCTGTAACAGAGTGGGAGACATTTGTACCCAGCTGTTCAATTTGCTTCTAATAAAAGAAAAACACCATTACTACGCATGTCAAAATACTCAGCACTGTGTAAGACGTTGACATAATGATGATCTCACCCTGCAGAGCTTAAGAGACTATTGATAAAATCTGCTTTCTTATTAAAACACAAAATTTAATTTTAGTTACTGTTAGAAGCATTAATCGTACCTTAGGCAATTTGGCAGAACTTGAGTTGAGCTGGACATAAAACTACATGATTTACAGGTTTTTATCTAAAATACTGCACCAGAAGGATACCCACCCAAAATTATGATCAAAATCCTTGACAAAAATTAAGATAATATGCCTCCATATTGTATCTACAGAGATATTCATGAATACAGAGGTGCTTTTTTCCATTCAGCCTCGATCTACTCACCAGTCAGATCAAAAGGTTTAAGAATTAATTCAGCATAATACAGCTCAGTAAAGAAAAAGTGATACCTTTAACTGAGTTATCCCCAAACGGGGTTGATTTCTTGCTACGAAATCAATTGGTTAGCATAAATAGCTAACAGTGACAGGTTGCTTATATAAACTGAAAAAAACCCAACACTCTACTAGCATTTTTACCATGGGACAAAGTGTTGAAACCTTCAGATTAAATAAAACAGTGAAAAATCTGAATCAGTATTTTTAAATGTTATGAATGTTTCAAAACAGAAGCTGTTTTAAGGTAGGAGCTTTGTTTTGTTCAGAGTGTCAAACTGGAAAGTTTCCAAAGCCCCTCCAAACAGTAACACAGACAGTTCTGCTGGAAAGACATCCTCCATCCCATCTAACCAGTCTTACGGTAAGGTTCCTGTACTGGACACCTCCGGGGGACCACATGGGACAGGCTGAGGGGATTTCATGCCCACACCAGGCTCCTTGGCCTGTGCCCCATCTGGGGGTGTTCACTGCTCTGTCCCCACAGCTCCTGAAGCCAACGCTGTGAAAAGAAACAGGAAAGAGGGAGGAACCACATTCCCTGAGCCCTCAGTGTGGATGAGGGTCAGCCAGCACCTCCAAAACCCGCAAGGGCAGATGAAATGCACAGGACCCAAAATGCTGGTGTGGGTAACTCAGCGAGCAAGACACCCTGAGGTGTAATTAGATCAGATGAAAAGGTTTAGTGGCAGCACCAGGCATCAAACAAAAGGCACCAAAGGGGTAGCTAGTTATCAAAACTGCTAAAACGGCTACAGCATTTCAGTCAAGAGAGCGCTGCAGAATTTTTGCAGTAACTGGCCGGCTTCCCTCGAATACCAGGAACTCACCCACAGTCAGATGAACAGAATAATAGTCAACGGTTTGTCTAACACATCTTTCCATGTCATGTTGAACTAAGGGCTGCTGGAAAGGAGGGGAAGGAGCAAAAAACAATGACCCATGATCAAAACTTTATAGCAGGGCAATCAAATATATATATTTTTAAAATTTGCAAATAAATAACTAACCTTAGAAACATTCTTTCGTTTACTCTGTCATGTGATCTGTCCTAAAGACTGAGTGTCCACCTAGCCAGAACACGCAGGCTTCAGGAAAACAAACAAATAAAAAGCTCCAGACTGTTGCTATTATTCAGAACATATGAATCGAAATACCAGTTGAAAGAAAAGATGCATATTGCTTATTTGCAGGATGCGAGGTTATGTAATCCAGTACGGTACCCAGACTACACCAAATAAACTGGCAATGGCACAGATGTCAGTAATTACTGAGAAATTTGATCTAGTGAAAAGGAAGGTCTCTTTTAGTTCTAGACACACATGAACAAACATTCACGTCATTTCTGGTGCAGGACGCCAAATTCTAGTACAATGATTATTTTGACATGACATTTAAAATTCTCCCTACCTCGCTAAACTGATCTCCAACAAACAGTTGAAGAACCTGTCATTTTTCTGTGGATTTCTCTTGACTACCTATTGTACATTTAAGAATAAGTCACGCCGCATTATCCAAATACATCAAAGAATTTTTAATTGCGTTAACTTTTCAGGGACTACAGACTTCACAGCAAGATATAAATATGACCCAATGCTGTTTAGGAAGCCTCAGAGATTCTAACGAATGGAAGCACTGCGGATGAAAGGACTTCCTCAAAAAGGATGCTTTTAAACTATGGGAGTTCCATGATAGCGGCAAGCTCTTGCCCAGAACAACCTAGAAGCGGTTTCATTTAACTATGACAAGTTGTCAATGCCGAAACACTGGTGTAAATGAAGGCTAACTTCCCATGTGACTGTCCTCCTACTACCTTGTCATAAGATCCATCTCAGCAAATCCCACTCAAATGCTATCAAAGTAGACAAAATGCACTAAACTTTTGGGGGGGAACAAGTTCCATCTTCTCAGTGCTGTATCCCTCATTCCCTGTCACATAAACAGCCTTGATGATCTTTAAGCAGATTAAGTACACAACAGCTTCATCTCCGCAGGAAGTGGGATTAAAAGGTTTATTGCTACTATGACAACAGCCAGGTTCTGCTGTTCTTAAAATAGTTTTGAAGCCTTAGCAGTGACTGGAAATGCATACATGCCTCCCCTACAGGATTCATCATGTGCTAAATACAGTCCTTCAAAAGGAAATCATATTTTATAACAGTCTACCTTTTTTAAGCGCATATTTTTATCATGCTCTTTAATCCCTTGTTACGAGCACCAAGAATAGAAAGCGGTAAAAAAAGGCACAGTGCTGCCATGTGGCTGTGATTACAGCTTTGGAAGTGATTATTGCTGGGAGCTGGCTGCAACCACCAGGACAGGCACCGCTCTCTCATTTCTGCTCCAAGGCAGCATTTGCTTCTCGCCCCCGGAGAGTAATCAACCCCCTTGGTGGAAGGGAGCACACCAGGGACTAACCAGCCCTCCAGCTGCCCCGTGCTGCCAGACACCAGCCATTTTTGGTCTTACAAATCTCCCCCGCGACACCCACAGGTATTCTGTTGCATCTAAGTCTGAATTAATGCCTTCCTCATAGGTAACAACTGGAAGTAGAATTCATCACACAGTTCATAACCAAACGGTACCAGTTAAGTTTGTGCCCAGGGCATAAGTCTGCCAATGACTAAATGGTAGCAGGACCCTTCTTCATTTGCATACGCTATTGTATCAGTGATTAGTATTTGATTGTTGAGGATGGCTAAATAATCTGTTGACTCAATTGAATATGCAGCTACTACATTCGATGAACATCCAGCTGTGCTCTGAGGCATTCTCCAAGTACATTTATGCTGACTTGTACAACAAAACCAGTAAGAAGAACAATGCTTAATTCTGACAGCGGCACTACCCACATCAAAGCGGGTAACCCTTATCTAAAACTACTGAAATCAGAAAATTAATATGAACGCAGAAGTCTATTCATTATTCCAGTCAGTTTAGATTAAAAGCATATTTCAAAACAAAGAAAAAGCAAACCTAATCCAATTACATTGGTACTATCCATCAGTATCTCTTGATGCCAAGCTGAAATCACTCTCCTGCAGCAAATGAGGCTTTGAAAAGAAGAGAACCAAATTCAGATTATAAAACCCCAGTTCTGTTAGCTCCCGTCAATGAAGGCTGGTTCTTTTCTCTATAGACTTCACAAATTCCTAACTTCTACAGACCAGAATTTGGCCTTAAACACACCTTTAATTGCAATTTCTTGGTAATTTAAAAATACCTAGCAGTGACTGCTACACACCAAGCCAAAGTCTCCATGAGAACTGATGCTGTCAATAAAAGAAACTTATTAACCTATCCCAAAAAGACTGCATTAAAACCAGAATGAAGTAAGAAAACAAATAGGTAATTAAATTAGCATATAGAATCCTATCGCCAAGTTCCATACTTAACCTCAGTAAAATAAAATACTAGTAAGATGGAAGTCAAATTAGGTCTCAAGTTCCACTTTTAGAGGAGGTTTTAGCTCCTAGTTCCAAAAACTACTTCTATTCCTAAAACATTTCATCATATTACACCTCAGATCTAGATCAGAATTAAGAAATCCACTCATTCTACCACAGTTTTGTGGCCCTGCACTGGACTCACTCCAGTAAGTCCCATCTTCCTTGTACTGGGGAGCCCAGAATTGGAGACGGCATTCCAGATGCGGCCTAACCAGGGCTGAGCAGAGAGGAAGGATCACCTCCCTTGATCTGCTGGCAACGCTCCTCCTGATGCAGCCCAGGATGATGCTGACCTTTGCTGTAAGGGTGTACTGGTGGCTCATGGTCAGCTTGCTGTCCACTAGGACCCAAAGGTCCTTCTCTGCAGAGCTGCTTTCCAGCTGGTGAGACCCCAGCACATACTGATGCCTGGGGTTGCTCCTCCCCAGCGGCAGGGCTTTGTGTTTCCCCTTGTTAAACTTCATGAGATCCCTTTCTGCCCAGTTCTCCAGCCTGTTGAGGCTCCTCTAAATGGCTGCATAGTCACCTCAGGCACTCCTTCCATTTTTGTATCATCTGCAAACTTGCTGAAGGTGCACTCCATTCTGTAATCCAGATCGTTGAAGAAGTTGAACAGTATGTAGCCCTGTGGTATGCTACTAGTGGCTTGCCTCCGACTGGACTTCGTGCTGATCACAACCCCCTGGATCTGAGCATTGTGCCACTTTACAGTCCTTCTCACTATCCACTTAACTAACCCATGCTTTGTCTGCTTGTCTATGATGAAGTTGTGGGAGATGGTGACTTTACAAAAGTCAAAGTAAACATCAGCTACTCTCCCCTCATCCAGCAAGCCAGTCACCTCATTGTAGTAGGCAACAAGGTTGGTCAACTGTGATTTCCCCTTTATAAATCCATGCTAACTACTCCCAATCACCCTCTTGTCCTTCATGTATTTGGAAGTGCTTTGCGGGATGATTTTCGGTGCCAACTTCCAGGGGACTGAGGTGAGGCTGACTGGCCTGTAGCTCAACTCTTCTTTCCTGTTCTTTCTGAGGATAGGAGTGAAATTTGCTCTCTTCCAGTCTTCAGGAACCTCTCCCAGCTGCCATGACCATTCAAAGACAATTGAGAACAGCCTCACAATGCCATCAACCAGCTCCCTCAGCACTCATAGGTGCAACCCATCAGGCCTCAGGATTAAATATACCCAGTTTGTTTACATGCTCCCTAACCCGGCCTCTTCCACCAAGGTTAAGTCTACCTTGTTCCAGACTTTCCCTCCAGTCTCAAGAAGTATGGGATTCCTTAAGGGCAATCTTCCCAATAACGACTGAGGCAAGGGAGGTAACAAGTACCTCAGCCTTCTCCATGTCATTTGTCACAAGTTCCCCTGCCCCATTCAGCAGGGGGAGCACCTTTTTCCCCTAGTCTTCCTTTTGCTGTTTGTATAGTTGGAGAATCCTTTCTTCTTGCCCTTCACATCCCTTGCCAGACTCAACTCCAGAGAGGCCTTGGCTTTCCTAACCCTATCCCTGCAAAATCAGAAAGCAACTCTATGCCTCTTTTGGGTCATCTGCCCCTGCTTCACCTCTTCGACACTTCCTGTTGGGGTTCAGTTAGGAGCTCCTTGCTCATCCATGAAAGCCTCCTCCCACCCGTGCCTGACTTTCTACTTGTCAGGATGGACAGACCTCACTTTAGGTCTTCCATGCAAGCCTTCCATGCAGAGACAAGGCAATCCCCTAAAGAAACATGTTCACTAGCAGTCAATTAACTTGGACAAAATTTGAACTTTGCAGTGAATACTTCTCCAAAACAAACCAAAAAAATGCCACTAGCGAAAAGCTCTTCTTCAATTGTATTGATAGGAAACCAACACAAAATAACAATACACACTACTGTTCATGAAGTGTTTTCTTTCTGAGCATCCTATGTATTTTTCCTGGGTAACACTGATCTTCATTGTGCCAGCTGGTGTTTCAGTATAATCTCATATCCTTTTTTCATGCCTTAATTGTACCTTATGGGTGCTTTTGCAACAGGCTTTGACCCACTCTTTAAATGAATACAGAAAGTAGCTTTTAGAAGAAAGCACTTCTACAGAAATCAGTTTGAAGCCGTTCCGCTGGGAAATAAAGCAGCTACTTAAGTGTCTTAAGACAGGAATCTTACTCATTAAATGCTGAATAAAAATAGCTACAGTGCTTAGGCCTCCAACAGCTTTAAGTAATGGCTTTAAAATAATATAGTAAAGGCAAGATAAGACAGGATTCATGCAACTTTTATTTTAATAATTTGACAAATACAGGAAAAATTGCAATAATCTATCAAAAACGTATCTTATCAAGAACCGGAAAGGTGTTTAAAAAACATTAACATTCAATTCAGATTAGGTACAAACCAGTGTTTGTAAAAAAGAAAACAGCAAATGCTTTGAGTGTAAAAGAATTCTGTTCTAGTTCATGTTTCAGCGTTCCCAATGACCAAGTTACCACTGAGATGCAATCACAGTGCAGACATGTTCCACAGTCTATTAAACTCATTGCAACAGCATCATTGCCAATTTATTTTTTTTTAAATAAAGCATTTTGAGAAGTTTCGTCATATAGTACCATCCGCCCCAAATGTACTTCTGCATATTTAATTCTTGACTGCACTAATGGCAGAACAGTTGTCATCTACAGGTCCAGAATACATATAATACACATCTACTTCTCTATAGGTACAGATATACATCTATATATCCAAGAAGCACCAGTCTCCTATGCCTGAAATAGTCAGGGTCTGCTTTGTACATTGAGATCAGCCATTTTTAGTGGAGCACAGCCCTTGATTATTTGGCTCAAAGAAGTCATCGTCTGCCCAGTCAGAACTATTCTGAATGTGTTGCAATATCACGTGCGTACCTCCAAGACTCACCTCACACAGATGACATTTGAATTTGAGTGCCACCATAATAGCCATACATAGATATGACAGCATCATACACCTTTGTTACAAGACCAGCTTCCAGGGATCTTTCTTTTTTGCTCTAGATTAAATTCCTCAACAGACAAAAAAAAAAGAAAAAAAGAAAAGCGAAAGTGGCTGGGTTTTACACAAATCTGTAACTCAGTATTATGTTTTCTCATTTATTTATTTGAAGCTTAGACAAAGAAGACTAATCATTGATGTAGCTGAAAGGGAAGAGAAAGCTGTCATGATACCCAGTTTCAACGTATGAATGCTGAAAGAGTCACGCAACAGTTACCAGTCAGTCTGCTTGGGCACAAAGGAGATGAATCTAGCTACTGGGGTTACAAAATAGTTCTTTCAGAGCTACAGTCTAATGTGCTGTCTGTCCTTAACATAGTAAATTAATAATAATGAAAACTCTCTCAAAAATGCAGACTACATATCAGAAGTCTTTCAGTTATACTAAGCTAACCAAGCTGAAATGGTTCATGACCTCAAATTAGATTGGTGTTTTAAGACAAAGGAGAGAAAAGTGACACAACCTTCACGCTTATGTAGTAAACACGCAAATGCAGACAAAAACTATTCTCAACTGAACCTTATGGACCCAAGTATGCGATGATCTTTAGTTGCAAGATCTCATTTGGAATATAAGCTACCATGACTTGGCACAAGAGGGCAAATCTAGAAAATTTCATCTGTTTTCTAAAGGTGTATGTAAGACTTGGTAATAAGCAGTGTAGTTTAACATGTATCAGCCTGGGCTTGAAAAGCAATTTATATTCTGAATTTATTTTGAGATTCAAATACCTAAACTTGAACAGTTTCTGTGAACATAAATTTTATAGTCTACACCACTGTAACTCCACACTAGCTCAGAAATTAAAACTTCAGGACAGCAAAAGCAGTTCTGGGGAGTGGAAGACCGGCAATTTAGTGTTTGAAGATTCTGAGCTCTTCCTTGGGTTGTACATCTAACACCCATTCAAGTATGTGGAAAGGCTTTTGTGCATTTCTATAGATCCTAAAGCAATGCCTAATGGACCTAATGCTCCCGTGGTGCATACTTAAGCCAAAAAAAACCCCAATAAAGATGACTGCTGCATTTAAGTAACAACTCTTAACTGATAATTGGCTCAGATATGCAAACAGATGCTAGTGATGCCAACTCTCAGCAAATCTATTCTATACAATGAAACAATAGTTAGGATGCACAATAAAACACAAGGGAATAGATATAATGCTCAGGAAAGGGACAAGTTACAATAGTATAAAAACAACTCGAAGTCTTGTTAAAAAAAAACCAAAACAACAACACAACCAACCTGGTTTAAGTCAGGCTTCATTGCAGCAAAATATGGAACAGTGACTAAAGCTAGAAAACACAAGCAAGTCTGACTTGAAAAGTCAGTGTAAGCAATTTTGATATGGTTAGTTTATTAATGCTATCCACGATGAATCAGCACACAAATGAGATGAATAAAAGTACTTTAGAGGAGACAAGACAATATATTTTATGAAAATGTACAGTTAGCAAGTCATACTGGAAAAGAGACAGATGTTTCCAAGGACAATCAAAGTAAGCCTTTCTTGGTTTTAAAGCAGATTTATACATCACAGCTTTTCTTCCCTTATTTGGGCAACCGTTGGTGAGCATCTGTAACGTGTCAGTCCTTTGAATCTATAGGCACTGAAACAAAGCCCCAGAAAAAAGGTAAAAGGAGCTTGCATCAGGATTTTGATAGTTGTTCTACTTGGCAAGGACTCCAAGATACAAGTAAAATGGAATGCCCGTCAATAGTATCAACTCCCTATCCTTCCCTCAGAAAAAAACCCAGACTTGTACAGAGTAAGAGCCTACAGCAAAACCAACTTCATCTCACACAAGTCTCATTTCCAAGCAATTATTCATAAGTGAGTTCTTCCAAATGAAGAAGGAAACAGAGTTTAGCAGTTTTAAGGTTTGAATCAATTCTTTTTCTTGCAAGAAGTTGAAAATCTCCTATCTTCTTTTCAGTGATTTTGAGTCGTCTTTCATTTCTCCAGTCTTCGGTTCCTCACAGGAGAGGTTAATTAAAGTGAAGAGGATCACAAATTTTAGTCCTTGGTAACATTAAGTAATGTCTCCCCTAACTTAAGTATCCTCACCAACAAAGATACTGCACAAAAAAAATATCCCCTGCAGCTTTAGATGGTCGAGTGACCAATACTTCAGGTCAACAGAAGTATAAACCACATTTTTGAAGAGGAAAAGTTTCAGTGATGCGTCAGAAGTGCTGCTAATAGCACTTTGGCCTCTAGATCTGGCAAGATAAACTCCATCTCGGATTGCTGCAAATGCCTACTTATTTCATAAGAATTTCATTAGAAGGAACATATACCAACAACGCAGTCCGTGCTGTTAGTGACTGTTCTCAAACACAGGGTTTGAAATGGTGTCCTAGCAAAACAGTTTGCATGAGCACAAAGAGTAAGTCCTGAAATTGCTTTTTAATGTAGTTTATTAACCTTTTAGAATCTAAGATCCAAATTAGGACCTTATGATCCACTAATGCCAAGTAATTCAGTCCAAGTCTAAGTAGCTACATAAACTGGAGCAGGTGTACAGAAGGCGCACTCCATGCTTGAGGATACAAAGTATTAAAACTGAGAAGAGGCTCTAGTTCCAGTGTGGAAAAAAAAAAAAAAAGCTTTTAAATTTACTAAACCAAGCACACTCAGGCACAGAGGCTATGAAGTGGTGGAGCACTCTTAGAGTGACAGTACTTTCTCCCTTTGTCGAATTAGTACAAAGTCCTTTCTCGTTACACAAAGCAGAGTCAGGACTCCACTGTCAAAAAAATCACTGCTGAAGAAGTCTGAATTGGGATCTGTCTCTTCAGGGACAAGTTCCATGTGATTTGTCAGCTTCCTCTGTTAACATCAAGGAAGTCCTGAGCACCCTTAATGCTGTGAAAATAATTAACCTGTGGTAAGAGATCACATTGCTGGTGGAAGCATTAGCAATTTTCACACAGGTGGTCCTTACCAGAGATATGTATATCAGATTACCTCTGATATAATAGCACCGGTTTAGACCGGCCATCAAGAAGGAGCCAACTTTCACACAGGAAAATTCATATGGTGCCCAGTGCAGCAGTTGCCTCAGGAAAATACACCCAACAAACCACCATTGAAGGAAGCTGTAATGATTCAGGCTTGGAATCTTGAGTATTAAACTTCAGCCTCACTTGAGAACTGAGGGAAAAACATTTTTCCTCCTCCCAGGTTTGCTACAAATATCCGTAGAATACCAGCATCAAGTGTGCTAGATATAAAACTGATGGAACGCTAGCTGGTCCATAAAGGGTTGCACCAAGTTATCTGTAGCAAAGTAAAAAACTAGCCCAAAGGTTATGGAGATTGGAAGAGCTGGTAAGGCCTTCTTAAAGATCGCAAGAAGCAGAAGTGTAAGGCACAGACCCTGAGGGGAAGAAAAAAAAACACAACAAAAAAACATAGGTAGAAATTAGGGAACTCTGACAATCAAAATATTATATATATGAACATTAGTCCCACAGAAATACAAGATACAGTTCATGCCTTCCAAAACTAAAGGCTTAAGTGACAGATGTAGAGCCAATAATGATCACAGCTAAAGCCCTCATCAGTTTTCAGTATGGCCACCAAATAAATGAATTCGAAAGAAAAAAGTTTAGCAGGTATGACTTTGTCCCTGATGAACAGACACTATCGCTATTATAAAATTATATTATACTCACAATTAATATGGCTACAAAACATGCTAAAGTTGTATTCCAGTCCCCACTTGCTGTTGCAGAGGCTTTGCCAACAAGGACACTGTAGAAAATGAAGTCTCCTAAACCCAGCTTTACTCCTCCTGCAAAAGTGAATATATGGCAGCATTAAGTTTCAGACAGTCTGCTAATATTACATATCAGTAATTGTCAGAGGATACTACAGATTTACGTTAAGTGTCAACGAGACTTGCTAATAAGAATGTTTTATTTTCCTGAAACAAGTGATAAAGAAAAATTGTTGTGAAACAAGATGGCTTAGGAACATTACACCACTCATCCTATAATTAGAATTCTTCTATGTTCAGAGTCTCCTGTACGTACAAATGCAATATATACAAACTCAGGTATTTGTAATTGTGTTTGTTGGGCAGATGTCCACTTTTGGTTGTCACGTCATATTCAACAGAATACTGAAGCACTATTCTTTTACGCTGAACAAAAGAGGGGGAAAACAAAGTCCCTTGCAGATGACATTTTATTTGCCAGTTCGAAACCCATACCCAGCAAAATATTCCACTGCCATCCCAATTTTCCCACAGAATTCTTACTAAGGTAGTTCTAAAAAGCACTTGTGAGTAATTACAGAGCATATCACAGAGACATAAAACCAACATATATTTAGTCCAAGGTGTGAGGTTTAGGAAAACTCAGGAGTTAATGTCTTATTCTTTTAAATAGTAACTACCACCTTAGCAACAACTCTGGGAGCACAATACTCAATTATTTCTACAAACAAAATAACGAAGATTTCTTGAACGCCAATTCACTTTCTGAGCCTTTAGTCCAAGATATGAAGTCAGAGAGGCCAATATCAGGTCACCAGCTGTTTCCATTTGGCCTATTGTTTACTTTGTCACCTGATTACAGTCCAGCCCAAAACTCACTTTTGAGTTCTAAGAGGAACTGAGAGCATCAAAATAGAAGTCAATGCCTGGTTGACCACTGGGGAGAAAAAGAAAGGAGAAGGAAAAAAAGAGGGGGGAAAAAAGGGGAAAAGGGAAAAGAAAAAAGGCAACCCTACTCTCTTTTGGCAGGCCTCCAATATATGTCTAGAACAGCGCATTCATGAAAAGCTTTTAAGCGCCGAAACTCTCTTTAACTGCTGAAACAAAACTTGGATGCTTGCTTTCAGCGTGACAGAACATTACGCAAAGGCAACTGCTAGGTAACTCCTTCCACACAAGCGAACTCTCCAAATTTCTAATGAGCTGCTCCAAACTTCTAGTAAGCTAATGCTGGCTGACAAGTCTGACAGGATCACTGCACGTCTGTCATTACTACTCGCTGTAGGAATACAGGAGGGAAAAAATTATTCGTCTGTCCAGACAAGAGTTATAGTTAACCAGTTAACTAACTAAAATAGCCCAGTTCCTAAAATTTTTCCATCTTAATGTTATTTTTCTAAGCTCTAGATATGAAAATGGATTTGCAACACACTCTGAATTTGGAATTTTTGGGACAAAGTAAATTCTAAAATAATTCTTAAAGTCGAAGTCTGTATTTTTAAACAGAGGAGCACCTGAGAATCAGAGGAAATAGCTGCACCTGCTAAATATGGCAGCATCACATAGGGAGTGCAGTTTATTATACAGACAGACCTTAATTTATTTAGAGCTTTGCAAATCTAATAGCAGCTTAAACTCCAACTGGAAATCACGAGTCTGTTAAAACAGATATCTGAGTATTGATGTCATATGCTCTCCAAAGATACTGCACCTCAGCAAGATGCTGGAGAAAAATAAGCAAGCCAATGGCATTCTGCATTCATTTCAGTCTCCAATTAGGTTTTAAACATTGCTTTCTACAGAATGGATTATAGTAGTTTAATCTTGAGGCAAAAAAGTTAATGACTGCATTTATAGGGCCTATAATCCAAACGAGGCAACACAGAGCAGAACACTGCGTGAAAAAGATAGAAGCTAATGCAACTGACTGTATAATGGCCTGCAAGCAGGTCGTACTATTAAAGTTCTGAGTCTGTGTACCAAACTGAAGATCAATTTGGTCAATATTACTCACTCTTGCAGCAAACCCAAAAGCTACTAAAAAGCAACTCCATCTATTTCTACGAGGCATGTCAGTACTGATCATGAGCAAGAGCAGCTGCTCAGCTTGCTATTAGCTCACAGCATACTCTGTCTCTGCAGTCAGGGTGCCTAAGACTAGGCAGCTTCAGATTTACTAAGTCTTTCAGCCACAGTACTCCATACTCACGTTCTTCGGGGTCTTCACTTGTTTGAGAGTTACTGGGTAGAGCCTGAACAGCAGCACGTGATTCAGGCGTTGATTCAATGGGTCCTATTCTATTGTCCCGTTGTTGCTGCCATTCCTGACTAAAGCCGCCATCATCTGCTTCAGCATCTTCATTCTGAGTCTGGTTTGCCGGAGCTCAAAGGAAGAAAGGCATTTAAGATCTCCTTCAAAAATGTGCCTTCTAAAACACAACAATCTCTCCACACATAAGATCATAGAAGAATAAGGAAAAAAGAGCTATTCCATAATATTTAGCAACATCTAACATTGGCACACACCATTACAAGACATTCTCACTTCGGATTTTAATACTTATTTAAACAACCAGGAGTCAATGTGCACTCTGCAGGCACAGCATCTACATGTTGCAGTCAAGTCCTAATATTCAGGAGTACTTTGACATAACAGAGCGGCAGTTCTGTGGTGACCTAATTTAAAGATCACAATTTAAGAAATAAATTCTCATAGTTTAGAAATGAACTCTCATAGTTTGCATAGCCAAGAGGGCCAGACACATTTCTATTTAATACGAGTATAAATGAGTTAGCATTATACTACAACATCCCACTGTGACAAGCAAGTGAGCTTAGTCAATACTTGTCCATTGAGAGTCATTTCACCACCAACACCCTGGACCCCAGAAAAAATGAATGCAAGAACATTAACTGCACAATAAGTAAGCAATTTTTGAAGTCCTGACAGATTCATCATTCCTAATAGGCCTCTATGCTTCCACTCTTCTACAGCTTCTACAGCAACCAGGACACTTAAACAGCTAAAAAATAAGTACCCACAAACATGCATTCCAATAAAATGACAACTATAAAGGCTTGTCAAAGAAAAACTCACCTTGTTTATCGTAAGTGGAGTTTTTGGAAACCTTCCGTTGGGCTTCTGGATCTTCCTCAGCCATGTTCACTAGCCATATCATTGTTGCTATTAAAAAAAAACCCAACAAACAAAACAGCATAGCTAATCATATCTTCAGATGTATGCAATTCTGAGATAGTACTGGCATCAATCCATTCTTTTTCTTTTTTTTTTTGATACAATTATCTATAGCAACAGGCAATTTTACTCTCATAAAAGCACAGTAATACCTGGAACACAGCCAATACCAGCTACAATGCGCATTTACAGAATTTGGTAAATAAAAGTTTTATTCTTAGTAGATGTTGAAAAAAATTAAATGGCAACAGCTCTTGCCAGAGAAATTACTACTATATGAGGTCCACTCTGAAAATCTGAATCAACAATTTCTTTAGTTTTTTCCAGTAATTAGTTCTTTTATCTGCAAGTAAAAAGGTCTATTAAGACTGGCACTGAGGTACCCCAAGTCAGAGGCAGTATCTGCATCAAAGTTCATAGAATCATTGAATGGTTTGGGCTGGAAGGGACCTTAAAGACCATCTAGATCCAACCCCCCTGCCATGGGCAGGGACATCTTTCACTAGACCAGGTTACTCAAACCCCATCCAACCTGGCCTTGAACATCTCCAGGGATGGGCCATCCACAACCTCTCTGAGCAGCCTGTTCCAGTGTCTCACCACCCTCACATAAAGAATTTCTTCCTAATATCTTATCTAAATCTATCCTCTTTCAGTTTAAAACTGTTACCCCTCTTCCTATCACTACAGTCCCTGATAAAAGGTCACTCCCCATCTTTCCTGTAGGCCGCCTTTAAATACTGGAAGGCTGCTATAAGGTCTCTGCCATGCCCTCTCTTCTCCAGGCTGAACAACCCCAACTCTCTCAGCCTGTCTTTGTAGGAGACCTGCTTCATCCCTCTGATCATCTTCGTGGCCCTCCTCTGGACTTGCTCCAACAGGTCCATGTCCTTCTTATGTTGGGGGCCCCAGAGCTGGGCGCAGTAGTCCAGGTGGGGTCTCACGAGAGTGGAGTAGAGGGGCAGAATCGCCTCCCTCGACCTACTGGCCATGTTTCCTTTGATGCGGCCCAGGATGTGGTTGGCTTTCTGGGCTGCAAGCACACGCTGCTGGCTCATGTTCAGCTTCTTGTCAACCAAGACCCCCAAGTCCTCCTCCTTAGGGCCATTCTCAATCCATTCTCTTCCCAGCCTGTATTTGTGCATGGGATTGCACTGACCCACATGCAGGACCTTGCACTTGGCCTTGTTGAACTTCATGAGGTTTGCATGAACCCACTTCTCAAGCCTGTCCAGGTCCCTCTGGATGGCATCCCTTCCCTCTAGCCTGTTGACTGCTCCACACAGCTTGGTGTCATTGGCAAACTTGCTGAGAGTGCACTCCATCCCATTGTCCATGTCACTGACAAAGACGTTAAACAGCACTGGTCCCAGTACCAACCCTTGAGGAACACCACTCATCACTGGTCTCCACTTGGACATTGAGCCGTTGACTGCAACTTTTTGAGTGCGACCATCTAGCCAATTCCTTTTCCACTAGCGTGATCTATCCATCAAATCCATGTCTCTCTAATTTAGATACATGCATGTCATTAATTGTTCTCTGCCCCCACCATCACAAAGAATTCTCCCATCTGGAGGTAATGAAATGTTTTCACACTTAAATGGTGTACTTTAATTCAAGTTTGTGATTTCTCAGTGTTAACCTCTCCTCCCACAAAAAAGAACGGGCAGCTATGAGTAGTATCAGTAAAACACAGCAAGAGCAACACATAAAGAAACCTCTTCCCTTTCTCCAGTGTAAACTTGTCCCTAAAGCAGCCAGTCAGTCTACAACACACTTCCTGCTTCCAAATACAGACCTGTCTTGAGCACTGGTAACGTAATGATTATGCTATAACCTATTTCACTGATTACCCATATAGCAATGTGAAACTTCAGAAACAGTGGAATTACACACTAATTGATACACTGGTCATAACAGCAATTTGCATTCAGTAGGCTATTTTTCGCAACTGCAGGGAGAAATAATGTGTCAAAAAAGACATGCCCTGGAGAAAACAGTTCTGTAAACGAATCTCTTCCTGGCAATTTTTCCCTTTCCTTCCAGTAACACACAGGTTATTTAAGCACTGAAAGCTGATAAATATTTTCTGAAAACAAGTACTGGCTTTGAATAGGCTTAATTCACAGCCTAAAAACATCCTCCTTTGGCCAAAACAAGGTGCATTACCATATTTCCTGTTCATATTTTGTAACAACACATGCATGTTTTTTTCTTGAAAGATCTTAGGCCAGAAGATGTTCCATATTTTTGAGTCAACAGTGAAAGGAAAACTGAGGCCCAAGTGAACAAACTAAGAATTCCACCTGACAAGCATCATGTTAAAACACAGAAAAATGAGAAAAATCACTTCATCTGGGTGGGTGATTGCAAATTTAAAGTATTTAACGAAATGTACTTACAGGAGTAAATAAGTGCTGGGAAGAGAGTTTCATTTCTCTCTTGAGCTGTTTCAACTAGCATACGAAGAGGACCTTTAGGACACAGGACAGCAATCAAATCTGAAAGGAAGTGCGAACAGATCTTACATCACTGCAGACTTACTTACAAGAAGGTTTTTCTATAGCACTTGCAGAGACTGGCAGTAAGATAAAATGCTATCCTGAACACAGATTCCTGAGAGAGCCATTGGCCACAAGTCAGTATCCTACAGGAATACCTTTTAATATTCTCAATTATACAACCTATTTTACATATTGCTGTAATATATATACACTTTTTTAAATGTGATGTTCCTCACTTAAGATATAACGCAACTGCAAATGTATCTGTGTCTGTATGTTGACTTGCAAGTTGAAAGCACATAATTCAGAATAGCTACCACTCAACTAACATCTTGGAAACACCCATGCTTGCTTTCTACTATCAAAACTTTTCTTAACCCAAGTTTAATACTAAAACAAATTTTAAGACACTTGGTAAGTGAGGCTTACATAACGTCCGTGAAGTAGGGACAACTGCATTGCATTGCAGAAAAATGCTGTGTTTGCATAGATTTGAGAGGTGTTCAAAGCATATTTAGCATAACAAAAGAAGAGCAGCTTCTTGTTGCTTCCCTCAATTCTTGTTCGTGTGAAGTATATGAAACTGGGCGAACAAGTAAAAATTAACTGAAAAGCAATCATGATATGGATGACTGTACAAGTTGCTCATACAGACCAAAGCACAGCTGATCTATCAGATACTCCATTTGCTTTCTGACCTGAATATTGATGGTTTGTTAATGAAATTTGCAACTCCACAAACAACCTCAGCTACTTTTCCCTTGTCTTGCATATTTGGATAGAAAGCTGTAACATTTACATATTAACTTTGCTACTACCTTTAGCAGTTGTCCACTCACTGCATGTCTTTAAATTCATATGAAACACAACCTGACACAAAAAGGAACAGCTTACTTGTCAGGAGCTTTATGTTGCACAGAGCAGGCCTTCTGCACCTGAGCCAATTGCCCCAGCACCACTGCTGGTTCCATCCAAGTAAAGAATTCTTAGTGTGGGGTCACAGGCTTTGAAACTTACCTCCCTTTACTCAAAACAACCACGTTATGGTCTTGGAACATGACCTGAAGAGTAATTTCCTTTTGCAGTCACTGAATAAAGGCTGAATGCTTGGAATACTCAGATTTGTTCCTGTCATATGAAGGGTGGAAGTTGGGAGGGAGAATGGGAAGGTTTCCTTAATGTGCCTTATGACCACTAAGCATACAAGAGGGACATTTTCCCTCCCTCTGAAGGCAGAGGACACCTAAGGAGTAAACTGACCTACCAGAGCTAATCAAATCTTATTAACCCTGCACTTCGACAACTGGACAGATTCTGAGCCTTTATCATTATCAGAGAATTTCAGAGTACACTTATGTGCTTTGAAAAAAATTCAAGTTAAGAGCACATCTTCATGGATACACTTAGCTGTAATGTTTTAATTATGTCTAAGCAACCGGATTTTAGTCTTGCCTGGGAACTAAATCAGCATCTGGATACAAAGTGATCTTCTTACCAAAAGTGTCCAGTGCCCTCTAAAGTTTTATGACAAGACTACAACTAGGCACCTCTCAGTCATCATTTTGAAAAAGCATATGTGATAATTCAAATTATTTTTATTTTCATTTAAAAAACAAAACGGAACAGAAACAGATCTCACAACTATATCCTTCTAAATGCAAAATGACTTTGAGCACGGAAAACTGCCTTTAATCCTTCCTTGCCTCCTTCTCATTATATTACTAGGCATGGATGAGGGTCCTGTTTCTATGCCCACAAATCTGAGCAATTCATAGGTTGGGCAGATCTATGCCTGTACGGGACCGCACCCAAATAACAAGCTCCTAAATTCTGAACATACAACAGCTTCCAAGTATTCTTGGGGAAAATTAGAAGCCAAAAGCTCTCCATCTTCCTAGAAGAGATCAAAATGGCAACATAGATCTCTTATCTCTTCCTCTCCAGAATTACTTCAATTCTCATCCTCCAAAGCACCTAGAAAATCCAGAAAACATGAAGATGGCATCACACAGTCACACAAAGCCCCGTAGCTGCAGGGGACCAATCTCCATGTAGATCATGATCTCATTTCTAAAGTCTGTAATCACCTTATCCACTATGTTGGATGATATTCCTCCCACACACACACACCTTTTCTTTTTTTTCTCTCATCAGACAAATGGAAAAGTCAGGGAATAGAAGAAATTCCCACCATAACACCTGTTACTATGTCTTGCCCCAGACCTTACCATACACTGAAATGACAGCCAGGATAAGCCACGCAGTCCATTCTGGAAGGTACTTAATGAACACCAAGGCCATGAGAGCGCTTATCATAATGAGATATGCCTGCTGGAGCCGAAGTGGACCCTTCCAATGTATACAAATCATTCCCACAACACCGAAGTTCCAGATCATGAGTGCCACTGTAATGTAGTCCATGGCAACGTTATACGTCTTAAAAACCTCACTAAAAAAAAAAAAAAAAAAGGGAAAAGAATATAGACTGCATTTGCTTAAAACAATGGAAACAAGTTACAGATGCAAGCTTCAGAATAGGTTTGTTTTTTTTTTTTAATTTTCATATTCAACATAGTGGCACAAATGTCAAATTCTATCTCCAATTAGTACTTAACTATTCTTCACAAAGGGGATAATTTTACCAGTGTTTTCTTCGCACACCAACTCTTTCACTCTTCTGAAAATCTTCATTAATGCTCTATTTCCTTCTCAGTCACAGCAGAAATTGACAGGAAAGGACATTACTGCAAAACTACTCATTTTGATTATGCTCATGATTTTTAAAAATCAGAAGAATAAGAACTTGTGAGGTTATAATGGATCTTTAAAGGCATGCAAGCAGATCTCTCTCTACTTACCTGCCGCCTGTGGAATAAAGACACTTTGCTAACTTCGAAGTAAGATGTACATGGTTATTGTTTTTTATTCTACACCACAAACACTAAATTAAAAAGTTTTTTTTTTTGGATGAACCATGTCACTCTGTCACACCAAATACTATAAACCATTAAGACCTCCGATAAGTAAAACCAAAATAGACAAATATGATGTCACCATGCCACAGGTGATTTCCACTGACCCATGAAAGAAACAGTTGTGACGTCTTTTTGCAGATTCTGCTGCTACCAACTCATCAAGCCGCTAAGAACCTTATAATTTGCATGATACTTTCCTCCAGGCAATTTGTCTTCCTTAGTCATTAGCTGGCCTTTGAGATGTACAGTGTTAATAGGATGCCCCTTACTGCCTCAAGTATAATTAGTCTACAAACTCCCTCCTCACTCCCTGGACATCTGCAAAAGGAAGCCAGCACTGCTGTGAGGCAGAAGGGACAGGTGAAGGAAAGCATCAGGAAAGCCTTCAGTCCCTCTATTCACACATGCTCACGGAAGAGTGCCAGGTCCAGCCCAAACCCAAAGGAAGTGAGCCTGGCAGCTTGCCTCCACCCAGCTGCACTTGCGCAGCACACATTGCCTTAATTTCAAAAGTCGTTATTAAGGTTAGAGAAAATATTGAACAAAAGAGGCATCACAGATCACTTCTGGCAAAAATCAGTGACTGAAGGAACACCATTTTCTCCCCCTAGAGACCAAATTAAATAAGCTTCTGCAAAGAGAAGTGTATCTGTCATCAAGTGGTACAAAAATATTCACAGTATAATAGTTTCATGGCACAACTGTAGTTACAAACCCTGATCAGGTTGCTCATTTTAGAGAATACCGAATATTATGAACAACTTTTCTTGATGTCTGGATAAATGCATGCTTCCAGATTTGAAAAGAAAAACAGTCAATATATTTTGGGGAGAGAGTAGATTCTTTTCAGCTTTTGTACCACTCCCATGCAAACAGCCTTTGCACCTACAGCCCACCACCAAAGCCATGAAGTGAACAACTGCCCTTGAGTCATATGGCTATGAAAAATTACGTTATCAGAAGATATGCTAGCAGAGTAAGCTACCCAGTGGAAGATAGCTTATTCTGATGATGCATGTGATGGATAGCTTCTGTACAATATGAGACGCACCGTAAACCCATAAATACCTCTGTCTTTTATGCGTACTCTATGAACCTGTATAAAACTAAAAATTTTATTGCAATAGCTTACTATCATTCTTCTTAAGATTCAAGGGCTGGTTCTAAAATAAATACATACAAAAGTGATACATGAAAAATAGCATTTAATGCTTTAGTTCACTTACCCCAGGTAGATGAATGAGAAAAAGAAAAGCAGCAAAAGAGAAGAAATGATAAGCCAGCCATGGATCACCTGGGGAAAAAAAAAAAAAAAAAAAAAAAGGAAAACAAGATTTTTTTTTTTTTTTTTAAGATCTGCTATCTTAAAGTTAATATCTACTTAAAAATTCTTTTAAGTTTATTTTCCCTTTTGATTAAAGCAAAAAAAATGATATTCAGATATCTCTCTCTTTGGTTGTTGCTAAATTAATATTTAGTCTATACACATTATTGTATTTCAATTTTCACTTATGAATTTTAAGTGCTTTGTGGTCTTTCAATAGAGGTCCTATACAATGAAAACTACTGTCTGTGTATTTTTAGGCCATTTGATAACAGTGGCACTATAACACAGCAAAAGTATCCAGTATTAACATAGATGGAAAACATGATTGATTTTTGTGCAATTAAAAAGCCTGCGCTGCTTCCAAATCATTTTCAGGATGCGGTTATAGAATTAAATGTTGGAACACAGAAAACCCTTCAGTGCTTGTCTGTTGGAATTCAGAATTAACACGTCATCGATGAATGACCATATAAGGATTTCTATATTCTCCATCAGTCATCTATAGACATAATCCCTAATTTTGGTATGAGAGCCCAACAATTTAACAAAAAACAGTTCAGGGTTTTACTCAGTGGGGACACACTTAGATTTAAACTTGGAAGTGACAGGCACTCAGACTTTGCACTGGCAACCACTCTTGTATATTACTGCACAAAATTAAAAATTGTGATTGAAAAGCCCTGTAACTTCGGTAATCTCTGAACTGAGAATGGAACATATATTTGTCAAATTCCCAGCACAGAATCTTACACATAAAACCAGACCCAACATTGCAAGTAGAGAACCAGTCAGAAGCAATAATCTAGAAATTCAAGCTACATAAGAAATACGGCTTCGAATAGACACATTTAGTGGAGAATTAACTAGTTAAAGTAGCTATATATGTACACCAGATCAAATTATTCAGAAACTGTTTAGAAATTGTGTTATATATCTCTCTTCTTATGAAAGTCGTGTAGTAGAATGCATCTTATGTTGAAGTTTTTAAAATTTTTTGCAAAAGTTAATTTAAAAGTGAAGCCCATATGCACACAGACTAAAGGCATCATCTTTATGTGAGGCAACCAGGACTTCCTAGCAAATTAAGAATCTAGCTATTACAGTTAGTAATTTAGTACATTTAGTCTAATACTAAATTTTTCATAGGCATTTTTAAAATTCTCAGCAATTTTTGAAACATTCTTTCTCCTCCTTCACACTGTCTTTCAAAACAGGTTCAAGTTTAACCTTCAACCTAATAAACCCTGTAATTTAACTTGCTAATCTAACATATTGGCTTTCCATATTTGCTAGTGTATTCTCAAAAAAGACTTAAATATTTCCCATGCGTAATAAGCATGGTGTCTGTAAAGACGCTGCAGGAAAACTGCCAAAGTATCTGTCTCAGTCCATCAAGCTGTCACTACTCATAGTAAGTGGGGGGAAAAAAGCATACTAAAGCTGAAGAGTGATAGGTACCTGAAACAGAATCCAACTTTCAAACAACTTGTAAAGCTACCTACAAATCTGAGTAGTGATCTAACAAGAGTAATTTTGTTTCTCTGTAAAATTAGCTGAAACCATTTTAAGAAAACAGCAAAGCCAGCCATGTAATTTCTTTTAATAATAACAGGACTTCGATCTGTAGCTCTTCTATTTGTAGTACTAGCTCTTAAACTTACCACTTAAGAAAATAACGTGAATACTAATGTTTCATTCTAGTAAGGAGTAAAATGCTAACAAGGTCAAGCACCAAGGCCATAGTCCAGCAAATGTTTACACACATTTTGCATAACTACTGCCAACAGTACTAAAGGAGGTAGTTTCAAGACCTAACATAAGTTGGCATTTTACACGCAGATGTCTGTTTTATTCTCAGTATCTCATTTGCTATAGCATTTTCCATCATCAGCTTCTTTTCAAACAAGCGCTTTTTCTAAAGTATTTTTTGTAAGTTTTGGCCAGTGTTTTCCTAGCAGGATACCATAACAGGTTTGTTGCCTTCTAATTGAAGAATTTTCGTTCTTCATTTGACAACAGCTTCAACACTAATTCATTATTGGTACAGAGTCGGTTTTGCCTGTTACAACTTGAAGAAAAACTAAGGATTGCAGAATGCAGAGAATTAAAATGAGCTGCAGCGGCTGGATTTTGGTTAAGCACACTAAAACAATGAAGAATGCAGAGAATAATAAAATACATTAAAATGAAAAGCTAGTCAAATACAATCACCTTCGAAGATGTTGTTTCTGGTTAGATTTAGGAGCTAGAATCAGGACCACGCTTAACTTACCACACACAGGAGAAACACAAGAAACTAACAGCAGTAAAGCTGAAATAGTACTTCCTTTCTTCAAAGGAGTTTTCAGATAAAAATCTTGTGAAGATAAGCAAATTATCACTACCAGCTGGAGCCCTAACATTCTTTCATTATAAGTTCCATTCCCCATAATCTAGACTACATTCTACATAAAGAACTGCGTGTGAAATAGAGTTCAATGGACAGGTAACTACATTTTACAGCATTCTGGTATAGCAGCATTGAAATACTCTGTTAGCAATTCTAAAAATAAGTTAATTATTTCTTTTAATTAGTATAAAATATAACTACAGGAAATTTCTCTTGTCTAATCATTCTAATTTTTTAGTACGACAATTATTTTTGTAAGAAGAAAGTGCAGTGCTTTGTAAGGTCAAAAAGGAAGCCAGAAATGTCAAAGCTTAATGAAAACTAGTTGATGCCTTCAGCACCAGAGGAGAACCGACTGGCTGCCAAGGAGCCTAGGTAAAGTACATCAGTTATTTGACTTCATTAGAATGGACAGAGTTGAAAGTTAAAAAAAAAACCAACACACCAACAAAACAACCACCTTCGTCAGTTCAGATTTAACACCACACTGTGATAAAATAGAACGTCCACACTTTAAAAAATACTGTTCCAAGCTGTACACAGATTCAGGCAAAAATCATTTTCCCAGTCACTCCACAGATACTCTGTAAAGAGGTTTCACCCACACCCATGTAGACCAAAACTATTCTCCCCTCTTGAAAACAAAATAGAGTGGAGCAAAGCTTTGTGCCAGTGAATGGATCCCACTGCCTGTTTTACAACTATGAAAACAGATTCAAGGTTCTGACTCCGCACTGGCAAACTTTATTAGGCCAAGCCTTGACAAATGGGTCATTAAGGCCAAAAGACAACCAGGAATTTTCATCACAACTCCTCCCAGGCAGGTGACATTGTAATTATTTATGCTAAGCTTGGACTTGCCAAGATTAAATCATTACATGATTGAAGTCTTTCACAAAAGAGCCTTAGAGTCTCTGTGTTTGCTATAAGGATATTGCCTTGCATGTAGAGTCATGCAAATGTCACACTGTTGGGACACTTCTATACTGGGGGCAGGGTGGGGAGAGGGGCACCCTTGAAAAGCCCCAAATAGATTTCAAATTGCAGGACCAGGTCTGCACTTTGTAGCTCTTGACCACAGCAAGATTTCAGTACGTGGTACATTTCAGAGGAATAGGAAGCAATGCCACCCTAATTCAAACTGACAAAACAGCCAGCAGTGTTAGCACTGGGCTTTTGCTTCCCCATTGTGTCAAAGGAACAGAAGTCACAAAATTGAAACAGTCAATTGAATCACCAATTCTGCTACTTCTGCTCACTCACCCTTGATAACGCTTCATTTTGTTCCATTCTCAATAATCTGTCCTAATAAATAAAACTAGCACAATTACTCAAGTCAATTATATTTAAACTCACCTTGTAGCACCTGTATTTGTAAAGCACAACCAGGAGTATGGTCATGACAATGATAACGCTGATCATGATAGCTGCGTTGAGAATTGAATTCAGGGCTCTCTGTCCTACCGTCTCCGTCTCTTCTGTGAAAGGAGTGTAGATGCTACAATAACAAAGAGTCAACTGAAATGCCACTGAATGCACAGATGTTTCTGATATGTGAGGCCAACATCAAATTAAATTGCAGTAATCTTCCAATTCAGAGTTGTAAATGCAACAGCTATTTTCTACTTAGGCAAAATTTGAAAGGCGGCATAATATCACATTTGGCAAACTTTAATTTAAAAAAAATTCCTTAGAAGACTTGCTTTTCCTACATTCTTAGATTACTACTATTTTCTACTTTGTTAAACAAACAAAAACCAGAACTACATGTTGTTTGATACAATTACTCACATGCTATGAATCATTAGACTATTACTGCAGTTAGACCTTGATAAGCACACCATCTAGTGGATTTACTATGAAAGGTTCCTCAGTGACTTCAAAAAAATAATGTATGGGCTCAACTCTCTTTTTGTTAAAGAAATACAACAACCTGTGGAAAAAACCACTTCATTATGGGGAGGGAGAAAACACCATAAATAAAATATATTAAAAAAATAATTATTTGATCAACAACTTTGATAGTGAAAAAGAACTTTGTAATTTATTGAAATATTTTATGACATGCTTGCATTATACAAACTTTTCAAAGCCAAACACACTTTGAACCATTTTGTCTAAACGTTTTCATAGTGGAACATTTAGACTGATTTGCTGCAGGTTCTGACAGGCTCAGTGTTCTTTGACTCCCTTCTCTCAAATCAGCTTTCACTGAAAGTACTTTTTTTTGGCAACATTAATATTTTGCCAAAAAAAAAAAAAATCTATACAGGAAACCTGCCAGGAAAGTTTCTGTACCTGCAACAGAAGTGAACTTCATAAAGCTATCTTCCTCTTGCATTTGAATTTCTTTATCAAACAGCATAGGCAAACCAGAACTTGGCACATATGTTACTTCATTTAAATGAGTAAGTTTTTTTTCCATTTCCAATATCTTTGTATTCTAGCAGAGTATAACTGAAATGGCTTTGACTCACGACTGAGTTTATTTTATAAATACCGCAGGGCACGACAAAGCATTAAAATGAGGACTAGGGTTCGAATCAAGCAGTAACAACCAAGATGTTATTCTGACTGGTCACCCGACAGACAACAAATGTCAATAGTACCACAAATACAGAGTCTGGTTTCTGGAAGGAATAAAACAAAACTATCCTTGGGCTGGTGGAGGGGAAAAGGGAAGCAAGAGGGAGTTCACTGCTTGAATTAGACTCCTGAAGAAATGGAGATTAAAGAAAATTATTTAAGTGAGTCCATTTAAAAGATAGAAGAAAAAAACAGATACATACAGCTGTCCATCCTTGCGTGTATAAAAGCTGACAGACTTGATGGTTGCAACAACGACCACCATGCAAAGTGTGACAGGTACAAACAACATAATCACATGTTTTGCGCCATATTTCAGTGTCAGCTCTTCATCTTCTTCTTCGTCTTGTTCCACCACCTGCTGAATGTTGTTTTGTGGCTGTCCATTGGTCTCAGACTCGGGATTGTCATTTCTTCTGCGCTCACTATTGTCATGGCGACGTCTTTCACTGTTGTCATTCTGCAACACACAGAAAAAAAAGTTTCCTCAGCGACTATACACAATCATATTTTTGTACACTAAACTAAAGATAATCCTGAGGGGGAAACTTGTAAGGCAGCATTTACTGTCCAGAACACTTGCTGCAGTAAGGACTTAACAGTAGTGATTAATTGCATCACACAGTTACCAAAAGAATAGGAGCACAAGGTTATGTTAGAAGCATTTATATTAAAACCAGCAGCTGCTGAAAGTAGGGTTGGGTGAATCTAACAGCCTACATCGCCTTTCCTTTAAACACAATTTACAAAGCTGGATAAAGGCAGACAGCTTTTTCCCTTGGTCCAAACTACAGTTGATATAAGGGTGCAAGGTAGTAGATTACTCATGGCTTGACAAGAATTACCTACAAATAATGCCAAACAGACATTTATGAACCTAACTTCATGAAAGTTCCAAGAAAATTTCTACTTCCCTTACCATGTTACTCCCACTACAGTACACTAACTAGAATATACACTAAAATGGAGTTTCACAAGGTGTTGTGTTCCCACATTTTTACCAAGAAGAACGACAAAGAAATGGTGATCAAACTCAGGTAATTCTCAGTCTTCATACTGAGATTTGATCCCAAAGCTTTATCATGATGAGCTAAGCGTGCAGATTCTTTCTCTCCTTTCCCAAGGATACTACTGCAACATCCTTCCACTGGCACTGAAGAAATTCCACCACCCTTGTTGACAATACAGAAGAGCCTCCTAACCTTCCTGATACTGCTACAGGAAATATCAAGGGTATAATTCAAACACAAGGACAGAGGAAAACTTTCAATGGAATTAAGACTAACCACAAGCAAGAACGCAAACCGGGAACAGCACCTACAAGTAAATGAGCAGTCCTGCACTCCTCCTGTTGTCACAAACCTTTTTCCCCATCTCCAAGAAGCCCCATCAGCAGGAGGCATTCAGCCTTTAATATGTTGTGTGCACATACAGAGAACACAGCAGGAGAGTGAGCTGCAGTTCACCTGTTCTGGACTACAAAGAAACAAAACTGTATTATGTTTACCAGTCACTCTAAACAAGCCCTAAAATGCAACTACTTATACAGTCGACTTTTTTTTTTTTTTTTTACGGTATTACCATGTCCAAAGTCAATGCTGCACTGTTCCACACCCTCTACTCAAGAGGTTTAACGTAAAAGAGATGTAATACAAAGACTTTTGATTCCTTACAAAATTAATCTAATTTCTTCAGAATTGCTTCATTTACAAACAGTTTAGTTTAGGTGCACTAAAGAAGCTTTAGATTAAAACAGACAACAAACTGAAGGAAGATACCTTTTGCAATACCTTTAAAATATCACTCAGTTTTAGTAAAATTGCTCTAGACTTAAGATAGGGAATTGAAAATAACCTAATGTATTTCTGCTTAAGTACTCTTATGCAGGTAATTTTTTCCTTAAACATGCAATGTTAAAGTCTCATTACCTGCTCTTAATAGCATTTCCAAACATAACTGCTGACTTGTATCTCATCAATTCACTGCAATTTTTTGATAAATCAATAGTAATTCTGGAGATTCTTTATAGAATTTTCCCAGCCCCACCCTCAGAAAAGATAAGATATTAAGCACACGCTTGGGAACTCACAGTGGGGTTTTCAAAAGCACTTAAGTGATTAAGGAGTACAAGTCCCTGGACTTTGAACTGCAAACACTGACACTGCTAAAACCTTGGTTGAAGCTTTACAACTTCCCCAACTCATGAAAAGTTTGCTTTTACAAAACATTATAAAGTAACAATATATATCAAATGCTTTGCCTG
>NW_009646445.1:2012737-2018051 GCF_000708025.1 Charadrius vociferus | reverse complement strand
AGCAGGGTCTCAAGAACTGTCCTCTAAGAATATTTGCTTTATTTTTCAAAAAGGAAACTGAATATAAGAGGAGGGAAAAAAAAATTATCTAAAATTGTCTTATGTAAGCAATTAAAACTAGCAGGCAACCAGATTTCTACAATTAAGGTTTAAACCTTAGTTTTAATTTAGTATCATTAACTTAAAGTATGCCCTGAAAAAAATTTTCGGTTGAATATTATTTCTTACTAAATGAGAAATTCATTATAAATCACTTGGCATTTTGTGCAAAGTCCTCACATACAATTATTTAAAGTCAGATAGAAACAGGAATATGGGAGAATGCAAATAAAGAGATTATGTTTAATTGTTCTGAAACGCTGGCTGCAACTGAACCTCTTTTTGTACACATTATAGCTCAAATGTAACTTTTTCATTTTGATAGTGAAAATGCTCTATCACTCTCAGTCTACAAGACAACAAGCTTACCTGTCTAAATAAACTGCCTAAGATGACCATAAGTAACACTACATTAGAGATGATCAGAGTATTAGAACACCTCACACGTAAAGCAGACCTAGTATTTAAGTTTCTGCACGCTTGCAGAACATGTTGCTCTTTCTCTGCTGTAATAGCAGTCCTGCATGAGGGAGATTAGGCACAGAAATATAAAGAGTAAAATAAAAATCTACAGCTTCACAAAGCAAACACAGAAACAGCCCAAGGAAAAGCCTGATTAACTAGCACACCACCACAAAAAACTGCAAAACCAAACATAAACAGAAAGAATCCAAGAAATTAGACCAATATATGCCATTTTATTCCTTCTACTAGTTAGGAACAAAGACACAATCACAAAATGCCTTCACATATTAAAACACAATGCATGGAAACCAGATGAGCATCAAAAGAATTATAAGAGTTATTCTGTCATTCGCTGTTAAAACTAGAAAAAAGTTGTCCTTTGAGGCTACTAAAGCATAGCTAATTGTGACAGGCGCGTTCCCCACTGTTGTTAAAAGAGCAAAGTGCACTCATATCCTACCTGATCAGTATTAAACAGAGCAGAGGCCATGGACTCTTGCTGAAGTGGAAGCAAAGGAACAGACTCTTCACTTTCCTCAGACATAGTTAAAAGTGAAAATTCTGAAGCTAAAAAGTCAGTAACACCTGTTGTAACACCGTAAGCAAACGTAAGTTATGAACTACGCGCTTTCAGGTGAATAAACAATATCAAAACCAAATGATAGGGTTTTTTTCCCCCCCTATCGGGACAATAGTTAATAGCAAACCCAGAGCAATGCCCCTGAACCAAGAGATAAAGAACTAGCATATTTGATAAAAAGTTTTTATTTATTAAAACCAGATTTATACACTAGGAGCAGAGCCCCTTGCCTGACAGTGGGCATAGACTTCATTGGTTCTCACATACACCATTTATGTTTAAAGGTCATTATACAGGGACAGATATTGAAAACTGGGCTGAACTCTTGGTGTGTGACTGGAAAAAGAGACGGCCAATTACAGAACTTAGTGATTTCACATGGTGAGCATTAGCCACAGAAGCTACATACACGTAAGCAGTAAAGGATTTTTGTACATATGTACAAAAACAAAGTGGATGTGTGTAGGGGAGAAAAATCATTACAACTAAGTATTGAAACTACACCTAGAGTTACACTTAAACATTGAAAGACAAAGCACAAGCCGTAGCTACTCATCAGCACAGTCTGTCAGTGAGAAGTAAACAGAACCATCCATCCCTGGGGGAGAGAACCCTCCTGCTGGGAAGGAGCATTGCCAAGTTATCTGTAAGGATGGTGAGCCTGCAGCTTATCACTGAGCTCTACCTTTTTCATCTGGCAGAAGTGTTCAATAAAAGTTAATCTCTCACCTGTCCAAGATGAAAAGAAACCTTTTTCATTCCCTCTGAAGTAAAAGCACAATGGATGCAGTAGGAAAGTGGAAACTTTCCACCTTTCTATTTTTATTAACAGTTTCTGTAATCAGTAAGGTCTTAAGTCAGACTGACTTCTTAATTTAAAAATAAATTTTCAAATGTTTTATATTTTTACTGATATAGCAAGATGCTGATCTGAGATAAAAACAAGGATTTTTCAAAATTCTACTTAAAATGCTGGATTGTATATAAGAGTTATCGAGCAGGGATCAAAATATTCTCTTGGATCACTGCCATAAACATGGCTACAAGTGGCCCAGCCTCACAAGAGCATTTCTGTGTCACAAGGAAACCTGATATTCCAGACCTATAGCAGGAACAAAGAACTGAGCATGACAAATCCAAGAGCCTGAGCACCACACCCAAGTAGATCATCTAAACTTGGTTTTACCAAAACACATGCAGTACAAGTACAGTTTTAGCAACAATTATGTGCTTAGGTCTTTCAAAGCAATCATATAAAACTTTACGGTTTGAGTTCCCTCTCCCCCCACCAAATCCTCGAGAACTCTGAGAGCACCTTGACAATTATTCACAACTATGACAGCACTGCTCTTCCTGCATAGCAGCAGCCCTCCAGCAACAACCAAAACCAAGGCTTCAAGCTCTACCTAGACTAAAATTAACTCTGTGACTGAGAAACCTGTGAATCAAGCAGACCATAGGCAGGCTAGATCAAGAGAGCTCACTAAACCCTCTAAAGGTCAATGTTTGACATGGCAGCACCCCACCCCATTTTCTTATTTTTCTTGAGGGCTTGGTCACTCCAGCACCACTCTAAACTGGGAGAAATCTTAGCTGTATATAAAAATGAGTTTAGAACATCAGATACTTTACATATTTCTTTTGGCACTGCTTATCACCACAACAGTCCAGATAGAGAAAACTACTCCCCCCAACAAACAGATTTCTAGGGTTTGGAACTGTCTTTTCGTCCACACTCACTATTCATCCTGATTTAACTGCTACCAGGTATTAAAATCGTTTGTTACGTACGGTGTTGCTGAGGTGGTTATCAGGGAAGTTTTCTGTCAGCTGCCCATGCTGAAACTGGGGTAAATGCGCAGACAGTTCTGTCATTGGGGCTGTCCTCTGGAAATCACTTATTTCTATACAAAACGGATCTTTCCTCTTGAGATGCTGAAAGGAAAAAGATATGTAAAAAGCCTTTGTTCTTATATGACCAAGTTCTCCATCCCCTCCCTACACCAATTTTGAGAGTTCACGCAGACCAAAGATAACTATTTTCTATCTACACCGTAATACCAAACTGTATCACATCTTTACTAAGAAGTCATAATAGGGATTTTCCAGCATAAAAATAAGAGCGTCTAGGCATTATCAAATTAGTTCATCAGTCACGGAAGTAAGCCAGCAACAAACTAGTCATTCAAAACAGTTCTCCATTCCTTCTTGTGCAATAAATGAGAAGGACTGCACGCTTGCTCAGAGCACAACTTGCATGTTTTTATCTCAGCAGAGTACAATTGCTCCAAGTTGTTTGGTTTTGGATTGCTGATAAGTTCAAGGGGAATCTTCAAGCAAGGATGACTGAGTTACACTTGACCATTTAAAATCTGGATATATCTTCAATATGTAATGCCCAAGGAGCGACCTAGAGCTACACCAAACAGTATTTCAGCTGAACCTCAAGAACTAATGCGCATTCGTTTCCCCTAGCGGTAGGTTTTATGTATCAGCTAAATATACATTCTTCCATAAAAGTCACACGCTAACATTCTCCTACGCAAACATGAATAAACCATGTGCTCCGTAACAAAGAAGGATAAAGCAACATAGGGGGAAGAGGAAGAAGGTGACGTAACTACATAAGTTTCAGAAAAACACACAATTTTAAGAAACAATGAGTAGACCCAGATAAATCACTGGCTTGGCTACATAAAACATAGGGAAGTGAATAAACCACCGCCTGAAGGGTGGAGTGCCAGTCCCCACTTCCATCCCAAGTGGCTCCTACCTTGTGCCAACTCCAGCACTCATCAGTCCTCTTTACAGTACATCTTACTTACTAAAATGAAAGAAAAAAAAAAAAAAACAGGAAAAGAAAACAAGAATTTTTTCTGCTGTTTTAGTACACTCAACTAATGTTTGGAGAGGTCTAAAATAACTTATACAAGGGAGGACATCCCAAAGCAAAGCCTCTCACTTTTGGCAGCAGCAAGTCACAAGTGCTGCAAGACAGCATCTTACTTAAAGAGGGAGTTAAGCCTATTTTCATACATACTAAGATGCCGAAGCTGTTTCTCTACTTACAAATAAACAGACGTCTTACAAGACGAGCGCATAGTGCTAACTTCAACAGGGATATAGCTTACACTAAAGATCTGTTAGGAAGCAACACCAATTTAACAAGTCTGGTGGGAATATGCAAACTGTTTGGAAAAAGAAAGAGAACGTAGTATTCACCAAAATTGCTTTCTTCCACATTTGTAATTAAAAACAGAGCTCATCTAATTTAAAATATAATGAAACGTAAGATTAGATGAAAATAAATAGGCACCATAAGGTGAGGCATTACATTGCTTCTACTTTTAAAGCTTTTGCCCTTGTTCTTTGGTTGGGCCACAGAATATAAACAATGTTGTTTTAAGGCTGCTATTGGTAAAAATTTCCAGTGACAGGGCCACCACAGAGGAAAAAGCTGAGCATTTTTATCCAAGTGTGGAGTATCAGAATGAGATTTTTCACACAGCAGCATATCAAAATTCTAATTAAATTACAGGAAGGGAAAAAAAACCACAAAACACCAAAACACCAACCCACAAAATGCTATTCAAAGGCTGGTAAAGAAAACCACCACAAACTTGCCAAACAAAAAACCAGCTAACATGGAGTAGAGATAAACTGAAGACAGTGAGGAGTAACTGACAGAAGAGTTGCACCAAACCTTGAATGACAGTGGTCTAACAGACCTCAAAACTTATGGTTTGTTAAAAAAAAAAAACCTTTTGAAAACTCAAGAGATCAGAAAATAGATCCAGGACATCTTCCCAAACAACTTTATGTCCTATTTTTAAATAAATGAACACCCCCAAGTTCGAAATTTAATTATGAAAGAACGAAACCTAGACATGAACTGTGTATAAACAGACACAAATTAAATTTTTACTTGCTTTACCTGAAAAGGGACTCACCAAAACATTTTTCCTAATGAACCTGTTAATATTAAAGCAGCCTAACTTTTTAAAAGATCTCTCCCTTGCTTCCTCTAGCTTTCCTTAATAAGAACAACAGGAGTTACAACTGCAGGTTTCACACATTTACCTTAAGCATAGCAAACAGAGGCAACGTACAAGGAAGCTTTACAACGCTTTCTCAACTTAGAAGAGAAAGCGATGCAAGTGTGGAGCAGCC
>NW_009646445.1:1999041-2012523 GCF_000708025.1 Charadrius vociferus | reverse complement strand
TTTTTTTTTTTTTTTGAATTATGAAGTATGCATTACTTCCTTCTATTCGGAACATACACAATGGTTAGATTTGATTCTTTTTCTCCTCTGGGGTACAAGTAAAGAAACATTTCAAAGCAGTGTATGAATGGTATGCATCCACAATACCAACAGAAGATGTGAAACATAGAAAATGTTGATGATTTTGCAACTTGAGTAATATTTCCGTAATGTTTCTATTGTCCCTACAGAATAGAAAAGCTGTACAGTTATTCTATTCCCAGTGATCAGGTCTCATTTTCCTCTTTTAAAAGGAAGTATTACACACATGACATTCTTTTCACTGGAATAAATCAACAGGAAGATAACCCCAATGCATGCAAACTGGAAAGCCCATGGAGTTAAAAAACTGCAAATTCACAATCTTTACTTCACAAGATAGCACTGCATTTTAAGTTGCTTTTTTACAGTAAAAAACAGGTAGCTTGCTTGATATGAGGGACCTACAACCAACAGCTACTTTTGGATTTTACGCTTTTATGTTTTGCAGCACATTTTTTTCCCCCTTTACTAAAAAGCCCAACCCTCATCCCTCTCAGCAAGTTCAGATGCTGGCAGAAATTTCATACCAATAGTTATTCTCAGACTGTTAAGGAAGCCAACTAAGATTTTAAGAATAGGATCATTTACACACCAACCTCCACATGTTACATGTTAGTACACTCAAAAATGTATTATCCAAAAAAAAAATAATTAAAAAAAAATATATATATATATAAAAATGTGGGCTATTAGAGTGCACAGTCTTGGCAACTTCAGCCAAGAGCCGCCTTGGAAGGGAAAGCGAGCTTGGCCTGTGCAACCCAGTGGGCGATACTACCCAGTAAAGAGAGGGGTATTAGGAGAAAATAACACTTCTGGGTGGTTTTGTTTTGAAACAGAGTCATACACAAGCTGGTAACCCCGTTTTAAAATGGTCCCACAAAAAAAAAAAAAACCAAACCAAAAAAAAAGCATTATGAAAATAACTTGAAGGGATCTTTGCATTTCAAAATAAAAAAAAACAATATTAAAACTTAATCTGAAGCCAATGAAGCATTCTTTTCAAGAAGCTCCTAGTAGAACCGTGACTCCTTTGTGGAAGAAAAGTGGGCAATTTCAAACTTGAAACTTACCTTGCTATGCGTGATCTATTTGAAGAGTAATCCACAACTCCCATTCCAAAATGCATAACCTAGTTGGGTTACTTACATATAGGAAATGCCACAATACATGTAATCATTCCAAATACAAAAAAAACCCCAGTAAAATGTACTGAGAGGCCATGTAGTTCTGCATGTTTAAAACAATGCTGTATTTCACCACTTGACTGCACTACAGGAGGATCTATGGGAAAATGGATGTGGCACAAAAGTATTGCACATAAAAGTTCCGTTTTACATGAGCACTTTGACACAAATTCTGAGTTTCAGTAGGTCGCACGCACACAAAGTGCATTTAAAAGAAGCTGTTTTTCACCAAAAGTGATGCCTAACCATTAACCGAATTAAACTATTTGTTTTGTATTAAGAAAAAAAAAAGCAAAACAAACATGGACATAACAGCTGTACCAGATTATTCTCTATTTATATTGTTGGTATCAGTTTGATCTATGATGAAACGCCTATCAACACCACCTTACACTGCTCACACTGCATGGCTGCGTACCAATGTGTAAGTCTGCATGTACGGTATCCTATGTTCCTCCATAGGAAAACATATAGAATATGAAAAAGCATGACCCTGTTGTAATATAAAAACCAACAGCTTCTAGTTTTAAGTGTATCCCCTTTCTAAAATAGTACTGCTGCAAGTAGCTAGCTAGCAACTCCATTTAGTAAAGGCATGAAAGGTTTAATGCTTCTCTCTCAGTTAACAGCAAAGCATTAGTAGTAAGAAACAGGAATTACAGTGAGAAACTAAGCTTACTGTTTTGGGCCTTCCCCCTGCCCACATTTAGAGCCACAGTCATCTAGTTAGATGGTTATTTTTAGTGCAGGCTCCCGTTTAAAGAGAAGGGAGGAAGGAAAGTCCCAAAATCATAGAATCATTTACGTTGGAAAAGACCTTTCAGATCATCAAGTCCAACCGTTTTATTAAATTAGAAAGACCAAATCAGTATGTGAACAGGTTAAATATTCTAAGAACAAAAAAACCTCTCTTATCAAATTAACAGTAGTACAAAAAGATGCAGTTCTTGGTAATGGATCTTACCTGTTCACGGTTTCCCATCTCTTTTCAGTGCACACTAATGAAAACAATGATACTTCATAGTTTGTACTCACATATTCCAAACCACACTGAATGGCAGTTATGCGGAATGACTGTCGGGAGACTAAGGGCATGTGTTAGGTTAAGGGGTAAAGCCCTGACCCGCAGTAAAGTCCAGATCAACAACTAGTATATCCAGTTCCGTTGCACACGCATTGATCCCCCGGCGCCTTCATGCACTGTGTGTAATTTTTGAAGCACGTTTCCATCACAGAATGAGTCATACTGTGGCATGTTGCATTGAATACACAGTGGCAACATACATACTTTGCTAATGGATCTCATTCTCAGTATACTCTGAATCTGTGCATTCACTGACATAACACACAGTGTATATTAAATCGCATATTCAGAGAGTAAAATGTTGTAATGTTGGCCAAAAAGGCTTTTTCTACCCCAAATTTTCCAAGTTTATCTTGAAATAATTCTGTTACTGTGTGTTGAAAGAAAAAGTTAACAAAGGGAAGTTCCTTTCTATGTGAAGAACCCCTCAGCAGTACATAATTTGTGTTCCACTCCCCAGCATCACAGACACAAAATATATTCCGTTATCCCTGAGAAGTAATAACACTAATTTCAGTAAGAGGTAAACACTAGAAGTGACTTTATAAAGCAACATTTTGCATTTTGAAAGAGGAAAATTTGTTCAAGTACTTGCACAAGCCAAACCAGAGATGCTACAGTGAACATTCCTTCCTCTTTCCACTACTGAAGAAAACCTCAACTTCCACAAAAATAATTTTTTAGTATGTCACCACTGCTTCTAAATACTTCTTTACCTGGATATTTAACACTCCAGCTTAAGTTTTAGATGTCTTCCTCACCCAGATGCCTTCAGTCTCCTTAGGAAAGGAAGAGTACAAGCTTACCTCCAATGCATAAATAATATAATAGCTGAATATACAGCTTTAGTTTAGGGCAGAAGAAAATAAGCTGAAGTTTCACAACTTGAGTTTTCACTGAAGAATCTCAACAAGGACACCAGGTAATCTGTCACATAGTGGCATTTGTCACATTTGGCTTGTTTAACTACTACTAATGACAGCAAGAATGCCATATTAGCAGGACAAAAACCACTCATGAAGTTCACTTTCCCTCTTCTCTGTATTTACTAGAAATAGAGCAAGTTTTGAATTTCTTTAGAATTTGGAGAATTTTTGGTAAATGCTGATGCAAAACTGTATGGGGAGAATGGGGAAGTAATTTCTTAGGGTAACATCAAGTTGCAGAAAAAAAAGAGGAAGGTTGCAGCATATAACTATGTAAAACAAAACATCCTCACGCAAACTCAAGCACAACATAAAAGTAACATCTGAGAGTTACACGTCAAGTTAAAAAAGAATATTTTGTGATGCGTATTACAGGGATGAGAAAGAACATATTGGAATCACATCTGCATTTGCAGGCTTCTAGTCACCTGACAAGGCAGGAGGTAGTTTTAAAAAACCCACCCCTAATTAGTGAACACTTGTTGACTGAGAAAGCAGTGTTAAATATAACTGCATGCTGCACACGACTCCAAAAGAATGTCAGCCCTTAAATCAAATATATACATTTTTAATATCTGAAATATTTACATGGTGGAACCTTTACACGATCCCATTTGTTAAGAACAGTGTTTTCAAGTGTCCTCTCCAGATACAAAGAACTAGTAACTCAAGGTCACAGTTATGTTTTCTGAACAGGTCAACCTGTATCCTTCAGTTAAATACAATATAGAGATACTGGAACACCTTTACTTAATTTGTTTGCTATTAAGAATTGTGTTTAAAAATTAAAAATGTTTTTGAGACAGTTTGCTCCCTGGAACACAATCCTCCTGCAATCAAAACAGCTCATAGCACATTATCGATTTGTTGTCTTACCCAGGTATGCGATAAAAAATGCAGTTTACAGTACATCTCATCATTTATACCATATCAGCCTATTTATAAAAACCCATATAAACAAGGCAGGAAAATATCACCCTCTTTTTGTGGACAACAGACTGCTTACAGTAGAAAACAAAAGTCAGGACTAATTTAACAGTATGAATAAAAACAAAACTTCAGCTTTGTTTGAAAACTTATGATATAGTTTTTGTCAACTGCTATGGTCAGTTACATCCAAACAGGTATTTTTTTCCTAAATACTAAAAAAAAAAGTTTTTAAAAATAATTTATTTTAAAAAAATCCATCTGATTATTTTGGAGACAGAAGGAATAACAGGGAAGGGCTAAAATGAAACAAAGCAGAAGATATCCTACTTTAAAAAAATAATAATCGTTAAATAGCACTTACTGAATTGAGGTCCTGTTCTTGTTTAAACTGAGCAAAGAATAAAAAACTCCCTGCAATTCGCACTTTCTAGGAAAGAAGCAGAGCATCTGCAGGAGATTAAGTTCCCAGCTTCATTAACAATTCTAAACAGGCAACAAAGTACCAAGACTACTGCTGGTTCACATCAGAATTAAAAGTCCGAGGGAACTCCTTTTCCAGTCAGATGAAGGGACCAAATGAACACACAAGGCCGTTCTGTAAAAGCAGCTCAAGCCACTTATTTTTAAATTGTACTCTGATCATTCCTTAAATAAAAAGAGGGAGAGTATGCAAAAAAAAAAAAGTGCGCTCATAAATTTGCAGTAAAATCATTTGTCTTCATCTGTAACTGATGTAGTTCCACATTAAGTGCAAATGTTTTGCAGAACAGGGGCTTTTTTTTTCCTTAATATTTACAAGAATCAGAGTAACATAACAAAATTACCAGAGAGCATGTACAGTAGCTGCAGTTTATAAAACATACCGGTAATTGTACCTTGTGAATTATAAAGAGAACCAATGCAGGATTCAGATAACTAACTGATAAGGGTAAAGGGGGCCTCAGAGCAGAGGACAAAAAAATTCACATTTTTCTACATAAAAAAATACAGGTCTCAAGTCTCTGAGAACAGAGAAAATTCAAAGTCTTTGAATGATGAAGAAAAAAAAAGCCCAAAATTGAAATGGAACCCTAGAAGCAAGGAGAGTGCTTTATTTCACTAGACCAATCTTCTTCGCTTCTGTCTCGTATATCAACAACCTCCACATTTTGACTATGAAAACTTCAGCTTCTTCATCTAGTACCTGTAGGAAATACACATTTTACAGATTATTTTTAGGTTAGGTGTTTCAGTTACAAAGACTAATCCTAGACACATCAGAACTACGAAGTGGAGGTAGTGTAATCCAAGTTAAGCCTTTGAGTGAGGCACTGGATAAAACTTCATTGAATTTGTCTGTCCTGCATTTATCACCTGACTTGACTAGGTTTTAATGATATACTTCTATAGTGCAGCTGTTGAGCACTAAGAGATAAAAGTACCAGTATCCTAGTCTCCAAAAGTGGCTTGGGAAGAGGCAAAGAAATGACAAGCTCAGGAAGAATGTAAGAACAGGACATACACATGCGGTATTTTCTCTTAATTCTGTCATAGTCTCTGCTCATTTTCAGCTTGGAACTTCCTTGGATATTTATTAATTACTCCCTCGATGGATTTCTCCTCCTTGAGCTTATTATCCAGGCTTTTCTTGAATCCATGCAAACTTTTAGCATGCACAACATGTCTCAGGAAGTTCCCCAGGTCACCTACTAGTCACACCAAGAACAACCTACTAACTTCTATGAATCTGGCTCCTACCAACTTTGTCTCTAAGTTTCCTTATTGGAAGAGAGCAAATAGTTTTTATTCACCTTCCAGTGTATGAAAACATGGTGAAATAGTAGCATTATTTCATGAAGCTTCTCTCTTCCAACACCAGGCAAAAAAAAAGTTTTTACTCTTCTAGAGAAAAATCACCTTTTGCTCATTAATTAGGAATAGACCTGATAAACCATTAATTATAAAAATCTAGTTACAAGACTGAGAAGGAATAAATGTTTGTATTTCTGATACAGTTCTGCTATTCTTGATTCTTACCTCTCTACTGTTAGGAACAGAATCTTTGTTCCACATTTCCGAATACTGAGAAATTCTGAATAGGCATCAGTAATTTCTACCTAGATGCTGTAACTGCAAAATCACGCCTGTGCTAGCATGATCTGTTTAATTTAAACAGCTTTCAGATCTAAGCAAGTTTTCTATGCGTGTTCTATCAATGCCAAGTATTTCTGTTATAGACTCCTACATTTCGCACTATTGACTATTAGCTTCAGTGTAATGTAGAATGTATATCAGTTACACAAGTTCTGCTTACCATGGCAACGTCATCCAGTATGCTCTGTGGTGAGCTGTGAGCCATAACCTGAAAGAAACACGTATTTATTTTTTTTTTTTAGACTGAGAACTCTGTGTAAACCACACAAACATTGTTGGACAAAAAGCAGTTACTTCTCAAGGATTTTGAATGCTTTGCACATGCAAAAAGTATTTCCAGTTCATCAGTTCCCAGTATTGGCCAGGGCAAAAATTTAGTATTAGACTACATCAAATTCCATCATAGCGAGTGCTCCTTTATGGCTAGTTAGCGAAGAACAAGTTCCAGGAAGCTTGAGAGATTCAACAGGTCCTGTATTTGCTGGCTATTCTTGCATGTCCAATTAAGCTCTCCTAATTTAAGGAATAAGCTCCCCTTCCCTCAACAGTGAATTCCTAATCACAGAATGGAAGACAAAGGCAAAATTCTACCTGTATCACACTTCATAACTGAATTTTCCTATTAAGTATTTCCAATTATTTATTTTCAGAACCAAATAAGTTGTCTTTCAATAATAGAAAATGGCTTTTATATATATAATTTAAGCTTGGCAAACATTCGACTTCTGCTTTTCACTTTCTACTAACCACCTGTGCCACAAAACTGTCACTTGCTTTGCCTCTCATACAGTAGCCCTAAAAGATAAACCAAGACAAGCCATTATAAATGTGAGTACCATGAAAGCTGAAAAGTTTTTGAAATTCCCATTGGTGAAAAGCCATAGAGTCGTCATGACAGACTTTAAAAGGCAAGTTACTAGAATTTAGTTTGTAATTTTATGGAAGAAGCTAAGCCGAGTTTAGTTCAAACAAGTCATGCAATGGCTAAAAGGTATAGCAGAATGACTTCTAATGCTAACTCTAAAACCTTAGTATTTGCTTACTACTAAAGCAACAGCATGTGAAAAGATTTTTAAGAAGTTAATCTAGTTAATCCTAAAATGTACGTAAAATCAAGCTCCTGGCTTTTTTCCCCTGAACCCACACAAATCCTATTTTTAACTTAAAAATGTTAATGGCCAACAAGATGTTAATTCTGCAATCTAATGATAAAACTATCAGTTAAAACAGCTGCTCTTGTCAACTGCTCATGTCTTCAATCCAGTTCCGTACGTTTATGTAACAGATAACAGACAGCATCAAGCACGTATATATTTTGCATAAGCATTAAAGGAAGTAACTTGTAAAACATTAGGGTACATACTGATTCCAAGTACACCAACTGTCTCTGCTGATCAGTATCATAGAGAAGCTAAGAACAGACGGCTTTCAAATACAGATACTGCAGTCATTGCTGCAGCTTATATAGGGAGCACAACCCAGATCTCACAAAGGAACGGGAAGATACTAACCTTAGAACAAACAAAGTCAACTAGCGTGGCTTCTTCTTCACCAATATATTCTATTATTTTCTTGTTGATCCACGGTCTAATTCGACGTTCCATTAGTGTCTGGGGAAAAAAACCCAAACTCCATAATTTCCATAAACTTTACTGTCTTGAAACACTACTGCCATATAGGCAGCTAGAAGACACAAATAACTATTTAGCAAAAGATAGATTTTGCTATCAATGTGATAACCCTTAATGATTTGGCATCTGCAAGTATTTCTGACAGACAATTCAAACCTGTTTTACAGGACCTCCCCCCCAGCCCCTTCCATGAAACTGCTAGACAATTTGTGGCAACAATTCAGGAGACCAAATGAAAATAAGCAGGTGTACTTCAGACTAAGTATTCTATATGTGGACAAGAAATACAGTACTGAAGTTTGATTCCATTTGGTGATGATGCTCCAATCCACTGGGGTCCCAGGAACATTGTTTTTCTATTCAATTCCAAGGTTTGTTTGGAAAAAAATAGGCTTTTTTGTGAATGGTTAAAATAAATCAACTTACAGAATCCACAATGGACCAGTCAAGAGGATAAGCAAAGAGCTCTGGTTTCGCTGTGGGAATCTTCTCAATGAGACTCTTAATATGTTTGCGTTTTTCTTCTGTATTGACACTGCCTTTGATACTGCTTTTATCTTCTTCTCCATAATCCAGAGGGACGAGTTTCCTTTTCCGGGGCACATCATCACTGTCTTCGTCATCAAATTTATTGAAAACGCTATCCACAGCGAGCTTCTTCCTTTTTACAGCATTGGGTTGATTAGGACTATTGCAGGCACCTACAACCCAAAAGACAGAACAACATATTCATAAACTACAACTGAAGCTAGTTTGCTCTTCACACCTTCCTTGAGGAATATTTGTCTGTATGTTATATAAGCGCCTGTGAATGCCTAGCATCAGCATTTTAATCTCTCAAACCCTGTTATAAAAATGGCAAAAGAGGTAAAAATCTCAAACTAAGTTTGTTCAAGATTTTTGAAAAACAGGGTCTTCTTTCTCTGCCCTGAAACCAAACAGCACCCTCACTACGGGAGGACTACTGCATGAGTTCGAACCTTAGCAGAGGCAGAGCACAGAAGTGAAAGGTTGCAATGAATCTAGCCGTAGGAAAAGCATTACTCAGTTAGCCTCATACCATACAGTCTCCCTTCACCCAAGATCTTAACATTGTGTAAGCTCAAACTGCATCCTTAGTATAAGTTAATTGAAATAATAAGTAATAAATACAAATACTCTTAGTTCTGCTGCTTAGAACACATTTTTTTTCAAACACCATGAATTGCTAAAGCACTAAGGAACTCTACACTCATGTTCCATTCGCAATTGTCATCAATTCACTGTGCTACTTTAAGAGGAGGAAGACAATAATCTAATTTTCAGTTTTCTTCTTTTAAAAGGGTCTTCACGAATAAACATAAGGCTTAAATCTAACATATACTTACATCAATGAAAAGTAGCAATGAGTTTTAATAGAGTTATTTGGAGATCTATTAAGGTGAAAAAGGATGTGGAAATAACTGATGCCAGCTCAGAGCACTCCTAAAAAAATTAAGCCTTGAAGAAGGCAAAAATTCCCTGTCCTTTTTCCCCTCCAGATTTTGGAAGAAGAGAGATCTATAAAAGATATCTTCTGGATAGGAGAAATCAAGCACAGCATCTGGATAACAATGACTCGATACAAGTATGTCAAAACATACAATGTATTTGGAGAACTGGCTTTTTTTTCATTCTGATCCCGTACGGAACATTAAAATAGAATGTAAACTTGCCCAATTTGAGGCTAAGTCCTATTTTGGGCCGATGCTCCTCCGGCTGCTGTTGATCAGGTGAATTTTCATGAGGGATAATAATGCCACAGGGAGATTCATCACCGGGTGTGTTAGGGGTTGCATTTCCACTAGCAGAAGAAACAGATGGGGCAGAACTGATAGGTCGTAAAGTTGGTTTAAGGCAGGGCTTTTGTTCAGGCTCTTCTTCCTCTTCCTCTGGCTCTTCTCTTTTTTCTTCTTTTTCTGCCTTTTCTTCCTCTTCCTCCTCAGACTCTGGCTCTTGTTTTATTTGTGGCTGCCTACGCCGCTCAGCCTCCTGCTCCATCTACAATGGAACAGACAATTAGCAAAAAAAAAAAAAGCTTTCTCAAAACCAGCACTGTTTGAAAAGAATCTAAAGATCCTCCGTTTCCTAAAGGAAGTCTCTGTTAGTCAATAACAAATACATGCAACTACTGCCATTATAATCAGAAATATTGATTAAGCAAAATACTCTATCCAAGCATAGATCTGGAAAATTATTTTTTGTTTCCAGTGTTCTTACTGCTTACCTGGACTTCTTTTTAAGAAAAACTGAATAGAGCAAATATTAACTATTGGATCTCTTACACAATTTTGCTCAATACCACCAGAATACCAAGGGCTCTTTTTCTTCCTGTCAGACCAACAGCTACTTACCCTCTGGAGTTCTGCATCTGGATCTGGGTGTCCTTCTGCAAGAAGGCGCTGCCTAATTTCTTCTAATTCTTCCTTTTCCCTCTTCCTATCCCGTTCATCTGCTTCCATCTCCTTCTCCCTGTCTCGTAGCCTCTTCTGAAGAGCACTACCCCTACAAAAGACAGGGATTTTGTACTTCAAAGAACATTCCAATGAGAACCTTGTACCACAAGAAATACAGATATATCTTCCATTAAATTAAAATAAAATTCATAAGAGCATCTGGTGTCCTCTATTTTTGTAACAGAAGAATCTAAGATACCAGTTCCCTATATTACTGTGCAGAATCTATCCCATCACCTTAAACACATGTAGAGAATGTGACTGATGGTCATCTTAGAAAAAGAAATTATTTTATAGGTTGTTACTTGACAAGAACCAGTCCTGCTAAATGAGTTCGATGCAAATTTTAGTTAGTCCTATGCTGAAGGGTCTTCCCCATCCTTTACAGAGGTAACAAGTATATTTTTCATACAACTTACAGCTAGCTTGTAGTGAATTTTTTGAGAGGCACGCTTGATCCCTCTTCTCTGTCCCCGTCATCTTCTTTTGGCATTACACTGACCTCTGCTCTGCCTCACTCACGAGTTAAATGATAGGAAAGAGAAGCTACTCCCAAGCATTAACAAATAGCAGTAAGGAGTCTCCCTTTTCCCTCTGGCGCTTATAAAGTGAAACTGACATAATTTAGGTAATTACATGACCCTGACGTCGCCACACAATCACTCAACTATAAACTCCATAAGTCTCTGCCAACAAACCCCACGACTGTGTTAAAACTAACAATGAAGATTTCAATGTTAGGAAAGACACACCTGTAGTATTTTGGATCATCTCTGTCATCATCATAGTCTTCTAAGAATTCTTTTAACCGTTTGGCTTCTTTCGCCTGCAAGAAATTGAAGCGTAAATAATGTTATAAAAGGATTTCTGGTTTTCTTTCCAAGAGTTTAAAATTTAGTAATATTATTAGTAAGTTAATTTAATATCTGCTATGCTTCAAACTAAAAAATACAGAGTTTTCCAGTTAAAAAATGGAAATGTTTTGGAATTGCGTCATCTTCCAGCGATCTGTCAACTTGCTATCATATGTTCAATAGCAGATATTACACCCATTAGGTCCACTGGGATCACGTCTCTGATCTGCGGACTACTGTCCTGTTATCAGCATTTCAAAGGGTTTTTAAATATATATCCCCCTATCCGCCCATTTTTTTTGTTGTTTTTTTTTTTTCTTCTATTTCACAGAAGAGAATCAAAGTTCACATTCCATAATCCATAGCTCTAGTATTGAATATTTTAACATGGCAGTTTAAGTGTATTTTATTAGTTCTGTTTTGTTTCAAGAACTGGGCTTTTTAAAAAAGATTCAGTTATGCACAGAAACAAATTTAATGGATACTTCTAGGACAAGCACTCTCCTGCTGTGTTGCTAATCCAAACCATGTGGCACCGTATTAATGCACAGGCCTAACACTGAAGGGGGCGAGAAGAATAGAGAGGAGATTTCCCCCCCGCCTTTTTTTTTTTTTTTTCCATTTTATCAGAGAGGAAAAGATACAGAAGTTCTTTGAAGAGAATATAAAGTAGACATTCTAACCTGTATTCGAGCAATATCTTTAAACCAACAGTAAGACATTTCTACACTAATGAGTTTGAGAAACAAATTATGATTATGGTTGTAAATTCAGCACAAAATTTAACACTACTCTCTACAACTGCCATCTGTAGCCAGCATCCAGAAGAATCGTGAATAGAAAATATCTTTTAGTCAAACATTTTTCTCCCCTCTCAAGTATTTAGGGGAACAAATTAGATTCCACATAAAATGATGTACTTTCTAATTTTTTCTTTTTTTCTTTTTTCCTACTTAGAACTCTCTCATACCTTCTCTCTTTCTCTGGGAGAATTATGAAGTGAAATAACACCAACATAATTTAAAGTAACTTCTTTACGCTTTAGCACAAAACCGTGAGATTACAGAAGTATCTATCTTCCAAAGGTGTCTTTTCGGACAAAACTTCCCAGTGTTAGTGATAACTGATAGTTTCACAACTAATGAACTGAAGACAGAAATTTACAAAGTACTTAGATGTATTATAGAATATTATGTTATATATTATAGAAGGTTCAGGCACATGAGCAGGTTGGATGTAAAAAGAGTCGTTTAGTTCCACCTGCATGACACACAACATGTAGTAGGTTTTGCTACAAATCTGACACAAATACAGGTTACAGATGTAACAGCGCATGATGATCAAACCACAGTATTTTGCAGGTGTCTACTTTGCGTTCTTTTGCCTTCAAAAGACCAAGCCATTATGCTTTGTTTTCGAGACTTTCAACAGTACTCCCACTTTAAATTAGACACCTCCTGTTTCAAGTCTATTACCTGCCTATTACACATACATGGTGTTTACACAAAATCAGAGTTCTATCACTAACCCTAAAGACAGTAATAGAATGTTCCATTCTAAATGGGACACAAAGAACAACGAGGAAAAATTACAAGTAATACTATAAGCCTTACCATTTCCCTTCTTCGTTCTTCTTCCCTTTCAGCCTCTTTTTCATATTCTCGACTTTTCTTCCGTTCTCTGATTTCCCAGTTTTTAAGACGCTACAACACAAGAAAAAACACACACTCCAAAGTCAAGACCGCTAAGAATAGTGGTACTACTTTGAAGTTAGTTTAGATTATTGTTTAAAACTAACTACACTGAAATTAAGCAAATTATTTATTTACAATTTAAAATGCCAGAATAAGAAGTCTGAAGTTGCTTTCACGCTGACTTACATATTCTGCCCCAAAATTCATAGACAAAGGATTAAAATTATATATAGAAAATAAGAGGGAGAAGGAATGATGTATTTTATAGTAAAAGACTTATCACCCCTCAGAAACAATTTTTCCTTAAGGAACCTTAAAAATCCCAACCTACTTCTTGATACGCCGCTTCTTTTTCTCGCAGTTTCCTCTCTAGTTTTCGGCGTTCATAGGCATCTTCTTCATCTTCTTCTCGGTCTCTCTTCTTATCCTTCTCCCGTTCTCGTTCCCGCTCGCGTTCTCTTTCCCGTTCCCTCTCTCGTTCTCTTTCC
>NW_009646445.1:1973080-1998721 GCF_000708025.1 Charadrius vociferus | reverse complement strand
TTTCCCTCTCTCGTTCTCGTTCTCTTTCCCGTTCCCGTTCTCTTTCCCGGTCTCTGCTTTTTTCTCTGAAGGAAGGAAGGAAGGAAAAAGTCCAAAGTTAAGTATAGAGCCTTCCTCTCCACTCAATCAAATGATTTAACTTCAAATGCATAGTGCACTATTTAGAGCATCTTGCAAGTTACTCTCATTCTGCAATTGTTACAAGATGATTAACTGATATAGCAATGGGCACCAGACAATACTTCTAATATATTCAAAACCCCATTTACGTAAAAGTAGCTCTTTGAGCACTAACCATTAACTAGTGGTATCTACAGAAACTAAGCGTGAGCACATGGCAATTCTTATCAGATCACATTAGTAGTTCTTCATAAATAAGTGACAGCTGAAAACCCCACAAATAAAGAGTATGCTTAATTAATCCTTCACGTTTACATGGCTTACAGTCAACTTGAACCCTACTGAAAAGATGATTCAAAGTGAAAAAGCTATTTTTTTTTCTGTCATGAAGAGGGAAAAAGCAGCACCTAGAGCCTGATATGATTATTTACAGTTTAAGACTGAAAGAGGAATCCCCTTGCTTTCATTAAAAAAAAAACGCAAACCCACAACCAACCAAAAAACTCAACCATACCAAAGGAAAAGGTAAAACCTACTTAAGGTACAAGATACAGCAGACATAAGAGAACCTCAAGTAGGAATAAAATGAATCCATGAAAAAAAGAAGAGATTTGAGATAAAGCCAGTATGCTTAAGGTATGGTTGGGTGGTTGCTTACTGCACGTTACAGTCCTTATATTGCTGTGCTGTGGAGGAAAGCAAGTATTTTTCCTATTTCTGTAAATACAAATTTTCTAAAATTTTGATTTCTTGTTTCCACTCGTCTCTTCCAAAAGGACCATTCTCTTTTGAACGGCAGCTGATCTGCTGAACTATATGCACTTAGTAAACAACACTAAGAAAAACTGAAATAAAAAGCAACTCAAGTGCATTTACCTTGATCTGCTCCGATCCTTGTTGCGATCTGAACTCCTTTCACGATCTCTGTCACGATCTCGGTCTCGTTCGCGGTCTCTGTCTCGGTCCTTAGTTCGGTCACGATCCCTATCTCGTTCTCGTTCACGCTCCCGTTCCTTCTCCTTCTCTCGTTCACGCTCCCTTTCTCTTTCACGCTCCCTCCTTTCTCGTTCACGTTCCCGTTCCCTTTCTCTTTCTCTGCGTTCTTTTTCAATTTCCTGTCTTTCTTTCTCCTTTTTGCCTTTTTCCTCCTCCAGTTTCTAAAAACCAACAAGAGAACTTTCATAGTTAATTTTGTAGTTACAGGAACTGGATATTCCCGGCGCAACACACAAGGCTGGTAATGGAAATACCAAAACCGCCACTGATTTTAAAATATTAAATAGGGTTTGGTGGGTATTTTTTGGAACTCATAAGTATGAAATCAAAATGCAGCAATCACAAGACTAAGTTTCGTGCAAAAGCATAGATCTACACAGACCAGCAATCTCCAACCTTAGCAGAGCAGGGCTGGCCTTGTATTACAAGATGACCAAACTGCACACAGTGCACTGCCAGTCATGATTCAGGTGGGCCACAAATTCCATTGGCCCTATAAGCCACTTGGGTGCAAGCAAAGTGAACTTCTAGCCGATAAAATTAATTCTGTTCAACTAGGAAAATATATTTCAGTGGAATGCTTACTGGGATAGTAAGTTGTTTCCCAAAAAGTCTTGGCAGACCAAAACCAACCTATATGAAAACTTGGGTAAAGAAATTTATCCACTTACACGTGGTGCATGTGGTTAAACAGTGAAGAGAGCTGCAACCTTTCCCCTTTCCCTCCCTAAAAAAGTTCTAACAGTTCATTGGTAAGAACTGGACTCTGCAGAATGGAATCCTTAACTTCCACCACTGCAAGATGGAGAGAGTTAAAAAAAGGTTGGAAATAGCTCTTTTGAAACACAGAAACTAAAGGGTTACCTGCTACAGTTTTACTAAAAATTGTACAAAATTGCCACTTTTTTTTCAATTAGAAACAGTTCCTATGACCAGAATTCCTACAAGACAATAGAAAATACATCAACAGAATGATAGATAAATCCATCCTTGGAAGCAATTGTTATATGTTAACTTACAGATGCTGTGCTAGGACATGGACCGCCAACACTGGATTAACCTTGCCTATAAGCTATGTTTCTGGGAGGAAGAGCAAGTACACGGTTCACAAATATACCAAATAACAACCAAATATACCAAATTTCAACCTGATGGATGCCAGAATACCACTTTTTTGAACAAATATTGAGCAGAATAAACAGGTTTATCCCCTTTGGCTCCACGTTTACCATCACTGAAATGAAATTAAAAACTGGAACAATGAAACAGCATTTTCTCTGTTGGTTTTTTTTTTTTCTTTTCTTTTAAACAAAGCATTTAAGACAACTTTAAAAAGCAATCTTACCTGATAAGTGTTCTTCTGCCATAGGCACAGGGACCAGAGAACCGACAAAGGATTACAGAAATAAGGCTAATTCACTAGTGATTAATGTATCCAGTGAAACTACGCTGCATTGATAGCACAATACAGGCAAACCAATGTTGGATACATTGAAATCACAAAAGGAAAAAGGGACTAAAAATGGTAGGAACTGGTAGAAAACTGATATGAAAAAACAAAACTTAGATTCTACAATATACACTGGGCTGAAAACCAATTTCTGAAGGACTGTATTTTACAGGGGCTTTAGAGTGTTAAACCTCAGTACGGTCAGATGTTAAAACTAGGTTGTCAACTTTTAAAAATCCAACTTACCTCAAATTTCATATACTATTAAAGAAAAGTTTACATACTGAAGTGGTTGATACTTACAGGTTATCTTAGATGTTCCAATAGAAATTTCTTTGGTTGTACTCCTGCTTTTTTTGCCACTCTCAGAAACTTTATTCATCACGAGAAAATGATTTCTCAAGAGAGTGGGTTTCTTTTTTTTTTTCTTTTTTCTTTTTTTTTTAATAGTCACACACATGTAAACATACACACACAAGTCCTGGTGTATTAAAATCCATTTTGTACGTCTGCTTCCTTAAAATCCAATTGAAAAAATAAATGGGTCTATTTTGTAATCAAAATCTGACCTCATGAACTTCTATCAGCCTAAATAAGAGGATCTGAAAGGGTAATGGGATGGAAACGGTATCAGATATATTGAAGTAATGAACAGAAATGAACAGGTAGAAGAATTATAAATCTTACCTCCAGCTCTCTTCAGACTCGTCCGTGCTGTAAATGGACGCCCCCTGCAATGCTGATACCCTCACAGTCTGTGGTTATTTTTTTATAAACTCATACCAAAAACATGCAAAGGTTCACTGTGCTCACTAGCCAGCTGCTAAAGATTCAACAGCCCCTTTTAAACATATCCAATATACACAATGACTACTTTCAGTTGATTTTTTAACGTTAAGAAACCCAAAATAGACACCCCAATAATAGAGATTAAAGGCAGTAAAATGCCCAACAGCTTCTGAAACAACGAAGCTGTTTTTTGGTTTTGTTGTTGTTGTTTTTTTCTTTTTTTTTTTTTTTTTTTTTTTAACAACTTATTCCTTGTTTGCATCTTAGTACCAGTGACGACTTGGGGCTCGGAATTGAACATAATTCTACTGGTTTCACCACTGACCGGTTTCATGTTCAGTTGCTGAGCTTCTCCAGATGATTTCTTCTAGAATTTTTCCCCAGGTTTCTACCTCCAACAACTTCCGTCAAGAGCAAAACTGAATATGTGTACATACAACAACGTGTAGTCACTTGTGTTTAAATTGATACAGTTGCGTGAAAACATGGTACCATCCCCAGTGACTGCATGTGGTAAAGCTGAATAACACGGGCATACTTCACCTTGCTGTACCTTCAACATTTGCCTTAACATTGATTTGGGGGTATTTTGAAATAAAAGCATGTGCTCAAAAGAGGAGCTTGCTGATACGTCCCTAGGCCAAGGACCATTCCAGTCTTGTTGGGAAAAAAATAATACCAACTTTAAACTAAACATTAAAATAAGAACATTACATGCATAGTTGTGCTTTACTATCCGCAAGTATGATTTTCCAAAGCATTTTCCAAAACAGAAACATTCACAGATGCACTAGGATTAATGGAAACTTCTGTAAGTGGGAACCCTGAGGTGGGACTTGATGTGCACAAACATTTCCAAGCCAGTTACCCCTTTGCATATTTTTCTGAGGGGGCATCCATAAGTATAATAAAAAACAGAAGCTCATACTTACATCCTATTCCATGTTACTTTCCAAGCTGTGAGTTTCATCTTGCATTAGTCACCATATGATCTCTATCATAATGGTGGGGGTCAATGAATAGATTAGCTTTATGGGAATTTACAGTTCTTCCATGCATCTAAAGTTTGGTAAGTCTGGTAACCACTGACCTAGTTTTAATCTTCCCCCACTCTTAACTTAGAACTATTAAAATAAAAGACTTAAATTTAATTCAAGTTTCAACTCTTCATAAAATCTTGGATTATGTTACAAATCTACCTACAGAAACACACTCAAGTGTATGTCTTATACTGCAGCCCCGTTTAGCCTTTAGTTATAAATATCTTGACTTAATGTATGTGTAGAAACTTAAGTTGCCTTTATTCATGTTAAAGTGAGAAGACTGCAAAATACTCAGTAGCAATCAAAGTCTTAGCATAAAGATGTCAAGGGCCACTTTAACGTGGTAGTTGTCTCTTTTTGACTTGTAAAGAAAGAACTATGTATATTAAACCTAATATAAACATCATTTTAAGTGATATTGCAATGTAATGCTACATTTTATAATAGTGGTTTTTTGGATTTTGAAAAAGCCTAATTTGTATCAAGTGCAAAAACAAGAATACTACCTTGTGTGTGTCTCTGAATTTACTGATCTCTCTTGATATCAGGTCTCTTTTGTCTTCCTCCATTTCTATAGCATTTATATCCTCCTAAAAAACAAGGGGGACAGGAGGAAAAGTATTAAAAGCCATCTGTACAGACATAAGAGAACAAGAGAAAAGCTGAAGGTTAGAAGTTTTCAACCAGTCTTGCAAGAGATAAATAAAGTCCTTCTGCAGTACCAAACCTGACAGTCTGATGTTAATGAGTGAAAAAAAAAAAAAAATCAGATGGACAAGAGTCACAAATCTGGCAACTAGCAGTAAACATAGTCATTGTCAAAGCCTACAATGTAAACGAACCTTGGTGATGAGTGGATAAGGTATCAGTGGGGCCACTGGAAATCTGCGGAAAATCTGCGGAAAAATCCACGGAGATTTTTTTTTTTAAAAATAGATTGCACACTACTCTGAAAAACAATGTTTTGTATGTTTGTACTATAAAGCAATATTGCATTGCTGTGATCTCATTTCTTTGATTCAACAAAATTACAGAAGAACCTCGCTAATTCTCCCTTCTCTGAACTACTTGAAATACATAGTGAGGTCTCATATTAGTAAGACTTCACTGAATTACAAGTATACTACAGGATATTAGTACGCTATGGTAGCATCATAAACAAGACTAAGCTACACTTGCCAATATAAACGATCAGTATATTTGCAGTGGGTATGTCTTTATTTTATTTACTCGCTAATTCGCAAAATTTGGTAGATTGCACCTACTAACTAATAGTTAGCGCGAATTAGCGAGGTTCCCCCATGCTTGAAATTGAAAACCAGATTCCACTCACTCTCAGTTCCCCGCACACATTTTCAATTCCCCCACATCAGTCATGCCTTCATCCAGAAGAACTAACAACAGACTCTGCTGCTAACACCAGCAGGAGTCGTCTTCACACCAATCCCTTCAGGGGACAACAGCCCCAAAGCTGGCAAGTTTCCCCGCCACCTCCCCCCGCCAGAAATCTGCATCCAACTTCCCTTTCCCCCCGCCCTCCACAGTCCTCCTCTCCCCTCTCCTTTAAGGACTAGACAGCAACAAGCTAGGACCATCTCTTCACTCCCACCTCTATCCACATAGGCCAAAGATGGCAGCTTCCAAGTTTCTTTTCCTCCTTCCCAGTATGGAAGGGATGATGTGGTGTAATTTCAACCCACAAGTGCTGTGTATTTAAGAAGAGCTTATTTGCCTACTTGACTAGCTCTGATCGAATTCTGCATTATACAGAGCTAGCAGAATATCCCTCTGTCCCAGGGACATACTTAGCACCCAGCTCTTCCAAGACTGCAATGGTCTCTTACAATGTTTAACTACCTGGCATTATTCATGGCCATATATGTATATATGTACCCACAGGACAATACACATTGCAACAAAGCTTGTGACAAAAAATTACAGCTGATAGAATTAGACAGTGACTCGTTTGTAAATTCTCATCCAAGAAGGCATCTTCTCCCAAAGGAAAGGAGAGGAAAGAAAAACAAATTCTCAGCTCAGCACTCTTATACCTCAGGTCAGCCACAGCTAACAATGTTGTGGGGAAGATATACTTGCTCCCTGAGGGAGATACTTCTTGCACCACACTTAAACCCCATAAGCATTTGAAACTGCATTATTGCCTTAGAATAGGTACTTTGCAGAAGACATAAGTGGGTAAAAATGTTGGTCAAACAATTTTCCAATCTCTTATATTAGGTGCAGAATAGTAGGTGTGAAAGCCCGTTTTCCCATGGTTAGAAACTTGGCTGGAAAAGCTAAGTCTGAGTTTGCTCATTCTTATTCCCCCTTCTCCAGTTTGTTTTATTCCATAAAAAGGTCATCCACAGAAGCAGGTCTAAACCAGAACATTCATTCCTTTTTTTTTTTCCTGCTTAACAGGGTTTTTTTTGCATTACACAGTATATAAAAAACAGCTGATCAAATACAGCCAAATTGACACATGCGTGTAAAAGTGATTTTGTAAGGCAGGAAGATTACAATATGCCTTTCATCCCTGAAGGATCTTTCCAAGGTTTGTGAGGTAGACATATAAACAACTAATGAAGTGCTTCCACATCTGGAGAGACAGCTGCAACCAGTTGTATCAAGGCACACTACAAGAACGCACACTATAAGCGGAGAGAAGAAAAATTTTGTCAAAAACTACCAGAGCAAATTCCTGCCATTACAAAAACGCCCTGGTGTCCTTCAATGGAAGTAAGACGATATGCAGGAACTCTTTACAGTTGTTTTTTAAGTTCTCATCTGAAAAAAACCTACATGCACATACAGATCAAACTGCACTAAATTCAGTATTTCCACCTAGAGAGGGATGAAAGGTCAGTTCAATCCTGCCCAGATTCAAACCTGTTCTTCCAAGAAGTCTAGGTGCTTAGATGCCTAAACCATCCTCAAGGGATGGTGTCTATAACTGACTAGCTTTCAGCTTCAAAAAATGAAACTGCTGCTGAAATCAGTGCTTGTTGATTTGTTTTCTCATCAGAAGTTTAGGTTTAAAGTATTTGTACAAGGTTTGGCCATTATATAAAGGTGAGTTGAAGAAAAATCTGTTTTGTCCAAAATCAAAACACATACGTCCTCCTTCTTTTCCTTTTTCTTCTTCCTGGGGTGAGAGTCAGATTCCTGGGAAGGGGCATTGAGCTCGCTGGAATATTCTCGTATTAAGACTTCAATGGCCCCTTTAATTATCTGATCTCTTCTCTTCGTTTCCTCATCCAATGCTTCATCGTCATCAGTTGTCGTCTCTGGTCTGGAGTTCTAAGGAGAAATGGCAAAGTAACAGGAATCAACAAATTGAGAACAATATTAGTTTTATTTCAGAAGTTCACCTTTGATCATCTCATTCATGCCCTGACAGCATTTACTAAAAACAAAAAAACCCAAACAAACAAAAAAAACCCACAAACAAAAACACCACAAGCAAAGAAACCCTCAAAAAAACCCAAACCACCTACAAGTAGTTATCAATTGCATTATTTTAGTCAGACCTTGTCACACTGGCAATACCATAGGGACCACATAGTTTTACATGTGAACGGCTGCAGAGAGCAAGTGTAAGACAGCATAATAAAATAGAACAGATAAATGGTGATTAAGGTGGTAGACAGGAAAAGAGAAAGCGCACACATGCTCAGAGAAAGGCAATCGCCATAGTCCAGCTCTTGGCCAAAAAAGCTTCTTCCTTGTATCCTCCAGACCTTCAAGTCATTTCAACAGCAGTTCCTCAAAGCCTTCTACTTAAGTGCCATGCAACACAAACGTCTACCTATAACTTTCAGGCTGCAACTTATAATGGAAGAACTATATTAAAGAAACATTCCTAGGGAAAACATTCCTTGCATAGCAAACATTTTCTTATTATTGTTGATCAATTACTTTGAATTCCTCATCTTTTTGCCCCTTTTCACCTCGTATAAAGGAAAGGGAACACACACGAAGAAGTGCATTTCACTGAATGTTACACGAAAGGGTAGAACAATGAACTGCAGACTGAGCAAGGTAGCCCATCTCTTGATCCCCTGAATCGTTTAGAAAAATGGAATCTCACCTGAGAATCCAGCTGGGTATCCCGTCAAGCGATAGGTGGTGGGTGGAGTGAGGGGGAGGGAAGGGTCTGATGGATCAGCAGCTAAGAATGAGGGGGAAGGGAGGATTCAGTTGGAGCTGAAGAGGCTGCCAGGCCAAGGAGGAGCAGGCTGCAAAGAGCTAGAAGGCAGTGACAGGGAGTGGAATTGAAGAGGTCCAGGGAGAAGTAGGGATCACGGAGAGGAGCTAATTAGACAAAGGTTTGCTTGGTGTGTCTTTATAAGAAATTGTGCTGTACTGTACAAGTTTGATTTCTTAATAAAAAAGATTAAAGAAAAAAGTTGCAACTTTTGGATCTGAGTGGCACAAGCACACCAATGATGGTATGAAAGGAATCGTAAGCAGTAAGATTACAATATGCTTCATCAATATTCCTCAGCAATTCACAGCCTTTCTTTGCACCACGTCAAACCAAAAAAAAAAAAAAAACCACCAAAAAAACCCCACCAAAAAATAAACAAACCAACCCAAACATTTGGAGCTAATCTCAATCTATAGTTCAACAGAATCAGCACATACTCTTGTCTTCCAAACAAAAGCCACAAACAGCACCCTCTGCTGTACTACGATCAATCCCCCAGGATTGATTGTAACCCACAGGAGCTCACAGAAAATAAAATTCATGAGAGAGATGTACAAGAACTCCACTGATACTTTAAGCTTGTTTACAATATCAGCTGCGAAGCACAGTATTACAGGTGATGCCAACAGGAAACAAGGAAGTATGGAATGGAAGGGGCAGTCAAATCAAACCCTTACTTAGGTTAACAGCTAGTACACTACTCTATTCAAAACCCATGAAGATAGCACTCTGTTTCACTGAGCCATTGCATTTAATCCCGTACACAGTAAAAACATGCAGAGTACTTCAAGGCATCATTATGCCTCTAGTTCTGGTTAAATAAAATGAAATAAATATACTTGTGTTCCCAAAGTATTTTACATACCTTTAAGAACAATTCCAAATTTGAATTTAAAAAAATACCTGCTACAATGTGATTAGTACTTTTAGTTTTCTGAACAAGACCCTCTTTCTCACTTTAAGTGTTTTAAGTACTATCTTAAGTCATACGCAGAACTTTAAAATAGCTAGAGACCAAGCCCAACAACTTGATTGTGATGTGAAATATATTATTTTAGGAAAGAAATAGATAAAATTAATTTTAACACAGATTTGTCAGTTAAGTATCTTTATATCTCACAAGAATTCAACACATTGGCTATCCGGAATTATTCGAGAACAAATCCTTAGCTCTAGAAAGGAATGGTACAAAACCAATTTCCCCATTTACTATATGCCTCTAAACTGCCCACTGCCTGATAACTGCATCATCTACTGAATGATCTATTTCTTTCCTTCTCATTAATTTGTTCTAGATCATCATCAGTGGAGGCGAAAGAATCCAATTCTCCTCAGACAGCTGATTTACTGACTCTGACGGAGTAACAATTACTTCTAGAGTTCATATACTTTCAAGAGTTTCTAAACATAAATGAAGCAACAGAATCATAAGGCATAGCACATATAACTACACTTTAGAATGATTTTCAGAATTCATTCTAGAGATTCAGTTGTAGCTTACAGATAAGTTTGAACGCTGCTGAATTAAGAGCTTACACTTTGTTGCCTTTCAATATATCTTCAGATTCATTAACGTGATTCTGGCAAAATTCTAAAATGAATTAAGGGCAGAGCCAAAAATCGAAGCTAACAGACATACTCACAATCTGATCTAGCAAGTATGTTCCATTGCGCTCCTGCCAAAATAACACAAGTCACACATTATATACGTACCCCATTAGAAGCCTTTTTCTTTGCTTTCCATTCATCTAGCTGAGCCTTTGTCTTTGCATCAACTTTGACTAGCAGCTTCTTCTCTCCAATCTGGAGGTCATGGAGTAGTCTCAGGGCTCGTAGCGTGGATTCTGGTTCTTTGTACTCACAAAATCCAAAGGCTGAAACGGATGATTGAAATGAAAAGTGTTACAGCTATTTGAGTAATTTACTGTGTGTTAAAAAAAAAAAAAAAAAAGCGTTCTGAATGAATAAACTTGGAACACAGGCACTTTTTTTAAAACCAGGAGTACACATCATAAAAAGTCAGAAAGATCATTCACTGCATTAGTCTTCAATATAACTAAAAGCCCAGTGAATAATGTCAAAGAAATACACACGTGGATGCCCCATCCCTGGAAACATTCAAGGTCAGGTTGGACGGGGCTCTGAGCAACCTGATCTAGTTGAAGATGTCCCTACTCATTGCAGTGGGGGTGGACTAGGTGACCTTTAAAGGTCCCTTCCAACCCAAACTATTCTATGATTCCATGAACGTGTTTGTAAAGCTTTTGACATGCCTGTCTTAACTAAGGAATGCAGTCTATATGAAGACATGTCTCAGGTGGATTTGCAATTGTCTAAAGACCAAAGACATCAATCATAGAATCGTTATGGCTGGAAAAGATCTTTAAGATCATCAAGTCTAACCATTATCTAACTCTCCCAGGCCCTCTTCTAAACCATGTCCCTGAGCACCATATCTAGATGGCTTTTAAATACATCAAAGGATGACGATTCAACTGCTTCCCTGGGCAGGCTGTTCCAGTCTTTGAACCTTTCAGTGTACAAGTTTTTCCTAATATCTAACCTAAACCTCCCCTGGCGCAACTTGACGCCATTTCCATTTATCCTATCGGTTGTAACTTGTAAGACATCAATAACGCTCACCACTCTACAACCTCCTAGTTGTAGAGTGCAATAAAGTTTCCCCTCAGCCTCCTTTTCTCCAGGCTAGACAACCCCAAGTCCCTCAGCCACTCCTCATAAGACTTATTCTCAGGACCCTCCACCAGCTTCGTTGCCCTTCTCTGGACCCTCTCCGGCACCTCAACGCCTTCTTATACTGTGGTGCCCAAAACTGAACACAGTACTCAAGGTGCAGCCTCACCAGTGCCGAGTACAGTGGGAAAATCACTTCTCCAGCCCTGCTCGCTGCACTATTCCTGATGCAGGCCAGGATGCCACTGGCCTTCCTGGCCACCTGGCCTTACTGCTGACTTATGTTCAGCCAGCTGTCAGTCAACCCCTCAGGTCCTTTTCTGCAGGGCAGCTTTCCAGCCACTCTTGCCAAAGCCTGTAGCACTGCATGGGGTTGTTGTGGCCCAAGTGCAGAACTCGGCACTTGGTGTTGTTGAAGCTCATTCTGTTGGCCTCAGCCCATTGATCCAGCCTGTCCAGGTCCCTCTGAAGAGCCCTCTTACCCTCAAGCAGATCAACACTCCCACCTAATTTGGTGTCATCTGCAAACTTACAGAGGGAGCTCTCAATCCCCTCGTTGAGATCACTAATAAAGAGATTAAACAGGAGTGGCCCCAACCCTGAGCCCTGTGGAACACCACTAGTGACCGGCCACCAACTGGATTTAACACCATTCACCACCACTCTCTGGGCCCGACTATCCAGCCAGTGATTGATCCAGCAGTGTATGCCTGCCCAAGCCTTCAGTAGCCAGTTTTCTCATGAGAACGCTGTGGGGAACAGTATCAAAGGCTTTACTGAAGTCCAGGTAAATAACATCCACAGCCTTTCCCTCATCCACCAAGCAGGTCACCTTGTCATAGAAGGAGATCAGGTTTATTAAGCAGGACCTGCCCTTCATGCACCCATGTTGACTGGGCCTGATTGTCTGGTTGTCCTGTAAACAGTATGTAATGGCACCAAAATGATCTGCTCCATAAGCTTCCCCAGCACCAAGGTCAGACTGACAGGTCTGTAGCTCCCCACGTCCTCCTTCTGGCGTTTCTTGTAGACTGGCGTCACATCTGCTAATCACCAGTCCATTGGGACCTCCCTGGTTAGCCAGGACTGCTGATAAATTATGAAGAGTGGTCTCATGAGTGCATCCACCAACACTTTCAGCACTCTTGGGTGTAACAAATCTGGCCCCACAGATTTGTGTATGTCTAGGTGGTGCAGCAGGTCACTAACTATCCTCTTGGATTATGGAGGTCTCATTCTGGTTCCCATCCGTGCAAATACATCCCTTTGGCGGCTAAGTCCAAACTGGTAAGCCTTTCTCATGGATAGTCTATAAACAACTGATTCAGCCTCAGAACAGAAAGGTGAGCAAAATTAGGCCCCCAGGTTATTTTACCCTTTCAACTTTCTCAATTCTGTTGTTCTTGTTCTGTCTTGAGTACAAGGACAGAAAACACTAGCCCTTTACTAGGATGTATTTATCAGTTAAGTATCATATACAATATCTCAAAATTTACAAGTGTTAAGAAGAGCAATGTTAGACATTTGACAAGCTGCCAGGTAATAAAACCAAAAGTCTGATTAGAGATTTTGACAAGCATGAACAATTACCTTGAAGTTTTCCAGATGCCCCTTGTACTCTCTTCCAACTCAAAACCAAGCCACATTTCTGCATTAAAGATAAGTATTATTAATTAAATATTATGTTCAAAACATTACAAAAACTTAACCACTTTTTGCAAATGGTGACATGTAAAAAGGGTAAACACTACTAAAAATAAAATATGTCTATGTTCACCAGCATGTACAGCTTTAAAAAGCTCTCTTCTGACTTTAAACTCAAGTGTAATGGACTGGTATTCCAGTGAGTGGGACTAACTCTGCTTTTAGTTTCAATCCACTGCTTGTGCGTCATTACTTCATTCATCAGACAGGAAAAAAACATAATGTAACAAGCAGTCCACTGTACTTACTGCTAGAAGCTGCCGTATGAGCATGTCCGAGGCCTTCTCAGAAATGTTGCCTACAAAAACGGTGGTAGTGGGACCGCTGTTTTCATCGTTTTCTTTGTTCTTTAAGCCAGGGTGTTCTTTTCTGGCTCCCAAATGTTTTCCAACCATAGACACTGTGGTAGGAACTAATACCTAAAAAGAGAAGCAGAGAGTGTAAAAAAGAGTGTTGGGTTGTGGTTTGTTTTTTTTATTTTATTTAAATCCACAAGACGAAAGAGTTGGGGATGCACATGTATTTGAAAATTAAATTCTAATACAAACCTTAGTTAGGCTTACGGAGTGAGACACTATTAAGTAGTTCAGGCTTTAACACTTTATACAACATAAAAAAGACTGCCCTTTTCTGGCACAGGCAGGGGAGAGAAAAAAAAAAAAGTGTACCTGAACATGGCTACTGGAAGGTCTCAAGGTGAGCATACAGTAACATTAGGTATTATTTCTTCTACAAATAATTAATTTGCAACATTTGAGTCACTGGATGTTGAAGTACCTTACCTAACAGTGTAAAAAGCAAGCTCCAAATAGAAAAGTAACTCTGACTCAAAAGGTAGACACATGACAGGTCTTAAAGCTTTCAGAGTGAATAAACACTACTGCTTTACTTAATCAATACACAACCCAAAGCCTCTTTGGGCTAAGAAACAAACATTTGCAAAATAAACCATACAGAGATAGACATGACCATCTGTTACATTTTGCTGCGCCTCCTTCCTTCCACCTAAGATCTAATAGTACATATGCACTGAATCCTTCTTTTCAAAGTACCCTTCTAGAAGTGTCACTTAATAAAAATTAGTTCAATCAGAAAACCGAATAATGCATTTGTTCCAGTATCTTTGTCTTACACACATCAGGTACTATGAACATAGCCTCCTGTAACAGATAATACAAGCTAAAATTCAGTATTTTTGTGAGATTTCACTTATGCAAAATCACATAAATGGTAGTTCACCTTGAAGCCAAGGAGTAACCTTTATATTTTAAATAGCCCCATAAATCATAAACCTTCCTTCCAACTAGAAATTAGCAAAACAAAGAGACCTTTCTCTCATATGCTCTTCCATAGATAAATATTACATGCAACTATTCCTTGCCTGCAACATGGGGAAAGAGAGCTTGTTTGTAACCTTGTCAATGCACATCTTTCTGGCCAACTCAGCAGTGCTGCATGATGGCCTTATAAACATGGATGACGTGATGCTCCAGAGCACTCTGTCAGGCCAAAAAACTCAGAAGCAAGAGACCTGGAATCTAACTGATCTAACTGTACTGCACAGGAAGGCCACGCATGACCCAAACGTAAAGCCAAAATCATTGTATTTGACAGCAGTACATCTTCTGGCAATACCAGTAATTGCTTCACCTTTGCAGATAACAGCTCCAGACAATACTTCAAACTTTGTCTAGGTCAGAAATTAGCATATTTGCATCACAGTTGCATGTAAAGTGAAGCATTTCCTTTCATAGTATGAATTCTGATGGAATAGACCAAAACAAAAATACTATTGATATATACTAGGTTTTACTCTCCATTTTATTTTGCTACCATCTCATCCTCACTGTAATACTTACAGTTGGAGCAGGAGCCATAATGCCCATTGGTACAGGAATCATAGGGGTCCCTGAGAAAGACAATACATTAATATTAATCTGCCCTGTGGAGATTACTGATGAATACAAATTATCTGATCACAGACACGATTTCCAAACCAGACAGCAATTTTGGTCAAATAAGAATTTCACGGAACTGATTACCAGTAATTCCTTAAGCATTCAAGCATAGGCTGAGTATAGCAACATCACGTGCATCCTAGTCACTTTTATCATATTACCACTTCAACTTTGTTCATCACAAATCTATTTTCAAGGCACATTCAAACCACAGTATTGCTCTAGAAGACAGTCATGTACTGAATGAGGCAGAGAATTCCATAAATAAAGTTCAAAAGCAGCTGAAGTCCTACAGATGATAACCTCATTCCTGACTTGCTTAATTCTCACAGCACAATTGATTCTGTATACAGCTTAGGAATGAGGTCCTATAGAGAATGCTACCAGGCTTCGTGCTACTAGTTATGGAATAGCTTAATAAGGGCGTCATACAACACCTCAATCCAGAAGCTCCCTACCTGCTGAATACTTGACTTGGCAGTCTCTATAAACTCAATTTAAAACAATATTTAATCAGGTGAAACCATGCAATACCCTCTTTCCCACTACTAAATTCACTGGCAGTTTTAAGTATGCGAGCCAGTATCTGATCATAATAAAGTCTGTTTATCTTTCCATGCCAGCTGTTAGAGGAAGTTAAAGATATTAAGTGAATGGATTTCAGGAGTATTTGCTGGCCAATAAAGACATTGAGACTCAAGAACAATTAAGTCAATCTCACGTTTTTCAGGGAAATAGTCTCTAGGGATCCTAGATTTCTTTTTTCATTCTACAAGAACCTTTCTTCATCTTTCATTCTCAAATGGTGCCTTTTGTCCCTTCCCTTCATCTCTTACGGCTGTATTCATAAAATCCTAACCAAACTTCAGCAACCTACTGTTCCTGGACTTGTTCCCCCACTTTCTCCAGTGTTTGTTCCTGAAACGACACTTCTCCTCAGACATCCTCTCCAGCTTTCTCCCGATCCACTCTGGTTTTGCTTTGATTCCATCATTTTTTTTTCTCCATCACTCAGTGCTCTTCCTCAGTCCCTTCATATTAAAGTCACACTACTTCCTATCCCTCCAAACCATTCAGAGAATCAACAGGTGTATTGCTCTCCCATGCTCTCAGTTTTAATGCACCAAGGCATCTCACAGACTGGCGGAACTACTCCAAGACAAGATTCTGGTTATGCAGCCCTCTAACTATTATAACTATAATTATCATAATGTTGAACTTTGCTTTTAAAGTTACAACTCGGCAAAGATATTTGTGTTATCACTGACAGTTCTCTCAAACTCCACTAAAATGTTGGGCATCATCAGCAAACATATTGATGATCATGACCACAGGCATCATCACAGCTGCTATACAAAATTGTGGTGCGCCTATACCTTGAATACTGCCTACTGACCTGGTCTCTGCAACCCAAGAACAACTTGCAGCCTTAGATAAGAGCAACTACATGACTTAAGTGTTGAAGCAGCTGCTTTACTGGGAAAGACTCTACACATCTTAGCCTCTTCAAGTGTGGAGGTTTGTAAGGCATGGAAGACAACTGAGGGGTACAAAACCACAAAATGCAACTCGCGCAACTCCCACATCAGAACTGGGGCAGGAGTGGGACACGAAGTAGGCAATGAGTTTAAAGACAGACATAAGAAAGTAGCACTTCACACAGTAGTTAATGAACTTCTCAAATTTAGTGCAAGAGGCAGAATGGAGATGGACAGAATCAGCAGGTTCAAAAAAATATCACAAATGTTCATGAATGACAGGTCCAGAAAAAGAGAAAGGAAAAATGAAAGATCACACTACAGCTGTATGAGGGAACAGACTCAGAAAGCAGATAGGTGTACACGCCCACCCTAAACACCATCTCGTAATCCCACTGCCCAGACAATGCATCAGGCTACATGGACTGCTGGTCTGACCCACTACAGCATTTCTTACAAATTAACGGTAATTTTTTACATCTTAACCATACCAAATAATCTTCAGGCATGACAACAGTTGTAAGAATCACTTCCTTATCAAATATTCCACACTTAGAGATGGAACTGTAATGCTAGAACTTCTTAACAGCCATATTTTTAAGTAAAGCAAACACTTTTCCTAACTTCATTTTTACACAAGCAAACTGTGCTAGCTGAAACTTAAAAAAAAATATAAATTATAGGCTGAGTAAAATAGCTAGAACATGAAATTTTGGGCAAGCAGCTAGCTAAAGATAATATTATAAGCCAGTAAAATTGTCATCTTACATATGGAATAACTTCAGAGTAGACTTTCACAAAGTCACTGTGCCATTTGCAGCATTTTCAACTCTACTGATAGACTTGTGCTAAGAAATGAGAGATCCATTACCTCTACATATCAAAATATGTTATCTGCACAGGTAAGCAAATCATGTTTCCAGCGTGCAGAGAAAAATGTAATTCTTGCCTAATACCAGGCTCCTCCACTCTACGTACTGTTTGGATTACTAATACTGAAACAAGACTATTTAAAGTCGAACACAGCAAGAGAACAGAAAGATCTTTGTCACTCATGTTAAGAAGCAAGTGTTCAGAGCAGAAACTTATATCAAGCATTTAAAAATATTCTTCAGAAAGTTACTTTGAAAAGTATCTAGTGTTTTTCACACTAGTATAGATAAACTGGAGCTAGTAAGAGGTATGGTTTTAAAATTTAACCTGAAATTTTTGATGGCAGAAGGCTATGTGATCAAGAATTCTGCCCTTAACAAAAGCAGATAACATCTCATGGATCTCAGGAAAAAAAAGTTTAGAAAAATTAATGCAAGTAAGGATTAGCCTGATGAACGGATGCGTACAAACCAGTCCTGAGTTCAGCCATCTGGTTTTTGAATGCCTTTATTGTCTGCAAAACACTTGTGCACAACACAGCCTAAGACCATAGAGACAGGAGTTATTTTCTGCAGCCCTTCTGATGAATTTTAAAGGGGTAATTCTCTGAAGTATTGCTATCTCCTACTAGCTCTGTGGTCTCCTGCCTCCAGTCACTGTTATCTATACTGGCAATGTACAGAAAGAAGGTGGTTCCAGACAAACAAATTAAAAGTCTCAACACAAAAAACAGAGGCTGAGCTTACAGATGAACAAAGAAAAAAGGTGGGATTAATTTTGGGAAGATTAGAGGGAATGGGAAATGTAACAGTAAGTTTGCAAGATATGCGGGAGGAAAGTATGTAAGAAACAGAATAAAAGAAAGTAGGATTTATAAAAATGTGGAGAAAAACAATGCAAGAAGATGGACCTTCTCTGAAAGTTACTCCTATATTTTCACATCACACGTACTTACTGTACCCAAGTGTTTCCAAAGGCCATTACAATGGCTTATTTGAAAGGAATTTAAAATCATAGTCTACTGTCAAAACAGCGGCTCTTAGAATACCTAATGTTAACAAAAATCACTACCTAGCTTCAGTCTTGAAAAAAAGGTCCAAGACAAAGTCTGGTATTGTCTCTAATGGTTTGATTTCTGGTCAGAAGTAAGCAGCTTTTGGTACACCAAAATAAGCTTGCTCACATGACATGATCTGTGAGTAAACTAGAAACTCAGTTGCAATGTACACCAACCAGAGTTACTGAAATATGCTAAGAGCCAGTAGCTTTTGTAATTAATACAATTCAGAATAATATAAGGTAATTTATTTCTACAACACTTCCATATACTAACATAACTTACCAGGAGGTACAGGTGGAGGAAAGCCAGGAAACTGTGGAGGTGGGATCCCGGGGGGAAGCGTTGGGATTCCCATAGGAGGGCGATTCAAATGCGGTGGAAAAGACATTCTTCCAGTCACAATCTGTCAAAAAGATAGAAAAGGAAACTTACACCAGTCAGTTCCCAAACATGAATTACAGAAGCAGGGCAAATGGTAAGTGTCCATAATGTTTTAAAATCTTTATATGGACATTCAACTACAAAGTAAACTATTTTGAACTTTTCCCCTGCTATTCATTAAGTCACAAATGTAGTAGAAGTCTTCTTCTAGCAAACAGAAACTCCTAGGAAAACAGCAAAACATCACTCCTAGGAAAGTGCCTCAGAATGAAGTGAAAAACAAAACTATATCTGACTCCTCATACCAATGGTTTACAAGGAGCATGAATTAAACAGCATTTAACAATTTGCATAGTTTCTTTAAAATAAAGCAATCTTTTGCAGTATCTGAACACAAAAAGTAATATTGTAATACATTTCCAATAAAACAAGCAATTCTCTTTTACAAGAAATGATCACACACACACAATACAATTGTGGAACAAGATGACAGAATCAGGATATCCTGATGCTCAGCATTGACAGAAACTGTATTTAAACGACATTGGGGAGATCCCCAAATTCAGCACATAGACAGTTAAAAGCTTGGAAGAGGGTTCTCTGATCTATTTTTAACTTCCCAGTTCACACATCTCCTAGAGCTCAATTTGGACAATAGGCCATGAGCTGAGAGTCAATATGCTACCATGGAGAGCAAAGATTGTTTTAGCAGTATTTGCTATTCAGGTGGTTGTTATTATTATGTGCATGTTACTGACCCTTTAACAAACACCACCCTATAATAAAAAACCCTCAAGATCTCTCTTAACACAACTAATGAGGCATGCATTCTTGCTTCCAGTATTATCTCAGCATGGTCAAGTCTTCAAAAAAGCTTGGCCCTCAGTTCTAAAAAAAAAAAAGCCTCAAAAGTGGTCAGCAGTATTAGTGCTGAGTGTATAGGTACATTCATACCGCCGTGAGGAAGTACTAGAGGAACTTCAAACACACTGGACTATATGGATATGAATCACAAAGACACTGTATGACAAGTGACAAGAGTCCAGTTAGGTGCCTGCGCAAACACCTGCGTTCCTCAATGGACTGTGTAGACTGCTTTACAACCTACAGTACCGTATCTTCACTGCAACTGTTTTCCAAACAGGCAATCATGAATCAAAACCGAAGCAGGCAGCCTTAAGAAAAAGTGTTACGATAAGCAAAATTCTGATATGTACAACAGACCTGTGGATTACAAGATGCTTTCCCCAGCTTCCTAGCATGGAACACACAAGAAACAGGACATGAGCTTCACTGGAGACAGATATGCCTTCCATACATGTACAAGAGCAAGTAGTCAATGACAGTATTAAATAAATACTAGAAGTGAGAGCTAATATCAGTACTCTACCATAACAGTAGATAAATTTGAAAGAGCTAAAAAATTATAATAAGAGAATTATGTAACACAACTTTATTTCCATAGAACCTGGAAAAAACTATGAGATAAATGTACATTGTGAACTGGAGAGGATGAAAGGGAAACCCAAATGTATTTAGTAATACCTTTGAGTATCAGAACTTACTTACTCTGGTATATGACCTTATAGCATAATTCACCCAAAGACACATTTACAAATACATCAATTACAAGAGGTTCGTGACAATGGCATTTATTGATTGGCCCCAAAGGGCATTCATCAACATCTCACCAGGAGAAAAGATAAACACTCCTGTGACACAAGGTCTAAGATGGTAGAAGAAACAAGACAGTAAATGCAAGCATTCCTCAACAGTTCAATAAATATTATTTTGTACAATATAATAAACAACTACCCCCCTTCCCCTTTAGAATCCATATGCCTAAGAACACACTTCCTTTCTGCCATTCTGGAATTTTTAAAACCTAACGGGCAAAGAAAAGCAGCAAAGGTGTACTGCCAAAATATTTTATTCGGAAGATGACCATTTATTGTCTTTCCAGACTATGTGCACATCAGATGACATTCTTCTAGAATCTGAAACTTGTATGGTATGAAAGGGAACAGAACTCCCTTATCTACCTTGATATCACTATTTGAAACTTTTTCACCAGAAAACCAGATAAGGGTCCCCAGAAAGGCAGAAAATTAAGACATTTAAGGCTCAGAGTACTTATCTATATTGCAAGCTGATAGATAACTGGACAAAATTCAAAGCTGTTTTGGGGCAGGATGGTACAGCATTAAGCTATTGGGTCTGAGATGGTTCTAAAGAAGCTGCAATAGAGTTACACCACTTGAGGTCCACAAGACATTAAGGAGTGGTCTGTTAAACAAAAAAGAACAATTGGGGAGGTAATTTTCCAGGCTGCCTGTAGGTGCAGTCCCTTCTCTCACTCTGATAAGCGCTTTATCTGAGACACCATTTTGGAAGCCTAGGGACTAAGAGGTGAAACGGTTCTTTGAATTAAGATGCTGAAACATACCATACTCAATGGACATTCCATACACACAGAGGCAAAGTGTTTTTGGGGTTTGGGTGGTTGGTTTTTCGGGGTTTTTTTTTTTTTAATTTAAATAAAAACCGAAGCTTTAGCAGTGATGAAGTAATTGTTATTGCATAAAAGGAACAAGACAGTAGGAATGGATCAAATTTAGTCGTTCAATCTTCTAGTCCAGATGGATGTGAAACACATTGTTACCTGTAGGGCTTCAACAATCCATTTTACTTGAAGCACTCTGTTCTTATTTTTTCCTTATTTGTACACTTATTTGCACAGCACCTAGAAAGCTCCCTGTTACTGACTTAATTCTGGCATGGACCAATCCTAGCACCTCTGCCGTCTGTGACACTGAAGATCAACACTAGAATTAAAGAAAGCCTTGGACTCTTTCTCATTACTATATGTAACTACCAATATGAAACCGGCAGAGATGAGTTGAATTCTGTTTCCGTTACGAAAACGGTGAGCATCAACATATACTAAAATTGAAACTGGTCACTGGAGAAGTGAGAGATCTGGACGAGAGAGGAAAATGCATCCAGTAACTTGCAGCAGCCAAGATGCAAAACCGAAGGGAACTGCGTAGCACGTTTTCTTCTACCAGCAGCTAGAGAACACATAAGAAACATACATACTCTTCCAACAGTCAGACAGGCCTCTGACATCAAATTTACAAGCAACTACAAACAAAGGGTTAGGTATGGAAAGTTAAAAGATACAGATGCTACACTGGATCTAGGCAGAATACGCTTGTAGAAATCTCAGGAACAGTATCTTGACCTTCTCTGCAGACTGTCCCGCTACCCTGCCAGTACAGTTGAGTGATCAGTGTCTAATATATTTACTGTGGTCTCAGTATTGTATACAGCAACCTTCAAATTTCCCCAATATACTCAAATGTGTAAGTAAGGAACTAAACAGTCCTCATATATTTTTAAAACCTCAGCTGACTTACGGAAGTATTACCTCAAGTGAAATTGGATGCAAGCAGCATCCTCGACAACTGCATTTTTAACTAGCAGCTCTTTAAGCGAAAGATTAATCTGTGTGAATGTTACAGTGGTCACAAAGATACAGGGGGGTAAGAAAAGCAGTGAGCATCTGGCCTGACGCCATTCAAAATACAGAAATAATGACATCTTCAGCCCCCAAAATGATGGATTTGTGTCAGATCTCTGACTCAAAGTGTTGTCAATTTAGACTACATCTGTGCCAGCAAGCAGAGCAGTGCAACAGTAACAGGTCTGTTAAAACAGATGGAGCTGAGACCCCACACTACACATTTTGGGGAGGTCCACCCTACTGGAACACATGCCCATTTGCAGGTAAGAGTGTATTTTTCAATATACTTTCATCCAAACAGAATCCAGTTCACCCACAAGCATAGTACAAACCAATGTGAAAAAAAGGTTTCCCAAGTGAGGATGACTGTGAGACTTCCTTCAAAAGCACATTCCTGATCCAAGTTAACACAGTAATGTACATGCACACTTTATTAGCCCTGGGCAATTTTTGTAAGCTGCAGATTAATGATGTCATGGACGGCAAAACATCTAAGCTTACTCTAAGCAGACCCAGCTCAAACCCAGCTTGAGCTATTAACGAAAGCAACTGCTACAAAAACACAGCTATAATATTCCAGGTTCAACTTTGGCCTAGAAGGAGTTCAGTTGCTTTCATACACTGCTATTCTGGGTTAATAAGTCCTGGTGGAACCAAACGCCATGCAGAGTCAGCTGCACCAATCTTCTGAAACTTGGAGAGAGTACAGGAACACCCATATGTCTCTAAGGTTTGGTAAAATCCACTGAGACTTGTTAATTCTGACTCGGTGCTATCCCTGCTGGGCCGGAGCCCCGAGAAACATGCTAGCTCTGACACACAACTAAACAAGTGCACAGAGCTGAACTGAGGACATGCTGGACTCAAGTGTCTGAGACCACACAGAATGCAGAATTACTATGAAACAAGGGTCACCATCATTCAGACATTGCTGCCCCATGCTTCTTTATTACCTCTGACTCCCAAAAGTCCCAATAAGAGGGGACTGACTATATGAGAAGATTGTACTGGTCTGCCTGAACTATTAATGTATTTTGTAAAAAATTGTAGTGTTCTTTAAATTATTTTTTACTATATTTTTTAATAAAGGTATGAAGAGATAAGTCATAAACAGAATGTAAAAAATCACTGGTAACTAATGTATTTTAAACTGACAATTGTATCACCTACTCATGGTAGCATTCTAATTCTACCAGTGTCACAGGAATAATCTCCTTAGTATCTCTGTGTTTACACATCATAACTTTTCTTTAAAAACCTGCAAAATATTCTAACCATTTTCAAAACAGTTAAGCTCCCCATGAAACAGTTACAATACTTACTGTTGAGTTGCTGTTATACTAAACAAAGCTAAAATTAACTGTAAAAATCCTGAAGTCTTAATGCATAAACAAACAATGTGTTTTAATACATTTAAATACATACATGTAGTGTCATACCAGCAATGACAGTATGGCTGATCTAGCTTGATTTCATTTTGTCTGGTTTTAACTTCTCTTCAACATTTTCCCAATAAAATTCTTCTGCACCACAAAAAAAATCTGTACCCTTAGTCTAGAATAAGTTGCACAACATAGCTATGCAAGCTAGTCCCTCAAATAAGGGAGCAGTAAGCACAACATTTCTATGGATTTTTTTTTTATTAACTACAATTCATCTTGGATTAAAATCTTAAGATTTTGATTATTACAAAGGCACCTGACAAACCCCATACCTATGGTAAATATGTAACACTATGCTATTTAGTAACACCCTGGTTAAAGATTTTATACTGAAACATTCGATTTATATATCTACGTTACTATGTTTCACTGAAATGTCCCCATAAAAAAAAAAGCTTTCACACATAAAAATGTTTCTAATGCTTTTTAAGAATTCCAGTAATTCCTGTTAAGAGGAATTACAATGTTTTGGCATTTGATTCCAATCTCAGTACCAAGGCAGCAACAACGAGTGAATGACAGTTTCCTCTAATTTATGACAAAAGTATTTTATACATTTTTTGTCATATGATGGGTGCAGCTGAGCAACAAAAGCATTTTCAGAAACAACTGGAGAAAACACATGCAGTAAACCAACTTATTAAAGTCAGTACTATCACACAGGCTTTTACATCAGTCTCTACATGATGTATGGATTTTTAAGACATTCCATTATAAAAATAACTAACCCCATAGTTTGTCACCTATTGGAGATGCTGTTTATATTATTGCTTCTCACCAAAAAAAACCCAAAACCCACCTCCCTAAAAGAAAAATCTTTTATTTCAAGGCAACTGATTCTCTTAATCAAAATGTCCACTTTCTCATAGAGCCCTACAGTTTTCCCCACACCAGTCTGCAAGCTAAGCAAGGCATCAATGTCAAACACACCGGACATGGGGAGAAAGAAAACACATTACAGATTTTCTATGTATATTTATTTCTGAACAAACAAAACTAGTATTTGCTCAAGCCTGTTTTTCAGAGGTGATCTAGAAAGCGTTCACTACCTGCAACAGAGTAAGTTGCATCCCAAACTATTATTATGAAGCAATCCAAAAAGCAACATGCTTATCCAAAACAAAGCCTCAGTCCAAAAATCCTTTAACAATAGCTCCGTTAAGCATGTCACCAGAACTTTAAGACTTTTGATTTAGTTCCTAATTCCGTGTCTCTGCACCCATATAAAACCCTAGTCAGTCAAGTAAGTGATTCTCCACTCTAACTTTGCTATTAATTCTTCCCAAAACAAAAAATATGGCTGTGGCATTACAACATTTATGCGAATGGGCACATAACAGACAGAAGCATAGAAACCTGAAGCACTACGTACAATGCCTCTTCTTTACAGGGAAAACAAGAACTGTTCTTCCTCCTTTGAATTTGTTCTGGCCGATCTTCCATAAATACTGTTGCAGTACCTGAAGCAATGCTTTCCCGCTCCACAAAAAATTACTAAAAAAATCTGTGCGCGTGTATTTTAAACTGAACAGACCATGAACTGTCCAACTTTAAGATTTCACTTCTTATAAGCCCATGTAAAACATACTACAAAAAAAAGATAGTTGTGTTCAGGATGCTCACTGTATTCAAACAAAAACCCCTCTTTTCCTTCAGGCAGACAAAGGTCTTTTTCTATAATGGAAAAAGGCATCATGAGAAAAACATGCCAATATACACATCACAACTGTTACTGACACGGATGAATCACTCCGATTCTTTTATGCACGACATGTGTTTTAAGATGACTACCCCAGCCCACACTAAGGACACTAGCTTCCCCGCCACGATACCGTCGAAAAACCTTCCCTCGCATGACCCATTTCCCCGACATTGAAAAGTAAAATCCCACCCGCCGTCAGGGCGGCCCGCCGCAGA
>NW_009646445.1:1960869-1972633 GCF_000708025.1 Charadrius vociferus | reverse complement strand
TCCGCCGGCGGCCCGCCCTGCCCCGCGCCGCCAGACCATAGAGGTGGCACTGCCAGAGCGGCCCCCGGCTCCGCGCCCAGACAATAACACGCCCAACCATAGAGCGGTCGCGACTAGAAGGGCAGAGAGGGAGGAAACAAGCATCCGGGCCACCGCCATCTTTGCCGGGGGCGGGAGGTGCGGCTCCTTGACCCAGCGCAGAGCTTCGCCATCTTGAGGTCAAACACCACCGCTGGGGGCTTCTGGCGACCGCGGCGCGGGTGGTTGAAAGCCCTGGAGAGCCTCCCACTGTGGGCTAGCGCCGGCTGCTCTCATGGCTGCTGGCGTGCGGTCGCTGCCGCCGGGCTCTCGGGGCAGGCTTAGCGGCGACCCAGCTAGGACAGCGGTAGGTGCGGGCTGTACCCACAGGCACAGCCACCTGGGAAGTACACCTGTTGCTTTTAACAGGCTATTAGCAAGGAGAAAACGTGTCTTTTAGCTGCGTTTAGCACATTCTAAGGACCTAGGAAGCTAAAACAAAAAAGCAGCTTTACAGTCAGAGGAGATTTAACGATACAAAATTAGGGAATGGTTTGGGTTGGAAGGGACCTTTAAAGGTCATCTAGTCCAACCCCCCTGCAGTGAGCATCTTCATCTTGTTCGGGTTGCTCAGAGCCCCATCCAACCTGGTCTTGGATATTTCCAGTGGTGGGGCATCTGCCACGTCTCTGGGCAACCTGTTCAGTGTCTCACTGCCCACCCTCATAGTAAAAAGCTTCTTCCTTATATCTAGTCTGAGTCTTCCAACTTTTAGATTAAAGCCATTACGCCTTGTCCTATTGCAACAGGCCCTACTAAAAAGTCCATCCCCATCTTTCTTCTAAGACCCCTTCAAGTACTGAAAGGCCACAATCGGGTCTTTCTCCAGGTTGAACAGCTCTCCCAGCCTGTCCTCGTAGGAGAGGTGCTCCAGGCCTCTGATCATTTTTGTGGCCCTCCTCTGGACCCATGTCTTTCCTGTGCTGGAAGCTCCAGAGCTGGACACAGAACTCCAGGTAGGGTCTCACAAGAGTGGAGTAGAGGGGCAGAATCACGTCCCTCAACCTGCTGGCCAGGCTTCTTTTGATACAGCCTAGGATACAGTTGGATTTTGTGGAAGGCTGTAACTCTGCTGAAAAAAACTCAGGATTCACAGAGCAAAAAGAGCAAATGCCAGTACCTTAGGCAGCCATATGCTCAGCAAAAAAGATGGCGCTGTGCTATAAAGTGGCTGGGCCTAGACATAGTCTACAACCGGTATTTTTCCTGAACTACTTCCAGCATTCAGACTACATTAAACGACAATTTAAAATGTACAATTCCTCCCAAACTACTTGCGAGACAGTAATTGCTGTAGTTACCATAACGATGGCGAGCAATTGCAAATGGAAAGAGAAAGTGACTGTGAATGGAAGGAAGGTGGTCTTACAGATGATTATGAGGTAGACCACAACATAAGCATATGTGCACAAAGCTGTTTAAAACACTTTGGATCAGCTAGGGAAAAGCAATCTTTATATTACATTTTCCACTGTTTATATACACTCTTTAAGGAAAAGTGCTCAAAAGAGGAGAGTGTTATGGTAATCCCTTTCACCTGTAACGGCAAGAAAAACATTCGAAGCAGACACTGTTGACTTCTTCAGTACAAAGCAGATTAAATCCACCTGACTGATATCATATGTGCTACTGAACAGTCAACAACTGAACTGCAACTCAGGTTCTGTTCATCACCTTCCTTTACTAGATGATGTGCATGGGTAAATATTTTAGCAGTAGCAGATTTAGGAAATACTTCAAGATTTAATGCAATTCCTTCCCCTTTCAGAAACGGCATCTTTGCTTTCTGTTAATTACAATGCATTGCATGCAGCCTGATTATCTCCCTTCAACTAATACAAATTCAGTAAATGTAATAGTGATTACTGTTAATATTTCAAATAATTCATAAACATTTATACCTAGACAGGTAAAAATGGTACTCATTTTGCAGCTTGCAGGAAAAGCAAGGAAAAGAGAAAGGACAAAAAGCATCTTCTGCGTTTCCTGTTTCTATGCTGCTGTCTCAGATTGAAACTGTTAACTGCTTGTAAAAAAAATGTGAAATCCAAATTCACTCCTAATGCTGTAATAAGGCCTTTTATTTACAGGGAACATCACAAAAGCTTTCCTGATTTAGGTGTTTGTCTATTTTGTTTAGTGAAAGAAACACCATTTTGCATTTACTCTCCTTGTACAAATCATGAACTTTAGTCTCCAATATCCTTCCTAATCAAGGAAGAATACCATCAGAAGTATCCAGTAAAAACAGCTACTTCCACATTGCTACTCTTTCTGCTATGGAATTTTAGAAATACCTACCCCTAAACCTATCCACGTTATCTTTTTACCCTTCAGTCGTGAAACTGAGATCCCACGTTCCAGATACTGATCACAGTTCACTTTATTGTGTTCCTTGCCACAGACTCCAGAGTTTCATGCTCAAGCCAATCAAGAAGAGTGCAGTATATGGCTTTTAATATTAAGGCCAAAAATAAAAGAGGTCATTTTTATGTCTGCAGATTGTTTTGCATTTCAAATGTGGAAATCATTCCAAACATGCTAGGCAGCATCTCACGGTACAGGGGTCAATTTTTTTCTCCACTATGCAACATTTTAAATGTTCTATGGGTGGAACAGAGTTCTAGTCCACAGCTCCAAAAATCACTGAGTAAAAAGGATCTACTACAGCAGTGAAGGAGTACAGTCTTTATAAAACTGTGACTTAAGTATTGGGATCCTGGATCCTTACTGCCAATCTGCTCTATCCAACGTAGGTTACTCTCTCTTCAGTATACGCTATGTTATTCCCATAACAATCAGTAAAACTTGTATTCAAGAAGCAGGTAGAATTGATTTTTGACATACAACAGAAACAAAGTTAGGGTTTTAAGAAGGGCATTTAAAAGAGAAAATAAATCTACATTTAAATTCTGTGAGTATACATAAAGTAAACAAGGAAGAAGCAGGGGAAACATAAGAAGCAGGGGAAAAAATATGAACAAATCCCTAAGACCTGGCTGTGACAGGGGAACACAGCTTGGACCATGTACAGAAATACTGCATACATTTCCTATTCCAGGAGGAGCAGGGCCACACTTTTTTTTCTGAGAGAGAAAAGTAGGAAACAGTGGGAGGTGAAAGCTTAGGCTTTACGCGGAGGGTAATAACTAGTGCAACTTTGTGCATTTTGTAATATTGTAACTAGAAGTAGCCTTCAAGGGTACTTTTTTTTAATACCACAAAATGAATAATTACATTTTTTCTCCTGTTCCTCATACCTTTTAATCGTTCCCTCTATCACACTGCCAGTCTAAATATAGAAACTTAGAGGAAGATCCCTTAGATGCCAAACTCTCATTGATTTGATTCCTTGGATCCCTGTGAATAGCACTGTGAGATGTCAAAATTTCTACATCCTATGTATTAAATATGTACACTATCCAGGAATTTTTCACTCTGAAGACATTTGGCTCAGTAAAAGTTTATTCCTATAGATGTCAGTCTAGTTAATATTTTTGAGTAATCTTTTCTGCAAAATAGTGAAAATACATTATTGTGATAGTATGAAACAATAGGGAAGACAGTCACTGTGTCAATCTTCAGTCATTCATTGTTACTAAGCTGCACAGAAGAGAAACAGATAAACCATATATACGTCTAGTTACACAGATATATATAGTAGAATGTAGTAGAACAAAAGTACTTCAGCAATACACTTGAATTCTGACAGCGTCACTCCTAGCATTAGGAACATCACTGATGCCTCATTTTCGTGATAACTGGACCTGCTGACACAGTGTAGTGTAATGATGATACTTTGCCTTACAAAAGGTAAACTCGCTATCACTGCTGTCTACATGGATGTAATTTGGCTCCCTCTCAAAGTTATTTGTATACAACCAAACCAGGGGACCAAACATCAGGGCACTTTATAGCTGCCCTCCTGTGGTTATTAACATGTCAAGTCCACTGAAGTGAAGCAGCACATCACCTTCCTTGAATGAGGTAACCATTAGCATTTAATCCAAGCACCCAGCCAAAAACTCTGGTTACTTTAGAAGATAAATTGCTTGTGCACTGGCTATGCTACAACAAAAATATTTTTGCATAGTATCCAAATCATGTATTTTCATATACGTATATAGCCAATGAAAAACAACTTGTCCTTTTCTTGTAGCACCCTGACCTTTCCAAGCAGTACCATGCGCCAAAAGCTCACAGGAGCCATTGCTGGCAGAGGCTGGTTCCTCCTGTCTGGCTACTTTGACCGTCTCTCTTGGCATCCACCGCCTGTTTCCACAGCTCCAATTTCTGACTGCAAATCTGCCAACTTTTGGCAGTTGTGTGCCTGTATTTCGGATCTGTAATCTCGTTCAGCTAAATAAATGGCAGCAGTTCACCCACTGGCTGTAGCTACCATCACGAAAAAGATAAGAGGGTGATAATTACAGTGACTGGTGGCACTCCTTGTCCAGACTTGGTGGCAGAAGTGGGCTGGGCGCCCACCTGGCTTTCGGGCAAGCACCGTCACCCACTTATTTGCCAGCCCTGAAGGCCTAGGAGCGGCTGCTTGGTCGCTCTCCAGGAGATGGAAGGCAAAAGCTTCGCTACGAACTTCATCCCTCAAACACCAGCTCGGCGTTATTTACACAGGGTGGCACACAGGTCTCCCCGGGAGCCCGGCAATAGACCTGCATTGCATGAAGAAATATGGCCAACAGAAGCTCTTATTTTATTTGCTTTCCCCCTTTTTATTATGATTATGTCTCCATATGTGTAGAGTACACACAGTTGGTAGTTTCCTGGATCACTGTCACTCAGAAATGCTTAGGACAAGCTGTGTCCTCTGTTCAAACATTAACAGGTATGATCCTTTCCTGATTAGCCTTCTGGTATATTCCTAATTAAAACTGGGAAAATTAACAAAGCCAGCTTAAGAATTATGATTGATTACACTTTTCCCTAGCAAATGCATTTGGGAGAAATCATCCCAATTTTTTGTGTTAAATTCTTAGAAATTTTGGCTTTCTAGCTTTCGTCTGTAATTGTCATAGTCCCTTAACACTCCCATTCCCCCATTTTCCACATTTTTCTCCTAAATATGGCAATTCTGTCTGGTAGCTGTCATGCATGAAGTTTAAGGGGAGAAACTCAAGCACTTTGACCCCAAAACTTCGGAAAAGTTCTCACCTTGATTAACAATTTCAGATGCTTGGGGTGTTTTCCCCTATAAAATATGTGCTGTATAAAGATAACTGGGCTAACTGGAAACTGACTTCGAGACTGCATGAGGTATAACTACCTGAAAGCCTGGTGTGTCCTTGGCTGCTCTGTCACAGTGGTTTACTTAAAGCCAGCTTGGGTTATCTGTATCCCATAATGAGTGCAGACACCCTTAGAGTCTGCAAAGGCTCAGGAACCAGTAAGAAGAGCCAAAGTATCGTATTTTCTTTTCGCGTTCAACTTGGGTAAGAGAATTAGCCTAGGGAAGTCTATTTTATCACTTTTATATATCTCAAGGCAAAATGACCAGGTAGTGGCTACGAGCTGAGGAATATTCTCGGTTATCTTCTGCATTACTTACAATTGAGAAATCTTAGTTTTTCAGCCAGTTCCTTAAAAGATACATACTTTCACCATTCTTCCTGTCTCCTCTGCTAGCTGAGGTCTGCAGCAGGGAGGAGGGCTTTAGTGCAGAGGTGCTTTTGTTCAGGGTGACATAGCCAGCGTGCACGGGTCTCTTACTCTGTTAGAGATAGGGCTCGGTGCGATGCGTGCCCTGAGCCCCGGGGGCGCTGGTCCCGGGGGGGAGGGCCGGTGGGGCGCGGGGGGGGCTGCTTCGGCAACTTGGGTGGGAGAGGGGGAGAGTCCGTTCGCCCGTCAGCCGGGCCGCGGTAGCCGTCGTTGTCCGGCGCCGCTGGAAGGAGCGCACAAACAGAACGGATTTCTGTTTATCTGGCGGAGCACATCAGGAAATTCCCAGCAAATAAATACTGTGAACTCTGAAGGAGGAGCTTAGCTGGGGAGCGAAAGCAGAGAATTTTCTAGTATTGACACACTCCTCTGTGTGTGTACATGTGTGTGCACTTGTGCGTTTCTAATGCCTTTTTTTGTTTGTTTTGCCTCTGTGTCACCAACTGTGTCCCTCCGTGCTCTGCTTCAGGGACACCCCTGCCCTGTCTGTTGAAGTACACCAGGCTGGGGTTTGGGTTTTCTCATCACTGAAAATACGTTATACAGCTAAGCGGAGAAAGAGTAAATACCAGCATTTGGGTATAACAATACATGAAACCAGCTACATCATTTAAGTTTGTTTTGGAGACCGAAAACTTTGCGCTTAATGAAACTCTTCCTGGGAGGCAGGTCAGTGAATGAATCTTACAGAAATATCTATTCGTTATTTAAAATTAAGTGCAGGCAGAATTCCTGTTGTGTATCTCTCCCCTGAGAAAATACTAAACTTGTAACTGATTCTTACAGGTACCGTTGTTCAAAACAGAAACAGGAGGGAGAAACATTGCTTTGAAGAAATCTGAAGATGAGTGCCCACACACAGACCGCAGAGAAGGGACAGAACACGACACTCTTGTGCCAGGAAAGCTATGTTTGCAGTGGGACGGATGAAGCAATCTTTGAGTGTGACGAATGCAGGAGCCTACAGTGCCAGCGTTGTGAAGAAGAGCTGCATCAGCCAGAAAGGTTACGGAACCATGAACGGACCCGTATAAGACCCGGCCATGTCCCGTACTGTGACTCCTGCAAAGGTGCCAATGGGAACATAATGCATGCCAGTATGACGGGCTCGAGGCAGATAGCAGCGGTGAGGTGCCAGGTGTGCAAAATCAACCTCTGTGTAGAGTGTCAGAAGAGAACACATGCTGGGGGGAACAGAAGGAAGCACCCTGTCACTGTGTACCATGCTGGCAAAACCCAAGAGCAGGAAGAGGAGGAAGGGATGGATGAGGAGACCAAGAGAAGGAAGATGACAGAGAAAGTTGTGAGTTTCCTCTTGGTGGATGAAACTGAGGAGATTCAGGTAAGAACTGCTGTGGTTTGTTTGAACGGGCAAGATCCTTTAGTTTCTACCCTAGTCTTACAGGCTGCTGTGATGCATGATTAATACTTGAAGTGTGACTGGCAGCAACGGTAACAAAATTAGGATGGCGAGTTAAGCCTCACTAAGTGAGTATCTTGGGCCAAAAAGACACAGTGCCTTGGAGTGGCCTTGCTCATGAGTTCCTCAAAAGGTCGAGTTCATCAAAACCTTATGTATGGCAAAAGCATCCTCTAAGAGGCTTGGTAAGTGAAGCTGGTGAAAGAATTGGCTCCGTACTGAGACACACGCAACTAAGATAAGAGTTCTCTGTGTAGGATGCTGATCATTCCTGAACAAAATTGAACTGAGAGGATTGCAGTAGATATCTTGCAAATGGGAGTGCTGGCAGCCAATCTCCTGCCGTATGACTAGGAGTGGGCACTGTACCAAGCAGTGCTAATGCAAGTCTATAGCCCCCTGCAACCCTCCTTTAGCATCAGTAAATCTGTCTGACTTTTAGGAATAGGATAAAGTAAAAATAAGGGTTCAAAGTGTGCTGTCCAAGTCCTAAAGACACCATGGTTAAGCTATATCGCTTGTCACAAATATCATTCTGTGTTAACCTTTTGCTGAAAGAAGGGGAAACTTGCCGTCAATTTAGGGTAGGCCTACTGGTAATAACAGCAGAAATACTAGCTGACTAGGAACAACTTCTCAGGAGGCATTATTTTAGAGAGTCTAGCATTCAATATATGCAGGTAATTAACTTTTCTGTTGGCCCTTATATTTGGTGAGCATAAGGACTTTGCAAATGTAAAAATACTTTACAAATGTAAAACCAGCAATGTGTGAAAGTCACAGAGCAGGTTAGTTACACAACTAAAAATTCTGCTTCATCTTCTGGCTTCTAGTTTGCATCCTTTATGTTAAACCTCATTCAGGAGGCACTGAAAGAAAATGTGTAGTCACCTGAAGACTCAATATCCGGTTGTTCTAATTTAACATATTCATGTTAGCAGAGGTAAAATGAATTGTGGTGATGTCCTGATTGTTGGTAGATTGGTTATTTGTATCCATCATAGTAACAGTCAACGTGCTTACCATGCATTGCAAGGAAATGTGACCCAAGTATCTTCTACTAAAGAAGAGTATGTATATATGTACACTGTAATTATACTAGAGTATAGAATAGATGCAAGATACTTGGATCACATTTTGGTCAGTTCAAGTATACTGATTGAAAAATTCTCCTGGCTTTTGGAGGGGAAAAGGAGGAAAGGATGACAGTCCTTACGATGCACCGACATAGAAAACCCACTATGTAGGACACCAGTGATTGTACAATGAGTTTCAGGTGTAGTAGGGGTCCTAAGTTTGTATGCCTCCCCTAAGCGCGCACACACACATTTCTTTGAAATGCATGGCAGATGCAGACTTTTCAATAATCTTCATCTAGCCATGATAGCAAGGTCTGAAATGCTTTTGAACAGGGCTGTCCTGGAAAGCTGCTCACAAGTGGTGGCTGTGTGTGGTTTTAGGTTGTCCTTATGCTCATGAATCTCTGAGTCTTATTGACGCAGACTTTTGGCTGCCTCTTGCAAGCAAGTGCATTGCTATTTTAATGTCATGGGCAATAAAGCCAACTTCCTTATTGGGACAGCAGTGGTCCTTTATCAGATCATAGCAATTTGATCAGAAGAGGGTTGACAAAGCTCTCCAGAAATGATCTTGCTTCACTACCAAGATGTTGAATCAGAGCTCTTCCATCTGGAGTGATCTTCTCTTCCTCATAGCTGAATACTTACATGACATCTCACAGCCAGTCTCAAAGCAGTTTGAGAGTTTTCAATTAAAATATTTTCCGGCAGCTGGAACTTAAAGAGTGCTTGCTATTATAGTGATGTTTCTGCTAGTAAGCACAAGGACCTTTATTTAGAGAGGGCTGTCAGATGACTAGCTAGCTCTCAGGACATCTTCTCTAGCATCTTTTGCTCTTGATAATACTGAACAGCCAATTTAGCTACAGAAAAGTGATCCTCAGTCTTTTCTTTTGTGCTTATCAGTAGCAAGATTATTGCTGATTACGTGGGGAGAAATCCTTAGAATCTTCTTTATTTAAACTGAGGTTTTGTCCAAAAATACCCAAACAGTAATAACTTGAAATGTGGAGATTCAGGGTTTGAGGGTGCATGGCTTTTTAAGCTTGAGCAGACAGATGAAGGGTCTATTAGAATTATGGAGTCCAGCTATCTTTAACTGTTTTTCTGACCTTTGGAACTTGAAAGTTGTTGCATTAGTTTGGAAGTAAGAGGGGAAACTGCTGATTTGCTATCAGTGGTAGATTCTGCTGTAGCAATGTTAAATGCTAGTCCTACAAAATTAGGTAGAACTAGTTATGCTACTGAGCAAATGCAATGGATGGAGATACTTGCTGATATGTACGTGTTTACAAGCCTCTAACTTGAAAGTGGTTCAATGAGATGGGAACACAAAGCGAAGAGATTTATTTTCTGTTTTCCTTTGGAACTTGAAGTTGTTAAGCTCAAGCGGTTCATCTCATTGTTCCTGTTGGCTTCTTGGAGGTGGTAGCTGTGAAACTGAAGGACATTTATAGTGTGTAAACAATGACCGAGCTAGTTCCAGAGTCAGAAGCAACGTAGATTAATCCATAAGGAGCTGTGCCTGAGCAAATTAGTTTATCTGAAAGGTGGAGGTTCTCAGCTTGGGCTGAGCACTACACTGACACAGCTATGATAATTCTGAGATCTGCATAATTGTCTTTGTGCCATGTTGCACAGATGTGCTGGCCTGCTCAAAGCTAGTTTGGAGCTTTTTGCGCTATGCAGACATAACCATAAGCTCAGAAAGCTGAGGACTTCTTGTGCTTGTTTCAAATCCACTTAGTCAGGAAAGATCCCCTTTTAAACCACCGCTTATGAAGCAGTTGTGTGTAGAGAACTGATGGTAGCTTAAGCTCATATCTGTGAAATGCAAGCTTCTCTGATGTTCATCATAACAGCACTGTATCTGAGCACCTCAGAAACAGTGTGATTATCTCATGTTAAGCAAATGCCATTAAAGGTTAAATCCAAGTTCACACTGCAAGTCTGTGGAAGAACCACAGAGAGAGGTTGTTCCTGATGGAGTCCGACTCCACCTGTCTCACACACCCCACAGCGTGATGCTTTCCGACTCTTGTGAGTTAGTCCGCAGCCATCTTGACCTATACCACAAATTTTCCTTTCCTTCTTCCAGGACTTACTGCCTCTCATAAGACCTTATTGACTTCTATGAGAAAACAAGTTGTGTCCATGGGTTTTCCAAATTGACATCACCTGCAGTTTAGACCCCATTCTAAGTCCTTTCTTTCAGGCTGTTTTATGCAGTTTCTCTTTGCGCAGTATTAAATGTTTGGCCTTATCTATTGCATATCTAAATCTGTGACTTCAGTGAAATTGTTCCTGATAACTGCAGCATGTGTTTGTTAATTGGCTCTGACATAGTCTCTCTTCCTTGCTCATCTCTAATCAGAATGATATTATGGGGATTACTTCCTCAGCCAATTGCTTTGGTTTTGTCACTGCTCTTGTTACATTTTCCACATCTCCTCTTTGCCATGTTAGACTCAAACTGTTGCCCCCTTTTTTTTTTTTTTATCTGTGTAAATCCCTCAACTGACTCTCCCGATCTGCTCTGTCAAGATGTCAGCTTTCCTTTCTTATCTCTAACTTGCTGAATTTTCAAACAAGCATCATTGCGCTGTTGCTAGCGCTGCCCCTAGCACACAGGAGGCCTTTCCCTTAAGACCTTACAGAACCAATTCATTGATCTTTTTTAAAACTCCCCTATACTTGTATATCTATTAAGAAAAACACAATAATAAAAAGATGACTCAGGTTAGGATAGTTGTTTTGAGTCCTGATACTGTGTCACTGTTTCTTGAACTTTTCCATGTGTCTGTCTTTGTCTCTTGTACTTATGTTTATGCAGTTTCTGGAACAATATCCATTTTTGCTTTGTCTTTGTGTCCTTTGCAGTGGAAGTCTTTAGCATAAAGGACAGAGTTCTGTATCGGTTGTACAGTGAACTCTATTTACTACTACTTCTGAGGTAGGGAAGAAGAAATGCTTAGCAATGCATAACAAAAATTGGATATTTTTATCTTGAGGAACAGATGTTGAGAGTTCTTACCACAGGATCAGAACTTGGTTGTAGTATCACTAGTGGCTTCTATGATAACACTTTGTCCGAAGCTCTAATTAAGGACTTGGCACATATACTTTATAGAAGTAGAAAAAGCCTTTAATTGACCCCAGAAGATAGGGGACATGCTTGATTGTTATTAGTCTGCCTTAGAGTTCACTGATCTTTGACCAGAAACTAGCTCTGTCACAAGAAATTACCCAATCTCTGGGTTGCAAAGAAAAATAAAAGGTACTGACTTTGTAGCCTGCCTTATGAAGGAGACAGGAAGAAAATAAAATTTTGCGTCTAGCTAGTCACAAAAATATCTCCAGCAGTATAGTTTTATGTGGGAGAAGGAGCATAAGAGTTTCCCTGAGAATACCCACTATGAGCTCCCTTTCTTCAGTTAGCAGGGCCTTTTTGTTTTACCATTAGACATCTCAATTTCCTGAGTCCAGCCCTATTCCTTGAGTTCTTCTTATT
>NW_009646445.1:1942678-1960822 GCF_000708025.1 Charadrius vociferus | reverse complement strand
AGCAGGATCTATATAATGCTTTGCAGTCAGTTTAGATGATGGAGAATGACCTGTAGCCCTTATTTAAATTTAGCAGACCATTTTATACAATCATTAAATAACCAGCCTCTAACCATGTAACAGTCCATGGGTCTTCCTCTGTCCTCTCTTGTTAAAAAGTAACAGATACAGAGTGATAACTCTTCAGGGGTGCTAGCGGCTTCGCTTTTCTCGCTCCCACTGTAAACCTGATGAAAGTACTGTGATTTTTCTGTATTACCTGCTGATTTGAGCCTGGCCAAAGTCTAGGGATGAGAGAATGGAGAGTCACTAAGAATGCTTTTTCTAGTCGAGTATTCTTTGTCATTCAATGCAAGGCAACGTATGTCTTCTCTCCTAAGAGAAGATCACAACCTCTTAAGTCTTATTGCTTGCCTCTGTAGTAGAAAAGCATTTGTCTGACAAATAGTACTTGTTCCTATGATGCTCTTGCTTGATTTGCTGTTGGGGGAATGTTTTTGTTTTGTGCTTTAGGGTAGCACAGTCAGCTGTAAGTTTCTGGGAATTTTAGTCTGTATCCTGTAAACTGAAGAGTCACAGCTGGTATATTTGCCATGGATGTAAAGGAGGAGGAAGAAGTGTAAAGATCCAAGTTTTTTAGGTCAGTATGATTTGTCAGGTCAGGATATGTAATTTCTGTCCCTGCTGTACTATTGATGAGTTTTCTTCCTCTTTCTACTTCAGAGAGGTTTTCTTGCCAAACTATTTTTGGGAGTTTGCTGTTCTACGCTTCAGGAATTTTGTTCTTATTACTTTGCTATTTTTCGGTATTCCTCCCATCCCAGTCTGTTTATCAGTTTTGCAGTTCTCTCTCCTACACTGAAGTGCGCTGTTTTGCTGTCCTTGGAATGAAGTAGTAGAAAAACTACTTAGCAATTGCTGGTTAGGAGTGTTCTTTCTTCCACAGGACATATACCAGTATTTTGAAGACTATTTTTAGAAGATGGGGGAGGAGCCATCCATTCAACAAATGCACAGCTCCTTTAACAGTCTCAGGCTGACTCCTAGCTGATTTGAACATAGCCACTTATAAATATTGCTTTTTCTTGGAACTGTTCTTGCACTTTCTTCATGAAGCAGCTCTCCTGGGTTGTAATTAAAGTCAAATCCCTTGCTTGCTTCTTGTCTTTTTTGTCCTTATGCTGAAATGAGTGCAGGTGTGGAGGCAAAGGAGAGCATGTCATGGGTGAGAGAAGCTGGTAGCAAGCCACTCAGGAATTACCCGCTGTTTGATTTGAGGAGTTCCTGAACTAAATGAGGTTGGGGAGAAGGAGGTGTTCTAGTACTTTCCCTGCTGTACATCTCTCTGCATTAATCCAGTGAATCCTTTTGGGCTCCTGGGTGCTGCCAGCAGGAGCAGGATGTGGGTGCTTTGGGGTACATTCAAGAAAGAAAAGGGAGCTGACAGCTTGCTGTCCTCCAGCCCTTCTATCCTTTCCATATCCTCCACTTTCTCACTTCTGCAGGGGTCACCGGGAGGCAGATGGTGCTGCAGTACACCTTTTACGTTTTTCATGTGGGTTGTTAATGCCTTGCTTTGGGATCTCAGAAAGGCAGAAGTTTCACAGTCCTTTGGCTTGCCTATCAAAACACTCTGCAACTGGGAAAATAACCAGAGTAACTATTTTCTAGGAAGACTGGAACTGTAATACAAGTAAGTTTGTAAATGCCCCTCTTAACAAGGACAGTGGTGTAAAGTAGTGTCCACACAGGTAATCTAGTTACCCTTGGTATTGAGGAAGACTAGTACTTACAGCATGAACTTGCTTGCTGACTTGCTGTCTTCTGGGTAAGTCTCTTCACTTGGATGTGGTCTCTGCTACTACAGCTGTGACACTGGAGTGGTAATTGGTAGCTGTGTGCCCAAATTAACATCCATGGTGAACTTCAAGGGTACTTAGGATACAGAGTAATGACTTCTGCTTCATTGTTTACTGTTCTCTTCAGGAGTTAGATGACACTCTTAAATTAGTGTTATTTCTGCAGCAGTTGCATTTACCTTGAAATCTTTATTAATTTTGAGTTCTTGCAAAAGTCATTTTTCAGTTAGTAAACAGGTTAGTAGGCTGTCTAGTCTTACTTCTGCTTTCAGCAGTTTCGTGTAACTCAGCTGTCATCTAGAGGGTAACTTATCTAGCAATATTTCAGTCAATATTGCCTCTTAGGTTAGGGAGGAGTCCAATCAAAATGGATTACTTCCCATCCCCTTATGTTTTTTCCACCACTATCTTAAAATCTTTGAAATAGGGTCTCTCTCTTTGGGTAGAGTTGTTAAGCAGGATTTAACTCTTTTCTCTCTCTCTCTCTTTAAGGAAAATGTCCTGTAGTAGATAGATGTGCTTCAGACATGGGCATCCTCAACCCTTCATTGCAGGGACCTGTAGGTCCTGTTGAGACTCATTCTGTTAGGTTGTCTACAAACCCATGAAAATAGCGTCCCTGAATTCATTTGCCAGAGCTGTGGGAATGAACAGGATAACTTTGGTCCGAAAAAGATACTTAGTTCAGGGATACTATTTTTGTGGATGCGTACAGAGCCTAACAGAACAAATCTCAACAGAACCCATAGGTGGTACTGCAGTGAAGGCAAATAAGCAGGTACAAAAAACTTCAGCTTAGAAAACACCCCTAATACAAATGCTTTCCTTTGGTTGAGCCACATCTGCACTCATCATGGGGAATAAGACCAAAACTAGATGAATCTGAGGAGGAGTGTTGGAATCTAACCTTAAGTCCTCAGGCTGCAACCAGTGTCAGGTCACTCAGTTTGGGCTTGAGGCTCTGTAGGACTCCAGTCCTGAAAATGCTGATGTTTGCTGTCAGCTTGGCTGAAGTCTAGGAGATTCCTGAGGACAATAATGATAAATATATTTGAGTGTTTGCTGAGCCAATAATTAATAACTTACTTCTGAATACCAGATTGTAACTACTGGTACGATGTACACAATTTTATAAACTAATCCATTGATATAGCCCTTTTGGAAGAGTTTTCCCAAGCTCCCATAAAATGTTTACATAGTAACAATTGACTCTCTGAGTAGTAGAATTAATGAAGTCTAATTTCTGAGATGTCTGCCTCCCATTATGCAGTGCTTATATGCATCTTCTGTCTTTTGGGTAAGAAGCAGTATGTGTGCTGTTATGCACCCGTCGGCATGCTTGCTGGCTAGCAAGTATGGGCATGACCGCTCAGCCTAGTACGCTGTCTTGGTGGCTGTGTGGAGTGGACAAGAGACAAGCTTTTTCCTCAGAAAGGTTATTAGAGTTTTTCTTTTCTAATCTGCTGTTTGATGTCATCAAACTTTTAGGAAATTTATGTTTTAGAGGCACTTATTTCTCTATCAAATATGTCTATGTTGTGTGTGGAAGACTTGAGTAATGGCATAAATGACATTTTCCATGGGAAGTCATGCAGAACAAAAGCTATAGGAGACAAACTAAGGTAGGAAACTAGAGCTGCGTGGACGTAAGTCAGCCTTGATTCTTCTTGAGCATCTGCTTATAATCAAAATCTTTTCTTGTTTGGAGGCGTCAAAAAGCTACGAGGAAGCAATGACATCCTGAGGTCCCTTCCAGGCTGAATTGGTCTATGATCTTGGTGGGAAGAGGGTTTGAATTATCATAGTCTAGAGCCCCTCTCATGGCCCTACTGATGTCATGGGTTTTGTAGCAGAGAGTTTCTCTTCCTCACAGGGAGCTATCCAATCCTTTTTGTCACTTGGTATCAAGAAATGGTTGGGAATATCAACAGAAGTTTCTCCTGGGGCAAAGGAGTTTCCAGCTGCCTTTTTAATAGCCTGTTGCACTTGAGTTGCTGGGGTAAGCAGCTGTGCTGCTTTGCATTCATGCACTGTATTTCTGGGAGTGGTTGTGAGGAGCTCTGCAAAGATGTGAATTTTGGTGGCAGTACTGTACTGTGGTGCAGATTATTCTTCTCAGATTTGTTTTATAGGCTGTAGTTAAAGGAAGAAGTCTGCTTTATAGGTTTCTCTCTTGTTTGTTGTCAATGTACACCGAAATTCTGATGTAATGACCTAATAGCAGGAGTTGGGGCTTTAGGCATACACCCGTAAGACTCTTGTGTGAATCTACCTCTGGATAGGAACTCAGATTTTTAAAGTTAAAACACAACTGCCAAAATTTAGAAGCTGTATCATAAACAGCTGTTCTGTGTTGAGGTGGGCAGATCTGACAGATCTGTTCTGTTTCCAGGTTTAATGATTGATATGATACTTTGTCCTTAAGATCAGTTACCTAAAATTGTCTCAGTTTTGTGTTTTAGAAGTTCCGGCCTGCTTAAAAGGTTGCAGATCTTGTTTTAGCTTCCTTTGCTGTTTCTCCCTCTGATTTCAGGAGTTACTTTGAATTCTTGTAAGCATTATCTTTTTTAAATGTTTCTGAACTGTGAGCAGAATTGCGTGTATTGCCAGTATTAAGTAATGCTGTGAGGGAAATAGTATGTTTTTTCCCACTTAATTATTTTGACTGCTTGTACTTGAAGACTGATTTGTTTCAGATGTTTGCAATTTTATACTAGTGTATATTTAGATGGGCTGTTACAAATCATGTAGCTTATTTTTCCATTAATTGAAAAGTGTGTTAAATTTGTATCCTCTTTGATATAGTGGATGTGTATCAGAAGATATTGTTGTGTGCTGGTTGTCAGATAAGTCTAATGACTCAAACTTAATTATTTATATAATGGGGTCTTTCTTAATTGCAGAAAACGTATGCATTTTAGTTATTAAAAATACTATGTTAAAATCGGGTCAAGCAAAGAGTAAGATTTCAAAGTGCAACAACAAAAGTACCAATGTAAGTCAAAATGACAGTGTAAGACTAGCAAATGAAGGCACTGATGAATGCCAAGTGCTCTTGATTTTTGTTTTGAGCTATTGTGTCGTCGTGGCACAGCTCTGGCTTGCGCTGCTTCCATGAATATTAGCAAGCCTGAAAGCGTTCATAAGATGTTTTAAAAGGAGAAAACTGTTGTAAAAATGTCTGATTCTCTTCATGTGTTTGTTTTGCCTGGAGGCAGATTTAAAGTTATATGAGTACAGGTCATTGGAAACTCCGTTCTATTTTATGAGTTTTGTTCCTAAGCTTTTAACATGTTATTGTTTTAATAACACTGTTTCCAAGAAATTCATAGGCAGGAATGTCATTTTAGCAGTTCTTCTTTCTTGTCTCTTCCTAAACAGTTCTACTTTTATTATGGCTTGGATCTAGGAAACTTGTTATGTTAGGTATAATAGATTTCCAAGTGTGGGTGTCAAGGAGGCTTCAGATTTAAATGTATTCCACAGCAGCATGGTATGAGTTTTTGTGCCCTCCTTAGAGAGGATTTTAGCTGTAAAGTTATCTGTTCTTCCTGCTCAAGACCTTCACCTTCAGTTCAGCTCAACTTGGGTGCAGTGACTGCACGGGGGGCTGGATGGCAGTTGCTCACAGAAATGTAATTAAAACTAAAAGAAATCTAACGAGGTTTCTAACCTATGGTAAAGATTATTCTTTCTAAAAGAGAATCTTCTTCTGAGAGCTGTAACAAAAGTGTAAATGAGTCTCTGATACTAAAATGACAAATTACAGAAGGGGCTAGAGAGATATGCCTCTTGTCTTAAGTTAGACATATAGTTTTCATTCTTAATTGCCATTGATGTGCAATTTAGGGAAGGTTTCATATTTACCCTCTGCTGTTCATATCAGAGATGTGGAGCTCTTGAGTAATGTGGGAATGGACACAGCTATGGGAACAGGAGTCTTTTGTACATGCAACAGAAGCTGGTACCATGCAAATTTCTTTAGAGATGAGAAGCAAAACAGAGAAGTGGGACTTGAGCCCAATGGGGATTAGTACTTTGACACTTCTTACACCCACTCTGGCTTTAAATGTCTTAAAGGAACTTGCTCAAGGAAAGTGAATTTGATTACTGATATGGGGATTGTTGTGGATGCTTCTTTGAGAGTATCATCCCTGTGCTCAGCAGTGGTTGAAGAAAAGTGCACAAGAGCAAGGAACACCCAATGAGATACAAGCATATTCAACAAAAGGAAGGGTGTTTTTTTGGTTGTATTGGTTTGGGTTTTGGTTTTGTTTCTTCCCCGCACGCCCCCCCCAATGGAATTTATTGTAACAGAATGTTGCAGTATCCAAAACCATGACTAGGTTCACGAAGTGGTTAGGCAACATCCTAGCGGTTAGGTCTACTGGTTCTCTACCAAACATGAGTGTCTAGGTGCAACCACTGCTTGGGAAGTCCTTTGACATCTGAGCTGGTAAAGCACGCTAGGAAACACTTACTCTCTTCATGTTTAAACTCTTTCTCACCCATTACAGAGTCCTGTGAGACGCAGTGTTGGACTAGCTGGACTTGAGTGCATTCTTGTGCTCCTGGGTGACTTGCTTGTCTGAATCATTCCTGAGTTCTGTCCTGCAAGGAAGTCTGAAAGAGCCTAGAGCCTTAGAAGGGGGTAACAGCTCAGTTCTTTGGGTGTCTGATTTGATATTCAGCATAACTTTTCTGCTGGAGTGATCTGGATTATTGATCTGGAAGCAACTTTCCTTCTGTCTTGCTCAGCAATCCAGTTCTTCTTCCTACAATAAGTTGCCCTGGCATCAGCAGTTGTTAAAGTACATGGAATGTGAAAGAAGGTTGATGGTGTGGACACTTACATTAGCTCAGTTTGGGATAATTGCAGCTGTAGTGGTGTTTGTGTGAGTAGACTCCTGTTTCTTACTGGTGGGAATGCATTGCAGAGCTATCCTTATTCCTGTGGTCCCTATTGTCCTTTGTGTCTTCTGACATTACTGACTCAGCCCCTTCCACAAACTCTCCCAAACTGATACCAGAATAATAACCAGTGCTGCCTAAAAGACCTTAATTATTAGTCGTCCTGCCAATACTTAAGTGGCTGTTTGAAGACTGATATTTCTTTGTGCTGTACAGGGAGTGCATAACCACAGACGATGGCAAAAAGACAGTCTGTCACTCTTATGGTAAGAAGTTTGGGCCGTGGGAATTAAAAACAAAACAATCTGAAGAATAAATGATCCTATTTCTTTTTTCTTACATACACATAACATTATTATGTTATCAAATGTGTGAATGGTTTTTAGGAGCTATCCCATGAACCAAGAACTTCCTTTTATCCACAGAGATATCTCCAGAGACACTAAGAGAAACTGCATCTGTCATCTAAACTACCTTCCTGATGACAAGCTAATAATCACAGCTACCAGAAAAGCAGACCCTTTCTTGTGTACCTGTAACTTGAGTATATCTTGATGGTCTCCCACAGACACCAGAAAAGATTCTGTTGAGAGCATTTTGATTTCTCTATTTCCTGTTTTCTTCCACACTGTGAGGCTGCCTTGAATGCTTTGATTCTCTGAGAAGCTACTGAAGCCCCACAGTCCACAGTTTTTTCATTCTGAACACTGTTCCCAACCATGATTTGGCATGCTGGTTATTTCTTATTTTTTGGCACACTGGCTGTTTTTTATTTTTCTTCAAAGTCTAGATGCTGCTGATAGATCTGACCAGAGCAAATGGGGCTGGCTGAGCCTTAAATTAATTTGCTGATCTAAGAATAAACTTGTTCGAAGAAACCATTTGTTACCTCATGGCCTCTGTGGATTGTGAGGCCTTCCAACTGTACTCGTGGGGGGAAAATAGCCAAGGAGCTTCCTTAAGTTGAGAGGCAAGTGAGAAGGGCTGGAAGCCCTGCTCCTTTCAGCTGACAGGGATTCCTTGAGGAGGCAATCGTGATGAGGGAGGTGAATTTAATCCTTCTTGAAAAAAGTGCCTCTGTCATATTCTTCCCTGTCATGTAACATGCGGATGAAACCTGTTAGAAGAAGAAACAGCAAGTGATAAACAACCATACCCAGAAGCATGAAACCTCTGACAGCCAAGGCTGTATTCCGCAACAAAAGCGAGACAGGCTCTCGTACAGAGCCCTAACTGGTTTCATTGCTTGTTTATCTGTTCCCTGTTGCTCTAGTATCTGAACAGAAAACGCCCAGTTCTCTAACCTAAATAGCATGGTGCTTGTCATTTAATCTATGTGAAGCCAAAGAGAAGTAACCTGCTGAAGGCTGTCTACTGTTTTGTGTGTGTCTATTTTGTTTGTGTGGGTTGCTTTTCTTTTGTTTTCTTAAGTGAAAGCACAATACAGTAAATCATTAAATGGGTCGTTGAAGTAGTTGTGGCACTTCTGTAAAAGCCAGTTTGACCTGCTTTGACCACCTGACTCCAGTGCATGACTTTGCCACCTTCTCTGCTTGTCCTTCCAGCTGAAGGATCTGTCAGCTGGAGAGCAGTAGGAGTGGGACTGGCTGTGTCTGAGAGGCCCCAGCTGTGGATAGATGCAGCACAACTGAACAGATGAGCTTTTTCTCCCTAAACAGGTGCTCAGCCTCTGTGGATGAGGCAAGTTAAGGTGAAAAAAGCACTCCCCTGTCTTGCATCTGAATTTGGATGCTTGCCAGGAGATTAATGCTACTGAGAGTGTCTGCCATGCTCAAAGCAGCTGTTCTGGCAGACTTGGAAGTAGGGTTGTGTTCCCTTCTCTGAAAGGACTGCCTCAGGGAATGGGGTGAGGTATGAGATGTTTCACTAGACAGGTAATCACAGTAAGGCATCGCTTCCAAAATAGCTACGTGGTGGAACAGCCTAAATCCCATTGATGTGTAGGTGTTACAAAACTGCTTTCTAATATTTTGCTTTAGACTTCTTGGTGCTTCAAAAACTTAGGAAATCTGAAGAGGAAGCAATCACTCTCGTTAATCTTAGGAATCCTGAAACCAACTGTGTTTTCAGTGGTGTTTACTCCAATTGCATAGTTATAATATTTTTCTGTTTTTTTTTGGAAGGTGAGAAATGAAGAAGACTTTATTAAGAAACTGGACTGCAGTCCTGACCAGCATCTAAAGGTAGTGTCCATCTTTGGGAACACAGGGGATGGCAAGTCTCACACCCTTAACCACACTTTCTTCTATGGCCGGGAAGTCTTCAAGACGTCTCCAGCCCAAGAGTCTTGCACAGTTGGAGTCTGGGCAGCCTATGACCCTGTCCGCAAAGTGGTGGTAATTGATACAGAAGGCCTCCTGGGGGCCACTGTGAACCTGAGCCAGAGAACACGGCTGCTGCTGAAGGTCCTGGCCATCTCTGACCTTGTCATCTACCGTACTCGTGCTGACAGGCTCCACAATGATCTCTTCAAATTCCTTGGTGATGCCTCGGAGGCTTATTTAAAACATTTCACCAAGGAGTTAAAAGCTACCACAGCCCGTTGTGGCCTAGATGTTCCTCTGTCAACTTTGGGTCCGGGTGTCATCATCTTTCACGAGACTGTGTACACCAAGCTACTGGGCTCTGGTGAGTAGGCAGTAAGAAACTGAATTACAATGTGCTAAACGCTATCTGTAAATTATCAAGTTGCATTGAATATTCAGTGTTCTTTACTACCATGTAAAAGATGGGTTTGGGCTTTGCTCTCACTTGTTCCAGTCTGGGAGCCAGGCTATGGAAATAGCAGAGCATTCCCTGATGGCGATCTGACTACCCCAGATCAGCTGGAATAATCCTCTTAGCCAGCTGGACATCGGCACTGACTAGTCATGATGTGAGTTCTGCCAGCCATAGGAGGGGTCATTGTACAAGATCATGAGTATGAGTGAGATGGCAGACGAAGGTGAAAACTGAGACACCCTGGGGTTTTGGCAGGCATATGGAGTATCCTGTTGCAAAAAAAACTAAAATAAAACTCTATGTAGAAACTAGGATGAGCAAGAATAATGAAATTGATGAACTTCAATACTTAGAGTACCTTCACTCTACTTTTTCAAATTCTGTTGTACTAGATCACGCATATTTAAATTGTGTATTTTATTTGTATGTCTGAGTTAAATGCACTGTCCTGCGGAAGTCATGGCAGATTTTGGTTTTGACTATACAGGGATCTAAATTTCTTCTCCTGGCCACATGTTTTTTCCATGTTTCAAAAGGCATGATGAAACCGTTCTTCATTCTGTCCATTTCTGATGATGATCAGCAAGAGCCCTAATAATTTGGTCTGCAGCGCCTGAGGCTCAGTCCTACTGTCTGTGAACACCAAGGGTTCTTCTGCTGTGTAATACCATAGCAGCTCCCTGCTGGCCACCTTCTCATTTTGGCATTTCTAACCTGTGATATGTTGAGCTAGTAGAAGAACTTGACATGCATTATGGTTATTATTAGAGTTACTTAAGTACTTTTAACTTACCTGCGAAGGTTGTTCCTTTTCTTAGATACCAATTTGCTGATTAGCAATGCAGTTTCATATAGTTGTTGAAACTCGCTGTTTCAGCAGGTTGGATTTAGTGACCCATAATGATAATCGCACCTATGTGCAAAGTCAGGCTATAAAGGTATTATATTTTTATGGTCACCTCTGATCATGGTAAGAATAGGGAAGAAACATCTTAGCATGTGGATTTGCAGCAAGCTCTAACCATCTGTCTCGATGGATAATTGACATAAATGTGTTTATGTAGTTTTAGGGCAGGGAAGAAGGGCTCTGCCTTATTCTGAAATATGCAGCAGGTAGTTGGAAGCAGGCAGAAGAATGTGGTCGGTTCTATGGAGTCTGACCTGATGTGGCCAGTTCTGAAGTGCTTCACCATGTACAAAGGGTTGATAGAGGCTTGGTCTTCCCTGCTGCAGGGTTGGCATGGAGAATAAGCGGTGCGTGTAAGGTTCATGTCCTTCACTTACCAGGTGCTAGGACTAGCTATACCAAGTTATGGTCTGGTGAGAAGGGGTGGGGGGGGAAGGGTGCTGACATGGAGTTTCTTTATATTACGTCATAAATTGCTTCTTATTCTGGATTTCTGTGTTCCCAGACCTAGATGTTTCTGGTTTTACCTGTGGAACTTGGTCTTACAATCTAAAGCTGTGTATCAGAAAACAAAGACTGCTTTTGGAAACAGTTTGTTTCTTTTTTCCTTCTTGTAAAATATAACTGCATTCCAGATGTATTAGAAGGTCTAATTAAGAAAACTAGCATTGTGTTGCATATGAAAGCACTGTGCAATTTAAAGACTATTTTAAAGAATTGGTTGTTTATACTCTTTCACTTATACTCTTATTTATAGATCATCCTTCTGAGGTTCCTGAGAAGCTCATTCAAGATCGGTTTCGGAAGCTAAGCTGTTTTCCTGAGGCTTTCAGCTCAATCCACTACAAGGGAACAAGGACATACAATCCTCCAACAGATTTCTCTGGACTTAGGCGAGCTGTGGAGCAGCAGCTGGAGAACAATACTACTCGGTCACCTAGACAGCCTGGAGTTATCTACAAAGCACTAAAAGTAAGTGGAGAAGAGTTCATCGCAATCTTTATTTGTATCGCTGTTGCTAGTAACTGTCAGTTAGAGCTAATAAAGGTAGAGCACGTGAACCGGTGATGCAGACTTGCAGATGTCTGGAGATAAAGCAAGTTGTCCGTGAAGATGATGATTTTTTTGTAATAGCCAGGTAGGTTGGGTAGTTTTGTTTTTGTGGGGTTTTTTTGCTTTAAAACAAAAAAAACACCTTAGCAAAGACCCTGACTCAAGAAAGGTCAAGAAAAGTTGAAGAGCAAAATGGAGCAAAATCAAAAAACTGAGCTGGGAAGAAACTGACTGGAGGAAAAAAATCAACTGGATTTGTGAGTGACAAGCACTTAATGACAGTGAGTTACAAAGGGGAGGCCCAGAAACAGTTATTGGTGAAATTCTTAAGAATGGCCTCAGCACAAGGGGAGGGAATGCAAGAGACTTGGAGGGAACTAATGGTTGGCAAAACCTAGCACTGAGTGTAGTGTAACCCAAGGGCTAGGAGGCAAGAAGGAGGAAGGAGATGTGTTGGTAGCTAGAAAACAAGATGGGGTCAAACCAAATGATGTATCATTGCAGAGGTGTGGCATCAGATCAGAAGGCTGGTGAGAAGGAATTGGAGAGAGCAGCTGATGGTTTTCTTAGAAGGTTCACCTTGCTAGGATGTCAGAGGGATTTTCAGGTCTTCAAATTTACAGTCTGTCCTACAAGTTTCCACACTTTGCTACCACTACCTGATTAGCAACATATTTTCATTGGCCCAAAGAGCACAGCTGTTGTCGGGGAGGGGCGGGCAGAGCTGGGGCATATCTGCAGAAGAAGGTAGTGTTAGCAGTCTTTTCTGATGTTAGTCACAGCTGTTGGAACAGATAATTCCGGCTGCTCTGTATTTGGGGTAGCTGAAGCACAGAGGGAATTGCAGTTTCACCAGAGAAGAGCAGTTGTTCAAGGGGCCAGAGGAAAGCTTGGCGCAGCACTTTTTGAGCTGAGGGGCAAAGAATGTGTCTTCATGTACTGTGAGAAATGACTCTGAGTTTCCTTCTGGAGGTTTCCAGAACGCAAAGCACTTTTAGCAAGCACCCTGCTATTTTGGGCATGGGTTGTATGCACAGAGGTGGATGCAATCTTGTACCACCCATTTCTACTATAAAATTCAAAGTAGGGGCAGGAGGAGAGGAGAAGAGTAAGTATCTCACAAGCATTCAGGTCACTTCCATACAAGCGCAGGATTGTTTTGGGGCTTGGTTTCTAATCCTTGTCTTGGTTTCCAGGTTAGAAAGACATTGTTAGCTTTGTATTCTCTCTCTGCCTCTCCCTCCAGTAGAGGAACCCATGCTTTACCTTGCAAAAGCTTTCATAAAATGTCTGCATTGCTCTCAGTCCCTAACCAGTTCATTCTTTTCTGTTTGACAGGCTCTAAGTGACCGGTTCAGTGGTGAAATTCCTGATGACCAGATGGCTCACAGCTCTTTCTTTCCAGATGAATATTTCACATGCTCCTCTGTGTGCCTCAGCTGTGGGTAAATAGATGAGAAATGTACCCTCATTCTTCTAGCAGATAGTGCTGCCCTGGTCTGCAGCCATAGTACACAAAGTTTCTGTGACATCTTGACATCTGACATCACCTGTCATCGGCTAGTACTTCCAGGAAGAATTTGCTTGAAATTCAACTCTTAATGTGAATTGGACGACTGTTGTTGCCGCATCCCAGCTGGATGCGTGTTCTTTGCCTACTCTGTTTTTGTGTATGGCTACAAACTTGTTGTGCCCATATCTTTCCCCAATGCACACAGGGCAGGAAGAAAGGAGTGTCTAAAGAAATCCCCTGAAATTTGCTATGATGATTCTTCCTGCCATTTTTATTAGCTAAACAGTATAAACAATCCGAAAGCACGTATCCTGGGCCTGGGCTGTGTTTAGTGACTAGATCTAAGTAGAGCCCCAGGTTGGATTACAGCTTGGCTCGTAGCTCTCTAGGAAGAGCCCAAAGATTGAGCCTGGAAGGGCAGTAGATGGCAGTCAGTGTTCCGAGTCTGTGAGCTGCTATAGCAGCATGATGTTATAGCTGATTATGCTTCTGGAAACATTTTCTCTCAAATGTGATATAGTCCTATGTTCCTGCTCTTTTATGCTCATTAGAGAATTTTTAGCAGCTCCTTGCAAAGGCTGCAGTGTTAACTAGGTCCTGGTCCGTTTCCAAACTTGGTTAGTCCTTCCTAAAACCCTCTGGGAAATTTAAAATGGCTACAGTGATCACTTCCTGCACTGAACTGTTGTGTCATGCTGCTTTGTACTGTGAAATTGTTGCTACACCTCCTTCCAAGGAGCCTGCCTTCCAGTGATAAATGATGTCATTGCTGTATGTACAGTTATGAAAATGGTTTGGGGTTACAATGCCTATACAAATGCAAGATAGTAACAGAAATGAACTCTTGGTGACATCTGTCCCGTATCTAACAGCATCAGCTCATGGTTTGCTTTTTCATACTCAGGTGTGGCTGTAAGAAGAGCATGAACCATGCAAAGGAAGGAGTCCCTCATGAATCCAAAAGTCGATGCAGATATTCTCACCAGTATGATAACAGAGTCTACACTTGCAAGGTGGGTAGTGACACAAGGACAAGGTCTGAAGAATGCAGAAGGAAAGGATGGCCCAATAAATGAGGAATATCACAGGCGTGTACCTGTTTTCTTGCATTTTTTCAAATGGGAGAGGTGCTCATGGCCTTCACAAAAAAAAATTGATCCCCGTTGAACCTGTATTTTTGCTTGGAGAGGTCATCACCTCTGTGTGCTGTGTGTCATTTGCTGGCTAAATTGTGAACCCAGCTGCTGTGGAGACCACTGTATGTGAATTATATGCTGGAGAGGAAGTTTTTACATGGGGAGGGGCTTTTTACAAGGGCATGTAGTGATAAGATGAGGGGGAATGGCTTCAAACTGAAAGAAGATAGATTTAGATTAGACATTAGGACGAAACTGTTCACTCTGAGGATACTAAGGCACTGCAACATGTTGCCCAGAGAAGTTGTGGAAGCTCCATCCCTGGAGGTGCTTAAGGCTGGGCTGGATGGGCCTTTGAGCAACCTGGTCTAGTGGGAGGTGTCCCTGCCTATGGCAGGGGGGTTGGAACTAGGTGATCTTCAAGGTCCCTTCCAACCTAAACCAGTCTATGATTCTATGTGGCCAAACAGCAGCAAACCTGGAGCCTGGGATTCCCAAGTATGCAGTTTTAATTGAGCCTTTGTGTTACAGGCCTGTTACGAACGAGGGATGGAGGTCAGCGTGGTGCCAAAAACCTCTGCTTCCACTGACTCCCCTTGGCTGGGCCTTGCCAAGTATGCCTGGTCAGGGTGAGTACTGCAGCTAAGATCTCTCTGCTTTCTGTTGCCTCCACACTGTCTGGTGCACTAGACTTCCAGTATATCTCTGAGGTAAACTGTCTTCCCCTACTGCAGATATGTGATTGAGTGCCCCAACTGTGGAGTGGTGTACCGCAGCCGACAGTACTGGTTTGGCAACCAAGATCCTGTGAACACTGTAGTGAGGACAGAAATTGAGCATGTCTGGCCAGGGGTAAGTCAGGTTGCTGGATAGTCTTTGTGTATATGTGCAGCCATGCACATGTTTATGTTGTGAACGATACACCATTAAAACCTATCCCTGTGTTTCAAAGCAGGACTGGTGAATTTTTTTCTTCTGCTTGCCCTCCAGTTTAACAGGAGCAGTGGGTTACAGAGCCATCTGCATCTAAAAAAAAAAAAAAAAAAGGTTTCCCTGTTTTTGTTTTTAAATGAATATCCATTTCATTCCAGACTGATGGATTTCTGAAAGACAACAACAATGCAGCCCAGCGTTTGTTGGATGGGATGAATTTCATGGCACAATCAGTATCTGAACTTAGCCTGGGACCCACAAAAGCTGTGACCTCCTGGTTGACAGACCAGATTGCCCCAGCTTACTGGAGACCCAACTCTCAGATCCTGGTAAATAGCAGCTGCTGTAGAGAAAAGCTTTGCATAGCTAAAAAAACTCTTTTCCTCACCCTTTAAGTAATACAGTATTTTGCAGTTTCCAAATGCTTTTTGTTTTATTGCAGCAAGCCCTTCTCCTACAAATTTGAGAAAATTGAAATGCTTTCGGCTCTCCCCATTCTTGACTTAGCCAGAGAAAGTATGAGCAGAGACTCTGCCCAGCCCTGCTAAAGAGACTGTTTCTCCTTACTTTTTGTGAGTTCCTCTCCCAGCAGTATCACAGAAAATCCTGGCTTGCATGAACTTGGTCTTCAAAGCAAAGAATCAACATCTTAAATTTGGCTGCTGCAGTTGATAGTACTATTTTTATAGGTGCAGAAATTAAACTCTGGTTTCATACCAGATGCAAAAAGCTGGCCCCAACAATTTAACTAGAAAAGGATTCCTTGTGTCTTGCAGGAAACGGATACTTCTTCAATGAAAACTGCTTTCTGAATTCTTACCCCCACAAAGATCAAATACCCACCATGATATAGCTGTAATTATTTGTGATTGTGAATGAAGGGATCATAGCAATCTGTTGGCTTAACTGCTGTACATCTACCTGTCTGCATCACTTCCCCAGGATAGAGCTATGGGGCTGGTAGCACCCAAGTCTATATCTTTCACAATTTCAGTCTGAGTGTTGCAATCCTGGGATTCTGATCTCTGTTTTTCTAGTCAGTAACCTAACAGTTTTTCTTTCTATGTTGTTCTGATTAGAGTTGTCGTAAGTGCAACACGCCTTTTAAAGACAATGACACTAAACATCACTGCCGGGCCTGTGGAGAGGGCTTCTGTGATGGATGTTCTTCTAAGACGCGTCCAGTGCCTGAGCGAGGCTGGGGACCAGCACCAGTGCGTGTGTGTGACAACTGCTATGAAAACAGGGGCATCCAGTTAGGTAATTTTGAGTTGATTGTGACAGAATTATCCCTGGGCAATAGTTAGTCCTGGCTTCTGGATCACAACCATTCCCATTGGGTGTAGACAGTATTGTTCAAACTGGGCTTTGGTAGAGAGTTTTTAGTAGGGAAGCTCGAGAGCTCAATGTCTTTTGGCAGGAAGATGACCCTTGTGATGAGCTACTAGATATCTGACCTCCTGACAAAATTATTTTCTAATTGAATCTTTATTTTGTTTTTCTGGCACCTGCTGATGATGTGGAGCTAGCATCAGAACAGGGATGCTGCTGTTTCAGCAGACTATGTATTTTGTCCATTATTGCTGAAATAAAAGTGAAAATTCTGTAATCCAAGATTGGGTGATGTGGGAGATAAAAGCTGAGGAGAGGCTCCAAGCTGCCTTTTGGGTTTGCTGCTGGATTTTGCTGATGTAAATTAACTGAAACTTGGCAGAAATTGTGCTGGACTTTACTCTTGTGTTATGCAGATGTGGCTGAGCTGCCTTCAGATGAGGAAGGGGGGACACTTATTGCCAGGAAGGTGGGGGAAGCTGTACAAAACACTCTTGGAGCAGTGGTGACAGCCATGGACATTCCCTTAGGTGAGCTCTGTTCTATTCTGATGGATTTTTTTTGTCGAGGCATTTTTGTTTTCATAAAGCAAAGCAACTGATTAAACTTCAAGAGTTTGTGTGACAGGCTGACACCTCTACTATGATACCATTGTTGGTTGAGAGGTCTAAAGCCCCCTGCACCTCTCTTGCCTGATGTTTCCTCTTGATTTTCAGCACATTGTTTCTGCAGTTCATACCTTCTCTTTTCTCCCTGTTGTGCAAATCTGTGTGCACCAAGCTGTGAGTAGTTCATGCTCCCCCGATGCATCACTGCAGTGACCTGCCAGTTGGAGTTCCCTAATGACTGGCCAATTAGAAAGCATTCTATCAGGTTTGTTTTTCTTCCAGAGCTGCTGAGTGCCTCTTAAGTGTGTTCACGGATACTGCTGGCACTTGGTACTTTTGCAAGGGAGAGCTGAGAATCCAAAGCTCTCCAGGTTGGTAATGATGGGAAAGTAATCAGTAATGTGACCTTTAACGGTGAGCTTAGTACAGTGAAACTTTGCTGCTCTTTATGTGCTGGGTAGCAGTTCAGGTATGTCGGCAAACACTTCACATTTGAATCTTCTGTTGTTGGACCTGACTTCCAACTCATTGCGCAGATCATTGTTCCACTGTTTTGCCTACAGCATGTCCTGCCATAACTCTTGTGGGTGCTTGTTGTCCAACTCAATGAAAGGCAGAATAAATCCCTTTCTCGGTTCAGACAGTACGTGTGTTTCTGAATGTTTGGTTTGGTGACTGTTTGGCCACAGAAAGTAGGGAAAAGCAAGTGCCTCAACCTCTGGAAGAGTCTGAGTAAGAGAAGATGCCGACATTTAAGGAGAAACAATCTAGCCTTTTGAAGAGAGGCAGAATGTGGGAGAATGGCCTAAATGGTTACCCATTTACCCATTGCACTCAAGTATTCTGTCAGGAGGTCGTCTTCCCCTTAGTGGCTGTGGTATGACTTTCAGTGTGCGATTACTTCCACTGCAGTACAGTGACATGCTCATATTCACAGATTATTTTCTTCTCCCTCTTTCTCATCCCCCCACCTCACTTCCTCCATAGGTCTGGTAAAAGATGCTGCCCGACCTGCATACTGGGTACCAGACCATGAAATCCTGCATTGCCACAACTGCCGGAAGGAGTTCAGTATCAAACTCTCCAAACACCACTGTCGGGCCTGTGGCCAGGGATTCTGTGATGAGTGCTCACACGACCGCAGAGCGGT
>NW_009646445.1:1919394-1942657 GCF_000708025.1 Charadrius vociferus | reverse complement strand
CACCCAGTCCGAGTTTGCTTTAACTGCAATAAAAAGCCTGGTGACCTTTAACCCCAGGCTCTTCTCCAGATCTTTGCAATTCCTTATGTTCTCAGGGTTACAAATGAAAACATATGGTCTCCCTTTCGCCTCTTAACCTGTTCCAGCCAGAGTGCATGTTTCCAGTGTCTGGCCTCCTCTTGTGTTATATCCATCTTGGAACGCTGGGAATGAGCTTACATTCAGCCTCTAGGTTTTAATTTCGAATTAACTAGGGAAGGGAGGGAGCTCCCTTGTAAATGAGCAAACCAAAATCCAGTGTATTTTATTCCAATTAAATATATATAACTATATATATCTATCTATGTATAATTTAGTATATTAAGAATACGGTTGGCTAATGAAGCTTTGAGTATTCCTAGTTCAAATGATGGATGGTGGTGTTCCTTATTATATTGGATCAGACTTATGGCCTTCTGATTCTTCTTTTGGAACGTCTTGCTGATCACGATGTCCTGTGAGGAAGGTTTGGACTCTGTGCTGCCAGGAAATCTCCAGTGTTAATGTATGAATTACACCTGGTAATTCAACCAACCCTGCATCTGGAGGTGCTGTGCTTCTGGCCATGGAAGATTAAACCCAGATTCCTTATCAAGTTTGTTTGAACTGTGATATGAGCAGTGGTCTTGCAGTGCAAGAGGTATCAAGATGAAACAGACCCCCTGGTAGAGACCAGTAGAGCTCTGAAAGGTAAAGCAAATCATATGACACAAGGCAAAGCGTTCTGATTTTGCCATTTCAACTTCAATACCAGATCAAAAGGTAGCAGGGTCTTGCTCTCCCTGACAATGTTCTCATGTACTCAGGTTTTCTTCAAGTCTCTCTGCCAGCTTGTTGCAGTTAAAAGTTTTGTCCAGAGCAGAACAAGAGAACAAGTTGTGTAGGCAATTCTGAAATATGAAGTTTGCATTGTTTGGGTTGTGATGACTTTCTTTTCCCCCGCCTTTTTAAGTGATCCCGGAGTCTATGGAGCCTCTGTGTTCTCAGATGTGGTTGCACAGATACTGCACAGAATTGACTTATCTTTTTTTCTAATAATATGAACTTACAAATCCACCTGGAGAATGGGAACCTTTCTTCTTTGCTCCTAGCAACTGGCACTCACTGGACTTCATCCTTTTATTAAAGGACTGCAATGAATTCACTGATTTTATTATCAAAACCACCACTTAACTTAACTAATACTGTCTTGTACTGTGGATTTGTGATTCCAGTTATAAGAAGTAAGAAACCATTGTGGATTGAACTGCCTAAAATTCTCCCTTCTTGGCTTACATAGACAAGAATTCTTTCACCATATGAGAGTTGTCTTCTCTTGGAGTGGCTGGAGTTTGATGCAATGTCCTGGAACTGTGGTCTTTTTTCCCCCAGCTTATTAAATGTGCTCTTGTGTAGATGAGTGCCCAACACCCTGTTTTAGGACTGTACAATTAAATTAACTGCTATAAAAGACTTTATCTTCTGAACAAGTGTACTGACTTTTTCCTTGTAACAAGTGGTTCTCACTTTGTCTCTGCAAGAACATACTCACAAAGTGATTGCCCCTTCACAGCCACATCCAGCCTACACATGGAAGTAGACTTGGAAGACATTCCAGGACACCTTCAGTACTGGCCGAGTTTACTGGGGACTGTCTAGTGTTTTTTGTAAGCAAAGTCTGCCATAAACTGACAGTTGCCCAAGGGAGGGCACAAGTAGGTCAAAATCCTCTTTTAAAAGACATTCTGCACATCCAGCATAATTCTGTGCTTCAAAGTATTTTTATTTTTTTAATGGGTGAGCAATGTGTTCTTGGTTTGTAGGCTGTGCCTGTGTGCTGTTTATGCATGTAGCTTTACTACCATGTTAATGCACAAAGAGAAAGCAGCCATGACATTCCTTGTATAAAATCTTTGGCATCTGTTTCAACAACTTGTCTGATTTTGTTTTTTTCCTAGTCGGAGCCAGAATTACTCCTCAGTCAAAGAGGAAATATTGTCTAAACATTTTTAGCATATATGTGATCTTAGTAACTTAGCAACCTGTCAATATGCAGAGTCCATTCTCAATTGATTATCCTGGAGCTGAATCTTTTATGCTGTTGCTCAACAAAGCAAAATCTTATGTCGCGCTTAAACTGCAGCAGGCTTGGTGTTACTCTTTCTGGATAATGTTGAGAGGGTTATTTGGGTTCTTTGTTTTCCAAAATGAAAAAAAAAAAAATCTGTAAGGTCTTAAGTTCACTGCTATTTTCTGATAGCGTTGGTTGCTATGAGTACACAGAGTATAGAATATGGTTATTAAATGGATTAGCTATTTAAAGGGGATAGATGCATATTTTAGTGGAGTCCAACACTATTTGGTATTAACACGTTAGGATTCAAAAAACAAAAGGGCTCTAAATTATGTCTGTGGACAGAAAGCTTTACAGGAAACTTAAATGAAGGAAATAGAAATCCAGAAAAAAATTGCTAAAGCAAGTAACATGGGAGCATCTTGTGCTTGGGGTGGGACTGTCAACTGGAAGACAAGGGTTAATCCTAGCAGTAGAAACCTGTGAGAGTTTTATTACTCAACTCTGAGGAGAGATGCTTCATGTGCAGAGGTATTGGCAGTATCTAACCAGAGTGAGTCTTTGCAAAACCTGTCGGCAGTTAACAGCAACCTTGCTGGAGCTCTGCAAAAGCCCAAACTGTGAGTGTTTCATAATGGTGGTGTAAGACAGGTCTGATGCTCTAATGCAACTCTTGTGTGAAAGAGTCTTCTTTATTTACAAGGGTGGGGACAGGAGGGGACTGTTCTCCAGGAAATTTCCTGGAGGTCACTATGTGTGTTTTACCGAGGACAAATCAATTAATTACCATGAAATTGCCATCAAGATGATAATGTGTCCTTTGGATCAACTGAACTTTGCTGTAATGTTAGTATTTCAGTAGTTAAAATCACACACTGTCTTGGTAAGATAATGAATTCAATTGGTCTGAGATGTGGCACTATAAAAGCAGGTTGTGAGTTGCAGAATGAAGTTGACTGATGTAAATCTCTTGCCAGAAAAATGTCAGATTGGTTATTGGTAGATCAAGTGTCTTCTGCACCTCTTCTGACTAGGAAATGCTGTGGAAAACACCAAGTAAAGTAAGAATAATGTGAATTAACTGATGTGCAAATATATGCCCCAATGCAAAAATAATTCCTCACCCAAAGCACAACAAAATGAGCCTAGATTTGTAGAGGAAAAAACGTCTGATATGATTGCTCTATTCTGATGGATTTTTTTTTTTTTCCAATTCAGAATAAAGATTCATCTTTGAATAGGATTTGTAGGTTTTCCTCTCCTGTGAAGCAGATATATGTGAGCTTCATGTAGGTGTCCATGCTTTTACTTAGACTATCCAAAACCTTAAGGCCAAACTTGGCTTAAGTGTGTACCAGGTGCACATTGCACCTGAGACTGGCAGCTAGGGAAACAGATGGCAGAACAGCATGGCTGTAACACGTAGCTATTGTCAGGGTAGCAGCAGGCTGTAACGTGTAGCTACTCGCACAGGGAAAACGACTTTGTCTTTCAGTCTGTCATCCCCGTTTCCCCCCACCCTCTGTTTGTTTTCCTGCTCATTCGTCGTCCTGCCCAGTTCCTTGCAGGTCAGGTTGCACTTGCTGAAGTTGGCCAAGGTATCCTGTATGTTCCAGTCTGTGTCGCTTGTGAATTGGACCTTTGGTTGTGTTCTGGAAAACATGACAACCCTCAGTAGCTTTTGATGTCAACAAGAGTTTATTTGTTGCAATGAACATCGTTATGTTAGATCTGCCTTGCATTTATGCTAGATGTCTGCCTGCTGGGGCTGTGCTGAGACATTCAGAAATAGCCCTGTTGCTTTGGGTAGCCTGGGCTTTAACCTTGCGGGCCTCTGGCTTCCCACCTGGTCATACACACTTAGCTCTTCATCTTTTTGCTTCCAGCATAAGCAGCCCCATGAGGTTTACGTATTACTATCGGTCTGTTCTGCAGCCTCTCATTTTCACGTTTCATTGTCAACTGATGATGTCAGTCACTGTAACTCCACATACTGTAGCATTGTCCTTGCGTTTGATTTACTGCTGATGGCTGTAATATAATTTGGCACCAACAGATATGTCTTTGCCTGCCAGTAATTTGAGAACAGAGAGTGATTTGGACAAGTGATAGAACTGTCTGGTTTTCGTTGTCCGTATCCTGTCCCCATCCCCTGCTTTAGCTGAGCACTCTTTCTTGGTAAAGCAATGTTGACATGTATATTCTGTCAGTCACAGCACATAATACCTCATAAAATGTTTTTGTTGGTAGTGCAGTAGGCACATTAACAATGAAATCACGGCAATGCTGAAATAAATAAAAAGTTACTATAAGGGCTTTCAAAATCAACAGTGTAATGTTACAATGACAAAGCTAAACTAGGATGGCAGCTAATCAGTTATCTTAAGCCAAATTTAAAGCATGTTCAGCTTTTTAACTTCATTTTTATTGGATATAAGTCAAGCAAAAAATAAAGCAATACAAGTACAAGTTTTATATATACATATATATGTAAAAGTCCTCATGTAGGAAATGTCTCAATTGTGGCATTACAGAAATTCTAATGTCAAGAATGCCTGAAGATTTTAAAACTCTCTGATTTCAGACATTTTGAAAAGCTGGCTAAATCTTTCTGGTTCTGCTTAAAAGGCAGTTTTACAGCACCACTGGAGAGAAGCAGGGGTGTATGTATGATAATGTACAGATGATGACTTGTCAGGAAGGCATCAGAGTGCTTCACAGCTACCATGATATTAATAGAACTGCAGATAGGAAAGAAGTTATTTGAAGAGGAAAAAGCAGGTGAAGGTAATCTTGATTATATTTTCAGACATTACCTAAAATAGTTTATCAACTTTGTGCCTTGGCTTCCATTTTTGAAACATGAAGCTAATTTGTAATGTGCTTTAAACACTTGGGTCAAGCATCTTTCAACCCCAGCCCCTCTCCCCAGCACCTCCGTCTAGAAAGTACTTTGGGTTTGTATTGACAGCTTGACTCAACTCACTGTATATGTAGTATACATAGTCTATGCAAGCAGCCACCAGCAACTGGAAGTTTGGGAACTAAAGCTGAATTGCCCACTGCTAGGTATAACTTTACTGAAAGCAGCTACTCAAAGGGGACATCTCAAGACTATGTACGCATTCCAGTTTGAATTCTCACTTCCTTGCAACAAATACTTAATTTTCTAGTACTGTTAGAAAAGGTCCCTATTAAGCTCAAGAATGTAAAAATGCCAGAGTGAAATTGGATCTACTAAATTGATTTTTTTTTTTTTCTTTTTTTACTCTCTTATCCTAACGAATACTGAAAGTAATAGAGGGGGACTGACCATGAAGCCGTGTACTTCAATAACAGAAAGACATAACCCCCATCACCACGGAATGCCCAAAAGGAAATCCCCTCCCTGCTTTAGACACTTGAAGTTAAAACTGTAGAAGTTTAAGTTTCTACCAGTTATGTCCAAGAACCTCATGTGACCTACAGGGTTTTATGTGGAAAGAGCCTTTTTAATCAGGGTTGAGAGATGACTAATAGAAGCAGGGTATATAGTAGAGAACACGGGTGAGACTGTGGGTTCTGAGACAATTGTGTTGATGGGAAAGAACCAGCAGTTTGGTCAGTGAGGAGAGCCTGGTGGCGCACTTTGAGCCCTGCTCCAGTCAGCAAAAGAGACCAGAAAAATTGTGCCTTGCCTGCTGGACGAGGGATGCCACAGCCTGTCTTGGGGTGCAGTTTGGCCTTGCTGAAGTTTCCTGCTGGTTCAGTACTTGCTGAGAAGCTGAGGCAAAGAAATACTGTGTTTTGATACTGTAGCAGAGGGTAAGAGTGCTGCTGTTCCTTACTTTTGAGCTGCCTTAGGGTCCTAGCTATTGCTGCATAGCAAAATGGTTTATTTAGCCACTGCCTGCAGGCTGCTTGCTGTTTGTCACTGAAGCCAAATTGCCTCTCTTCTTGCCCTGCTTCCCCTCTCCTTTCATGCTGTTCTTGCAGGCTTAATTAGAAGTGCTGGCTGCAAAAGCACTAGTTGGGTGAATGGGTTTGCAGGGACATGTGTGTGCATTTGGCTCCTGGAAACAACACAAAGCAAATGAGTATCTTTTGTTTTATAAGCTTCGCCTAAAAGGGAACACAGAAAAGACACTATCTTCAGTTATGTAAGATGCCTCTCTGCTACAGTTCTTAGTTTGTGTTTCCCACGGTAACTGGGCACGATGGTTGCGCAGTCTTGTTCTTGCAGAACAGGCATTACTGGAGTTAAGAGCACTGAAAAGAGTTTAAATGATAATTTGAATTTTGGAATTAATTCTGATTTGAGGGAGTTCATGGTCCATGTGGTTTGCTACCTGCAAGTGTTTAAACCACACATGTTTACTAGCAAGAATATCAATGAAAAGCACTTTCCAACTCAACTCTGAGTTGGATGTAACATTGTCATCAGATGTAACATTAGGAGTTCACAGTGGGATGAGGTTAGCTACATTGCTATTTCCTGAAAGGATGCTTAGTTAACAATGCAGACTGCAACTAAGTCAATGCAAATGCTTTTGAAAGTTGTGCTGCATGTATTAATCACTGTGCATGCAACAGAAAATGTCCCAAATTAACATATCTAATCAAGACAAATTGCAGAGTATTTTCTGAAATTGAAACAAAAAGTGAGCCAAGAATCAGTGACAACACCAGCCAGACTGGTGTCTTGGTTATCCAAGGGTAGCAGAGGGAATGAGAGGAGCCTGCAAGGCACAGGTGTACTATCTGAAGAGAATAGAGGACCCTTAGCCTTAGAAACAAGTTCTGTAGAAAGAAGAGGCAGCACAGAGTATGCTGTGAGCAGCATCCACTCCACTTTGTGTGCGAAAGAAGGCTCTGTAGAGAAATGCTAAAGCCAGATGCATCGGGGGAGCCATAGTTGCAAGGAATTCACAGCTCAATCTGCCTACAGGGAAACGGCTGTTAATGGGATACAAGAATGATTTGGTGGTCTTGAATGTATACTCACACAGGGCAGAAATGGTTTTGAATATTTACTGGGATTCATCTTTCATCTTGACTATCCCTTGCAACAGCTACTTCCTATAGAATATATTCACACTGTAAAGTTATTACACTGCTCCCAAGAGGAGAGTTTTCCTGCTCTGTTGTATTTTATATAGATTAATGGGTAAAAGAAATACAAAGAAAGGGAAGGAGATCACCACACCTAACACTGGAGTGCTATGAGCCATAAGAACTGCTGAGAAGAAAGGAGGAGTTTCCTAGAACAGCACATTGCTTATGCCTGAAGGTTGTGCGAGGACAGGAGAAACGAGCATGGAGCCCTGCAGGATAGAGAGAGGATTTTTTAGTAGGGCCAGCCCTTCCTGGCACCAGTTTTTGAGTAACTCCCTTTTACCCAAAGTAACTTGGAATATGGAAGGGGAGAGGAGTGCATTGGAAGAAACAAAACCCCCACAGTGTATGCTCAGGTTTGCACTGGTCTTGTGAAGGGAATCTCTCTGTATTGGACTTGCAGTGCAGGGCACTTGTGGTGCTTCCTTTGGGAGGAAGCCAAGCCCCTTCCTTCCTGGGACGCTCAGCACTGCTGCACCCCTCTGCAGCGAAGACACAGATGATATCCCAGGGGTGAGGGCTGTGCTGGGTACTCACAAATATAGGCTACACCTTTAGTCACCAGCAACTTACCTTTGTGTATGGGTGGCCTGTACCTGGCCTTCAGAAGGCACTTGGATTGCAGACACCCAGCCTAGCTCTCTGACACGGCCATCTTGCTGAGCCAGCTGGATGCAGCCTCCACCTTAACATGCTGTGCACCAAGGATGCGATTATAGCCTGCTTGTATGCTCACCTGCTGACCTGGCAGGACCCCATGGAAAGCAGCATCTCTGATGACACAGTTGTACATCTGAAAACTCTTAAGTGGATCCCAGGATGGAAAGGTGGTTCCTGTGTTCCTTTTCTAAGAATTTTGAAAAAATTTGAGCACAGTGTGTCTTTCCTGAGAAGCCCATCAGTGCCCCCACCTAGTTCATGAGGGCCTTCACCGCTCTAGGCTCCTGCACTTGTCAGTGCTTTCTACATATGCTAGCAGCAGGATGGTCTTGCCCAGCCCAGCCACCAGCAAGGAGCTGGAGGTAACAAGGCTCCATGGGATGACAATTGCTCTTGAATACTGGTACAGGCTCCTGAAGTGTCATCCAATTACCATGAGCTGGTGCTGCAACTTCACAGCTGAGGGCCCAGTTGTACCTTGGTATGCAAAAGCCCTGACTCTGCACAGGTAATCTCATGTCCCAAAGAGCATGTGGTCTGGCCAGGCTGGGCATATCTCCTGCTACAGCTGCATTCCAGACTGCTGACCTAACTCCAAGTTACAGGTGTGGACTTGGTTAGGAAACACTATGATAAATTAACAGGGACATTCAGCCTGGCTGCTGGACTAGCCAAGGGGCTTTGTTCTACAAATGCTGCCTTTTACAGGGAATGGTGGCAGCACAGCAGCATGCTACCACCATCTGGAAAGGACAAAGTTTAGCATGGCCCAGCTCAAAAGACTCACAGTGTGAGTGGGGAAACAGCTGTCCCTTGGACTGTTTCCAACCATAGACAGCTGATGCAGGGACGCAGACTAGGGCTCCAAACAAAGTCCCAGAACACCTATAGCATTGGCTTCTCCACACCAGCTAATCCTCTAGCTCCACTGTGTTGCACCAGCCTACTTGCTAACGTAGATGTAACCACAGCTAAGTGGTTATATGACCAAACTATGGTTAAGTTAGACCAGCCCTTTGACAGCAAACTCAGCTAGTATGAGTCAGGCCCTTACTGCACCTTACCAGCTTTTCAAAGCTTAAAGCTAGATTTCAAAGAGGCTGAATATTGCTTAAGAAGTTAATCAGCATTCAGCTTTTATTTACAAGATGTCACAGATGTATACAGCAAGATTTGTTGAACCTGCTGAAAGAGGTTCAGAATTTCATGAGTAAAGCAGATGCAACAGCAGCACATAGTGACTCAACAGCATGGTGACTGGTGCAAAAATTTTGAAGTCATCTATAGGCTGGCAGCTTTGTAGACCAGGTCTGAGCAGAATATTGTGTCAGTTATAGGAGAAGTGGTAGAGATCCTGTTTGACAGCCATGAGTAAGCCAGGAACTCCTCGGCTACCCCCAAGTCTTGAAGAAAACACCACACTGGGAATGGCATCTTTGGAAGATGGGTGGGGAGAAGGGATGGTTCTAAGCAGATGGGCATCTTGGAGGCTCCAAATTCTGGTATAGCAATCCTGACCAACTGGAAAGGAAAGGACACCAGAATTCAACATTACACAAGAGGTACTTTACACAGCTCTGCAAGATTTTCATCACAGAAGCAGAAGGTCTATGGGGGAAAAAACCCCTGACCATTTCCATAGACACTAGAGACAAAGTGCTTATCAATACTTCCCGAAACTGGAATTCTATGCTGAATACTGCAAAAGTGGGAAAAATGTGCATTTCCTATTAGGCAATAAAAGGTATGATAAATCAGTATTTAGACTGCTCTTCTCATTATCAAGCTCCTAAGCCAAAAAAAGGGAGAAAAAACATCAAGAATTCTTCTCATTATTCCATCACTTATTGACAAATCCAAGGAGAGGAGGTCACTATGTTTACAGTGACATTGTGAAACTTGGCTATACTTTGCATCATTTTTGTTACCTTTCCTCACCCAACCCCAAATAAAATAAAATAATCTCAGACTGTAGCCAAGTATATTCAAATTGAACCTTAGTGGTATAGACAGTTTACAAGGAGTTATGCTTATACACAAGTGTTTCAGTCCATCACTACACTACCCACTTAAGCACCAAATAAACATGAGCAGTCTTGAGTCTCCATATAAAGTTATCACCAAGTCTTCCATTTACACGTTGTTTCCCTGAATTTTAAAATCAAGTATTTTCTGCTCTACTCTTGAGACACACTGTGGAAAGGATAAGGGGACTTCTGCAGGACACAGCAGATAAAGCCATTAAGCACTACACAGGAGTGATTACAGTAGGTGTGCATCCATAACATTATTTCTTAATTTTCATAGTATATTACAGGATGTCTAAGGCTAAATTTCTTCTGAATTTTAAAGAACTAACAGCTTCCAACAGCTGTAGCTAAGAAATGCTCCTCATGCATAAGAAAATCACTGCCATACACTCTTACAAGTAGAGGGGAAAAAAGTGAACCCACCTGCTGTAAGAAGTCCTTCCTCCTCATTTACATGCAAAGGGAGAATAGCATACTCATTGTGATGACCTTTGTATTGTTTCACACACTTTGCTGTTCTCAGGTCCCACAGTTTTATCTGCAAGTTGAAGCAATTGTTTGAAAAGATGATGTATTAACAAACCAGAGAGCACTTTATGGTTGATAAATAAGTGGATCTGGAAGAGGACCCATATATGGGACTACCACCCAGTTCCATAGTACCGCTGCCAAAGAACAGGCATCCACCCTCAGGACTGGGATAAGCACTTGTCAATGCCCAGATACCAAACGGAACAGAACACACACAACAAAACCATACCTTTCCAGCCATATCTGCTGCCATAAGATAATGTTCAGCCTCAAGAAGGCGAATAGATGTAACTGGTGAGTCATGAAAGAGACGAATTGCTTTCCAGCTCTGGCCCTTTCGGTTGCGTTGACGCACATCAATGCTGAAAATCTCACCTGAACGACAGCCATTGTACAGCACTGGAGTCTGGAAGAATCCAAGAGAAAGAAGCATACTATGTAACATCTGAAAGGATGTTACAAGTTATACAGACAGCAGCTATGTCAAACTTTTGAGCTCTCTGTTGCAGCTGTCAAATTATTTTATTAACACAAGTATTAAGAACCAGAATTTTTATTACACCCTGCAATATTTTTCCATCAGCCAACTCATTAGTTCCATTCAAACCTCAACTATTTACTTTAGCTGTAAAAAAGTTCAGCTAAGTGTAACATAACAGAAAGACAGGAACTGGAATTCTCATATTCCAATTTCACCCATCTCACTAATCTTTGTGAACAAGTCCATTAGTATTTTATAGGGGCTTTCTTCTTGATGGAGACAATACACCGAGTGTTAAGAAAATGAGGTCATTTGCCAAAACCAAAACAATTTTAAAACGATTACTGTGTTCTTTTTACTTCCTTCATTTTTAGCTCTGTACAATTAACAAAAATTACCCCTGTTGCCACAGAGTTTGAAATCAGTTAATCTTTTTGTTGCTATTCAATTGTATGCAAGCATGAGATCACGTCAGCTCTGTTGTGGAAGAGCTATCCAACAGTAATTGTAATCGCCACCTTATGTACAGCATGCTGAGTCCCATCACAAACAGAACAAAAAGCCCACCAATGAGGCAGCACTCTGAAAAATGAAATGGGTTGTATGGTTCTTTTTACCTGTGTGGCAAACTGTTGTGCCAATACGTCGCTACTGGTTCCAAATGTCTGTCGATGCCCTGTTACTACATTGGTCACAAGAACTCGTCGTGTCAGGCCTAAGGAAGACAGATTATGTTTGTTTAGCTGTAATTTGGGTAGCAGCTGGGAGATTAATACAAGAAGTCTTTCTCACTGAGACAGAAGGGATTGCTAGCCTTGCAGATCACCTGTGCTGAAGCAGTTGTCTGCCTGGGGATTCAGGCACCAAGCACAGGACCAGGCAGTGGATATCTTGAAGCTGCACAGCATTCCAGGTCGATCTCCTAGGAGAGAGGAGCAACACATAAAACGTTCATAAAATGTTAGTACAGGACAACTTGGAAAGCTTCTCTTCATTTCCATACTTCTTTCAACATTTCAATCTGAAGCAGAGAAAATGTTACCCAATTAGTGTCCCTGTGCTACTCGAGACAAGAAACAAAAGCAGGACTTCATGACTGTAAGCTGAAGACTTAAGAGTCTATATAGAGAGATGATTGTGAGAGACTGAAAATTTATTCAGAAGTCAGAGGGCTGACCATGGCAGGAAAAAGAAACATAACACTTGCCTTACAGCACTAAATAAGCCATTTTAAAAAGATAAGTGGGCTAGAAACACAAAACATTTAGTTTATAAGCTATGGATTAGCCAAAGCCTGACCTGTAAGTTCTTGGCCTGCCTATTTTAAAAAAAAAAAAAAAGTTTCGAGTAAGTAAAAATACCCTAGATTTGACCCTTAATCACATAGCTCCTGCACAGTCTACTAATTGTCAAATTGTAAGTCCCCAGTTTTCACTTCCTTCATGGCACATCCACTATGATCAGGTGATATGTCTTCATGGTTTTAGACAGGTTAAGTCCTACTTTGCTCCCAACATCTACTTAGTAAGGTTCCCTCAAACTAGTAATTTAGGAGAGTGAAGTCAGTCCAGAAACTTGGAAATACCTAAACCAGTCAATAGGAAATACTAGACAGGAGGACTTTGGTGGAACTCGGGGCATCTGATTACAGTGAAGGACTTGAAGTGTTCTACAGAGCAATTTGGCATACTGGCCAAAATCATCCATCTTCAGCGACTCCTCAAGATCATGCTAACACTATGCATTTTTTTTGTTTGTTTTTAAATGGTTGCATAAATAGCATGACATTAAAAATTTAAAACAGGTCCGTAACTCTTATCTATCACAGATTTCCTCTGTATCCGATTATAACCTGGATGTTTCCATTCAGACAGAGGACTGTACAGTGCAACCTGAAGAAGCATGGATCTATCAAGAAAGTCCAATTAATAAAGTCCTGCCCCTAAGAACATCAAACAAACAAATATATGAAGATACAGCTACAGCCATCAGACTTCAGACATAGGATTCTCTAAATCAACCATGCTTCCACACAGCTGAGCATGAGCTTGTACAAGGAGCTACAGGCCAAGACATTTACCAGCTTTCCACCTTTGATTAATCCACCGAGTATGCTTGAGTAGCTGCCATGAGAAAGGATTCTGCAATGATTCCAGATAGTCTATAAGGAAATTCGAGTACTTCTTGTGTGCAGCTTTGAGTATTAGTTACAGGCCAAGCTACTCATGAAAAATCCCAAACGCTTACAAGTGATGTGTTCTCCTGCTAAAGTCAAGTACTACATCAACAGCAGCTAAAAATAAACTACTGCTTTGAATACTGCTTTTTAATTAATTCTTAAGGTAAGTTCTGTCACCTGTGCACTTCTTAAACTGTTTCAGACTTTCTTAATTTTATAAGAATACGACAGTCTGACCAGCTACTGAAGAAAGGTGTGGAAATAATCTTTCCTTTGTGCTCTTTTCATACCATAACTGCTATTGAAAATTGGAGAAGAAAAAAAACAACAACAAAAACACCCTACCTGGGTTAGTGCTGCTGAACAATGATGCTGGAAGCAGACTGGCACAGCCTGGTGTTTCTGCAATTCCCATGAGACATAGCTTGCTGAAGCGAGTTAAGGAAAACAAAGATTTCTCCCTAGAATGGAACAGGCTGCCTAACATTTATAGGTGGGAAAAACAAGATGCTCTAACATAGCCACAGCTCACAATACTTCCCCTTTGAGACCTTTGATGCACCTTACAGTTTACAGTTAAGTCTTGACTCTCATGTCTTTTGTAGGAAAGAGCTAGAAAGAACTCAAATTCTTGCTTGTGTATTTTCACTACCAGAAAGACAAGACAAGAGGAATCTTGGAAACTAAGGCATCTTTCTAGTGACAGAAAAAAAAAAAAATAAAAATGCACGGCCTGCATGGATCATTCTTCTCATTTCTACATGCTGATAACACTGCGTTAATATAGATCTGTTTTTCAGGGAGGCAAGTTGGAGAAAGGGGTGCACATACTAGGGAAGTAGGAAGGACTCACTTTAGATTACATTTACTTTCTACAGATTATAACAGGTATAAATTGAAATTTGAGATTTGAAAGCTGCATTTCAAATTCAGTGGGGTAAATCTGTGACATGATGAGGAAAACATGAAATAACCAAATCACAATCCCCAACTCCTAACCAGCTGTGAGCAAGCCTGATGAACTTCTGCCACCTTCTGGATCACTCCTGAATTGCTTGGCTTCTCCCATGAGCCATTACATACATTTCTATGTAATACCCTTTTGGCACTTTAACAGCCCATCTGTTGCCTGCCATCTCTCACATTAAAATGCCCTTTTCTTCCCTTCTCAGGTCTGCAGTATCCACTACTGCTTCCTCTACTATACCACCAACCTTCCTCTTCTTCTGAGACAGATCTGCAGAACGTGCTCTGAAAGTTGCAGAGCATGATGCCAATGAATTGCTCCCATTCTCCTCTTGCCCCAACTGATATGGGGATGATTTACAACAGAAACCAACCAACCCACTTTCAAAGAGAAAGTTAGTTGGCTTAACCCTCTCTCTTGTTCTTTTACCTCAGCCAATTTCTAAACATCAGATCATTTTGGATATGGCATTTACACTACTAATGAAGCAGGAAGTCTCCAGGGCAGGAAACATGATCTTTCACCTACTATTACACTGGAACTATTCTACATATATCTGTAACAGAACCATGTATCTGTCTTACTAGCTCCAACACCTCTCAATTTTTGTAACTTCCTCTGTTTTTCAGAAAACTGGAGCAACTACATGAGAGGTCTTCCTGGAAGTTAGTTCTTCTCTGCAGCATGATGCAGACTTGTGAAAGCTGAACTGAAATTTTACTTTTTTTAAAAGGATATAAAACATGAGAATCTGGATGAGTCAATGATGCCCAGCACACAGAATTCACCTTCAGACACAAGAAGACACATTGTGACCTCTTATTCAATTCATGAAAAGGGATTTGCATGCAAAGATGACACAAAGCTATGCACCGGACACACTTCCTTAGCCCACTAAACAGGCCAGTAATGGGACATGAGTGTTTTAGCCTCACCCTCCTCTTAAATGTAGGAGATAGAACAGCATTGAGAAGCCTGTCCAAACACAGACTGAGGTACCAAGCACATCCTATTATTTAAGAGATTGTCCTTAAAAGAATCTGAGCATGAAGAGATTATGAAAGATTAAGAAATACTCTTCATGCTCAAGGATAAACACGTCTTCCCCAAATTATCTTTAAGAAGCATGCAAATCTTAGCACTTTCTGGCCCTCAACATCAGTTTTGTAAACTATGGCCAACTGCAACTCTGAAGTAAGCACTATCCTTGGCAGCTGGTACTTCTACATAGTCTTCCTTTCCAATTGTAGTATAACATTCCTGAGAACTAGTACTGGTACTGAGGATTTTCAGAGACAAGTTTACTGTGATTCTGTGTTTAACCAAACTTCACATTGCTCGATTCTTCCATTCACTCCTCCTAACCCCTTCCCCAACCCTCATGCATTTCTACTTATGCCTCCCAAGAACAACGTTCTGAGAATACAACAACTGAAGGAAGCAGGAACAGAACACAGTACTTTGCGGTTTGTGAAGTAGAGGTTGTCATACATCTCCACAGTGAGAGAGTCCTTCCCCAAACCACTGAGGTTGATGATACCATATTTACATCCTCCATGCTCTACATCGTTCACAGTGAATATCCGTTCACAAGCAACATCTGCCTGCAAAATAAAAGCTTACTGGTCACACTTACTGGAAAAACAGCTTGAGGGAGCTGCATTAGGTCTAAAATGAAACAACACATTAATTCTGACCCCTTTAACACCATCCACTTTTCATTCACCTCTGAAAACAATGGACAACTCCTTTTTATAGGCATGCACAGAATAAGCATGAGTAAAAAAGGGATTTAGTCCTTGAGTAACAAAGATATTTGCTCCATAGGCCTCTCCTGCATGTGCAGTACCATCAAAACTAGTAGAAACTGCTTTCAGATCATGAGATGTGATTACTGATGTTTACATAGACTCTCTGTACCATAGACTTTGCCGCTCCCCAAATTCTTCTCCTTTCTCTTAATCCTCTCCACTCCCCCCTCACCCCACACTAATTATCCACTCAACTCCTGTTTATTTCCAAGAGAACATGTTGATAAGCTTTAAAAAAAAAAAAAAAAATCACTTTCATATCCAACCTTTTCATCATTTCTCTTTCTGGGACAGGAACAGCCTCTTCCTACATTTTTAAAATTACCAAGCGCAGAATTTGAGAACTGACACAGCACAAATAAAACATCTTTGAAAGCAAAATTTGACCTATGGGATTTGATCACAAAATCCTGAATTTTCACTGAAGATGGGCTCTCTTTATCCTAAAGACTTAACGGTTCTCATAACATACCACAATTATTTTAAAATTGTTGGTTCCAGCAACGGAGGAGTCTGGACTGTGAATTTCTATCTTCCTCCTCTGCATGCAGTTCACTTTTAGTTCATGGACCAGCCTGTAAAAGCAGGTGCAGGGGGTGGAAGGAGAAGAGAGAAGAATTCAGGTAAGCCTAGGTTTAATGCCAACAAAAAGAATTCTGGATAGAATATCCAGAACTGCTTCCCAATCACGGAAAATAAATGCCTGAACAACTAGCATGCTGCAATTTCACTTACATAACCCATGAATGTGTGCCTCTTTCACATTCATGGAATTTCATCCTGTTATTTTGAACCCTGGCACATCTTCAGTAGCAGAAACCACAACTTAGCAAGTCACTAACTTGCCTTCTGTGCTGTTACTGAATCTGAGCATAGCGATTCTAATAGGGGGCAGGGGGAATGGTCATGTCAGTTAAAGAGCATTCATTGAAAGAAAAGCTTCACCTGTATTCATAAAGCACAATGTGGCAAACCATCACATACAGGAAAAAAAGAGTGAAGTTTTAAACTCTATCTGAAATTAGGAAACCTCTTCTTCAATTGGATTTTCATCACTTGAATAATCTGATTATATGTCATGGTTTCAGCTGGGATAGAGCTGACTATCTTACTCGCAGCTGGTATAGTGCTATGTTTTGTACTTGGGATGAGAATAGTGTTGACAGTGCGCTGGTGTTTTTTTTGGTTGGTGCTAACCAGTCAAGGCTATTTCTGCTCCTCACGCTGCCCCACCAGCAAGCAGACTGGGACTGCATAAAAAGTTAAGAGGGGACACAGCTGGGATAGCTGACCCCAACTGACCAAAGAGATATCCCGTACTATATGATGTCATGCTCAGTATATAAAGGTGGGGGAAGGAGGAGGAAGGGGTGGACATTCAGAGTTGTGGAGTTTTGTCTTCCCAAGTAACCGTTAGGCACAACCCTGCAGATGGCTGAACACCTGCCTTCCAGAAGCAGTGAATGAATTCGCTGTTTTGCTTTGCTTGCATGTGTGGCTTTTGCTCTACCTATTAAACTGTGTTCATCTCAATCCACAAGTTCTTTCTCACTTTTACTCTTCCCGATTCTCTCCCTCATCCCAAATGGGAGGAGTAAGCGAGTAGCTGCACGGTCCTAGTTGCCAGCTGGGGTTAAACCACGACATTATAAAAAGAATATAACTTTTTTTTATTGTAAGTAATATGTCCTTCTTCATCCTAAGTGGAACAGTGAGAAATGCAAAAAACCTGACAGGAACTAACTGACTGCACTAACAGCAGAACTTGGTATTGCAAACAGAAGACAAATCAAATCATGTACCTGCAATAACTTGTGGAGCTGAGCAAACCCAGCTGCCTTTTCTGTAACAGCATAGATGAGTTCAGTCCAGCCCGTGTTGTTTTCTGGAAGGGAATAACATGAAAGTTACCTCAGTTATTTGCTTGTTTGCAACTCAAACATGGCTGTGGTTCTCAGGTGTTTGAGATACTTAGGTAAATTTTTCCTCTAGCCTGCATAGATTAAAGTTTTCAGGATGTCTATAAAACACATTCCAGCACCATCTCCCTGGTATACTACAGTAAATAGACAAGAAAGAGACAAGAATATATTCCCGAGATGCAGCATGCTTCTATAAACACAAAATTGGACAGAAAAAACACCCCAAAACAATAGCTGTTGTTTTTGCTTGACGTAATCAGCAGTACCACCTTGAGGTGTGAAGTCACCTCCTAGTTTCACTGTAACACCTTAAATTCTTATTATACAGCAAAACTTTCTATCACAAGACTGCTATTAACTATGCAGTTTTACTGCTGCACTAAACTACTTTTCCATTCATCATTTTTTAAAATGTCACATGAACACCTTCTGGTGAGACTAAGGATAGAGTACTTTGCAGAGTTATGAAGCAAGAAGTCTTTTTGATAACAGCCTGACAAAGCAAGCGTTTAAGAGTCAAAATGTTTTTATCTGGGAGCCCAAATCAGATGTCTCATTCAACAGCCAGATTTTGAGAAGAGATATATATCCACAGTTCCCATTAACAGCAACATGGCCAGCCGCCTTTTTGTGCCTATGAAACCTAAATTGCTCATGGAAACAGCTAAAACAACAACAACAAAAGCCAAAACAAAACCAACAGCAGCAGTTTCCCAGTGAAGACTGAAGAGCTGAATAGGTAGTTGAAGTAAGAACTTCATTACCCAAGGAGAAAAACACTGCTCGCTTCTTCCAAATGACAGCATATTTAAGCTGAGCTGTGATTTGTAAACTTTAAGACATGGCTTTCAGGTAATTAAAAAACATCCTTGTTACATATTTCACCCAGATTACCAATATGCAGCATCAGCATTAACTCTGCTGTAACACTTTATGATGCAAAGCATACAGGCTTTCCAGGCATAAACATAAGACCCGCCTTAATTTTACCTGTCCAAAAATATTCTTCATGAAAAAGCTGTTTCCACAAAATATCATTAGTATTGTTTCTTCAGGGTCCAGGAATATGATCAATACATTTATAAACATTAGGAAAATTTAAAATCAAGACCCCACTTTGCCAATTCAAGACAGGGATTTGAAACCTGGCATCCAGTGTCCTGACTCAAGTGTAGCTGTTGGACAATCTGCAATTCTGAGCACAGTTCTTGTCTCTTTACAAGTTTTTTTGTTTGTAATGACTCGCTTTCAATCCTGTGTGGAACAACCAAACAAAAGGCTCCAAGGACTATAAATTCTCAGCAAAAAGGAATTTTAATTTCTTCAGACAGTTTAGGGAACCGTACCAGAGTCAGAATTGAAAGGCTTTATCTTATAATCTGTCCTGGGCCAGAGCACAATAAAACCTAATTGCAATCTTTTTGAGAACGTACCTTCTTTTGTTTTTCTTCCTCTTCTAAGAGTCTCAGTCTTTTGCATTCCATTGCCTTGTACTGAATGCTCTCCTTGGTGAGTGGGTTGTAGTTATTATGTCCAGGCAGTAGGCGAAAATAGCGGTTCTTTTCTGAGTCATAGTAAAATCCTGGCAGTTCTTGGGAAAGAAAAAAAAAAAAAAAAAAAGTTGCAAAACCCAGGCAAAATCAGATGGATAACTAAGTTTTTTATTGCTCTTTGACATCACACATGTTCCTGGGAAGGTCAGAGTCATGAGGCTCAAAGCTCTTGCTCCCAGCAGGTCCCAAACATGATACAGACTACAAATAGATGACAGCCGTTTAAAGGAAAAAAAAAAATAAAAATGCAGTGCTGTTACACATGTACAGAAGGGATGTCACCACTGACCAAGATGAAATTCAGACCGATCAAAGAAGCAGACAGGAAAGGTTTTGCTGCAGAACAAAAATGACCTTTCTTCATAAAACAATCATGAGGGGACACTCTTGGTTAAAAGACTAGGTAGGGCAGTCCCAAACAAAAATAAAAATTGAAACAAGGTCTCACCCAAACCAAAATAAAGTGATTCACTTCACAGAACAAGCCACCTTTTCTTCAAAATATAGGAGAGATTTAGATACAGTCAAGAGTACATTTGGTCAACACACAGAGGCTCCTTCCAAAGATAAACTTGGATGAGAGAAACATTCAATTTTAGTGCTTCACTGCCCGGGTAAATTCAGAGGCAGACAGGTAAAATACTTTGACAGATTGATAATGGTACACTGTCTCAAGACAAAGAATTTTATTCCAAAGAGGTCAGTGTTAACGTCTTCATTTCAATGGTTTTTATTTAAACCTTTATCTACTACTAGAAATTGCATTTGAAGTAACCTCTTTTTGCTGCTGCTTACAATTCAGCTCCTTGTCAGCATCTTTTAGGTTTCAACTTAGCAACAAGTGACCAAGATTTATTCAGGTCAACAAAAATATCAAGTTAGTGAACAAATCAGTAAGGTTCATAAAAGCACACTGCATTTAGCATGCAGAATCTAATTACACAGCAATAAATGTTTTGCAGGATACATCTCCTAACATGCTCAATCTCTTAAACACAAAAGGGTGATATACAAAAAAGGGTCCCTTTTAACTCTGGCTTTGTCTGTTGTTAAGAGGTTAGAGTCAGTGGTGTTTCAGGACTCTCCTGTTGTGGAGAAATAGATGTTCCCACAGGCTTCGTTTTTGCTAGGGTTGTTTAATAAGTCAGGAAACCAGAATGCAAATGGGACAGCTTCCTCAATAGCACTGCTACTGCACCAAGTCTGGTTTCACCAGTCGACTCCCTGATCATGAACATTTAGCCAGAGTGTATTTCTTACAGACTACAAAATACACTGAAGGCATAAAGAGAGACCATTTCCCCACCCCACCCCTGAAGTGGTGGATCACTGTGTCTTTTAAAAGACTAAATAACTGGATGCAAGCTACATTTTTTTATATGGTCTCTTTTTTTTTTTACTTATTTAATGTTTCTATTGAAAGAAGTATTTTATAACATCTTCAGTACATATGAAAAAAGAAACAAAGTTCATTTTCTTCCCAAAGCAACATTTCTGGAGGGGAAAAAAAAAGAATTCTATTTTTTTCAATTTCTATCAGCTTGGCTAAGTACACATGTTTTTAAAACACAAGAAGCACCTACGGACCTGAAAGTGCAACTGGCCCTGCTCTCTAGATGGTCACTTACTACATCTTTTTATATCACCCCATGTTGTTTTTCTCTACAAACTTTACTGATTATATGCTTTCTGTAACACCATACTGTTAACGCAGCTACTACTACTACTTTTTTTCCATACAGTCAACATACAGACACTGATTTTTAACCCATAAACACGGTCCCTTACCTGGTACTACAGAGTTCTGCATTAAACTGGATGAAGAAGGATCTTCACTGCTACTGGGGCCTGCATTCACTGGGGTCTGTGGTTCCTCCTGTTCTGGCCTAGAAAAATAGCATTGCCTTCAAAACAGGTTCACAATTGTCCTACACACCTTTCCCACAAAGAATCTAGAAAGTAGCTTGTTATTGACATTAATGGAGTATAATTTTGCAGGGCTGTGATAAGCATACCATACACTAAACTATGAAAATGAAACAGTAAAAATATTCAGCTTAAAAAAACTCTCAAAAACATTAGAGATCCCAACATCCTAAAAGCCTTAATTACTTGCTAAAACATTAGAGGTGGCTGCTGATTCTGCAAGTGCCTTTAACTCTTCAGCAAGAGATTAATTCTGGGCATTTTACCATACCCCCTGATTAAAAGAAAAGCCCAACCTTGAAAGCATGTAAGTCTTCACAGCATAAAGCAAGAGACTGTATGGGTAAAACACTGATGTCAGATCAGAAATATTTTGCCATTCTCTGCACAAGAATTTCATTGAGGAGGTTCAGAAACATGCAAAATAAACAAAAGTTTAACGAAAACTCCAAAAAAAGAGAAGTGTCTGCTTTTGTAATAACCATTGCAGTTGACAGGGTAACTGCAGCTTTCTTCTTTTTGAATTAATTTCAATGGGCACATTCAGTACCGATGAGCAAAATTCCACTGGGATGTTTTCTGAATCACCCATACAATTCTTATTTTTTAAGACAGGTCTTATTACGCATCATCCTAAAAGCATTAGGCCAAGATGTTTTGCAAGAGTCATAATTTATTGACAAAGTGGCAAAGAAATTCTAGTTTTAATACCAGCTCTACTGCTGTTTGATTATATAACTTTAAAAACAGTTAACATAACCAACCTACAAGGGGAAAACACCCAAGAACACCCCACAAACCCAAACACTTAAATTTAAAGCTTTTTAATAAAATACTTTTCATTATATATTCACTGAATTAGTGTCCATTTGCATTTCTAACTTTTCTTACACAAATACAACTAATTGGATAACTCATACATATGCGTATGTGTCTCCTTCTCTAAAAATATATTTTTAAAAATGCTTAAAGCATTAAAGCAAAGGAATGGCCTCCTTTATTCCTATAAGAGGTACTAAGGAGAGAACACAGGAAAGAAAGAGAGCCATAAGAATACCTCAAACATGGGCAAGTATACATTCAAACGTTTAAAACGTACTTTGTTGAAAGAATCAGTTTTCAAGGCAGTGGATTACTCCCGAGCACTTGTTTCAGTTTCCTGATTTGGTAGATGTGGTATTATTACCACATTACTTAACATGCTTTCAAACTTTCAGGAAAATCCTTCAATGACAGTTTTTATGCTAGTAGACACTGAGGCATAAAATAAATGGGCAGGTGGAATGAAGTACTTACTAACATTTTTCTTCCCTAAATTATCTTTGCATATTGATGAAGAGTTTACAGATGATCAGGCACGCTTGCAAGGACTAGCTCATGGAACCACACCTCATTTTAAAATCAGTATGAAGTTGTGAACATATGATAAATTTCCAGAAATCAATGCAATTCCACTCCCACTAGGGATGACAGATATACCAGAAGTACTGCCTACTAGATTTTTAGATGGCAACCCTCCCAGTTCCAGCCACCATTCTGCAAATTTAATTAGGCATAAGATCTAACAGCTTAACCCATGCTGAGCACAAGCTGCATATACTTGCCTTTCAGTACAGTTATTGTGATTGGGTCTTCTGTACCGATGGGAATGATAGTTGTGCCTGCGATTGCTCCATCCATGCTTTTCTTTGCCTCTCCTATAATTTCTCTTCATTTCTACCTATAAAGCAAACGTATACACATACTTCAATGCTACCTGCCTGGAAAAGTCCAGCATACAAGACAGTCTCATAACACGGCCTCTTTTCAACCAGTTTCAAAGAGCTTCGCAATGTCCTAGAGATCAAAACCGAGGTGGCACATTGAAGAAAATAAATTACTTTTAAAGAGAAACATTTTCAAGTCCAAACGGCATCAGAACTTACAGAAAAGAAAGGCAGAACAGCACCATCGGCCGCTTGAAGGCAGGCTGACATAAGCACGGTAGGGTGCCGACCGCCACCGCCGGCATACAGCA
>NW_009646445.1:1918135-1918679 GCF_000708025.1 Charadrius vociferus | reverse complement strand
AGGGTCAGCGGTTGAGCGTTGGCCGTTGATCCCTGTGAGGAGGGGACGGTTGTTTCTTTCGCGAGTTGGGGTGGAAGGCCGTGAGGGCCCGGAGGGGGGAAGGAGGCAGAGATGAGTGTTTCGGGGAGGTGGGGGGTCACTGAAAGGGTATCGTGGCTTCCCCTTCTGTTGCCCGGTCGGTTAAAGGCCGTCCTTTGGCTCTGGGGAGGTAGGAGCTGTTACAGCTGTGCTGAATTGCTCCAGAGTTTAGAAGAGAGTGGTGGCTGTAAGGTGACTGCCCCAGCTGAGACGTTTTGATGCTTATATAATTTTTGAGCCTTCTACTGCTGGGCAACGAATAGATACTGAGGCGTTACTACTAGGGCAGCGTGCAGCAAACGGACAAGGTGGGAGGGAGAAGTTGGGGCTGTAGCAGTGGGTAGCAGGAAGAGCTCAGCACTCCTCAGTCCCTCAGCTAAAGCAACAACATGGTGTCGTAACTACCATCTCTTAGCCCTCATTGTAAGAAACCTCTTCTCTTTTCGATCTGTTGCTAGAAGTGTCC
>NW_009646445.1:1894417-1918072 GCF_000708025.1 Charadrius vociferus | reverse complement strand
GCGGCTCTCCCCCCCCCCCCCCCCCGGCTTACAGAGCATCTAGGAGTTAAAAAATTACACGTGTGGTACAAATGTTTATTTCTCTAATGGATGATTAAGGTTATAGCAAAACATGAGCTATAGTTCACAATAAAAATGTGGAAAAACAGGGTTTTGTCCTTTGGCCTTCCAAAAAGTTAGGGTTTTCAAAATCACTTTAATAATATTAAATAAGAAAATGCCCGTACTGGGAAAATAGGCGATGGATTTTTACTTGTTCCTTTGAATGGCCTTGCGCAAGTTTGGTGTGGATACTTGGCAGGAAACTGATTTTGGGGAGATATTTTGTTTGGTCTCTCACTTGCTTGGTCTGTCTTTTAAAGTCAAAATGCACAGAGTTAAAAATAGCCCAGGATAGTTTGCCTTTAAGGGTATGAACAGCTGGAAAATTCACCTGCAGCTTGTATAGTTTGTGAGCTCTGTTTCTTTGCCTTTACGAGGCATACCACTACCATGGTCTAAGGCATTTTTTCATTGATTAGGCCTGTTTCTCATAGTGGTTTAGTGATACTGATCTTTAGCTTCCACAAGATAATTTTGAACTTGAGTACAGTAGCAGGAGAAGAGTAAAAGTGCCTATAGAAAGCTGCATTAGCAGCCCTTTCTGTGAACTTCTTAACATCTGAAGTTATTAGTAATGTCACCGGCATAGACTGTATTCAAAATGATGGTTTATATGGAATTGGTACTTGGTGATCTGCATGTAAATTTGAAGCTGATACATCTATGGACAGGATTCTAGGTAAAGTTTTTTTCCTGTTATTTCCTGGCTCAAAGGTAGTAATTCAGAATGTCTAATGTTTTACAAGTGATGTTATACTCTGCTGCTTTCGTTGGCTTTGTTTCATCTTTTTAATTTCTGATGCTAGTGAGCAATGTTTCAGGTTCTGTGAGCAATGAGCTGCTTGTAAGCTGTGGGTTTGACTGCACTGAAATAGAATTACCGTTGGGGAAGAAGTATGTTAAATAATTTGTTTTCTTGCTTGTATTGCATATACTTACTATGGAAATTCATAGAGAAGAATAGACTGGAAGATATTTCAGAGATCACTGGTTTTCCATGTACATATGTATGTATTTAAATGGAACATACAAATTTATAAATAAAATACACCCATCACCCCTACATTGTTCCTTAGCAATTGTTTGTCTAACCTCTTCCTAAAGCTTTTTGGTTTGGTTTATTCTGATTATTTTGTTATATCTCTCACTGAAAGATTTTCTGATGTGTTACCTGAATGCTTATTGCTACACTTTAAAACCATTACTGCTATTCCTTCTGCCTTCTGTGGATATAGATAACAATTTATTACCTTGTTCTCTGCAACTATATTACATATTTTGACATTGGTAATGCTGTCCCACTTGAGTCTTTAGCTACTCTTTAATCTAGAGAAAAAGAATGCCAGTTTGCTCGGATATTACGGATGGCAACTTTTAGCTTTGATGATTCTTGCTTCCTTTTTGGACCCTTTCCATGGGGAACACATATTTCCTTCAAGAGTGTTCCCAAAAACTGGATATACCACTACTCAGCTGAGGCCTTCCTAGCGCTGAGTGTGTTTTGCAGGCTGTGCTCACATTTGAGGGTTGTATGGTGGTTTACAGCTGCACAACAGTCTTAACTTCCGTGAAGCTTATGGTCAAAAGGGACGAGGGAGTTTCAGTTCGAGATCTGCTACGTGATCAGTTGTTTTCATCGTGGGTTTGTGGAACTGGCTGTGCTTGGACTGGTCGCAACTGAATGCTGTTCTCAGGCTGGTTCTTGGGATGGTCAAGGCCATCCTGACCTGCAGAATGCACTCTATCATCAAGTTATGTCCTCTGTTTGCTCTGGCTGTTTTTCTACTTATTTGACTTGAGGGACGGAATTTATACCTGTGTAGTCCATTAAATACATACATTCAGGTTATATTTACTTAGTTTGTTAGTGAAGTTTAATATATAATTGTAAACTGCATTAAAACATTCTGTAAAGACCAAACTGTTCCAAACCTGTGTTCATTCTTAGCAGTTGCATCTGAAAACTAGAATTAGTTTGCTTAAACTCTTCTTGTGCTGAGGCTTAAGCTATATTATCTCATGCTTGTTAGGGGCTAAAACTGTGCATTCTGCCAGTTGAAGCTTAGCTTGCATAAGGCAACTCATTAAACTTTGGTAAATGGAAGGCGTACCTGGGTCCATGAATTAGTCTGGGCTTGTGCAGGGTAATCAAAAGCAGGATTTTGTCTGACAGTAAAATTTATCCTTGTTCTAATGGCACTGAAATCAAAGCAATTGCATTAAATGCCTATGTAACTTCATATGCTTACTCTTTGCATTATGAGCTGCAGTAGTCGCACAGTAATGTCAAAGCTTTTAGGTACTTTTGAATGTGAAAGTCGCTGTTTGACTTTTTTTCTTGGTTCCCAGAGTATTCTGCTGTCCCACAGGCTAGCTCTGCTGTTGATGCTGAAGATCACTTTTGGGTTCTCCTGCATCAGGTCACGGAGGAAGGAACAAACTGCGATAGCATTTAAGGATTTAAGGTGAGGAATTATCACAGTTTATGTAATGATCAATAACTTTCTGAGTTTATTCTGTATGTGTGTGTGGTTTATTTTTTTAATTTGTTTGTTTGCTTGTTTTAAATCTCGAGTTCCCAAAGCAGTCCTGATGGTCTTGGAAGTGCAGCTCCATTCAGAGACTGCTGGGTGGTGTAAATGCAGGAGCAGATCTGATCTGCCCCAGGAGAGGGCAGTAGTGCACTTGCACAAAAACGCTGTCTCTTGGCTCTGTCGGGTATTTCTTTTGGATCTCTTTTGCACCAAGTATCGAATTCCTATAAAAATCAATTTAAAAAGCAGAAGTACACCAACGAATCCCTTTGGAACACTACTTAAAGTGTATTTATTTGTATTTATAGCTCTAAGGTCCAGGGGCACTGGTGTTACATATTTTAACCAGACTTCTCTCCAAGTAAGAAGGTGAAGCTTCTTTCTCCCTGTATGTCAGCTTTGTCTCCCCTGCAGGTTGGAGGTTGTGAAAAGACCCTGAAAATTTGGCAAATGAAAGTGAACTTTCAGAGTTTATATCATTGCATTAGTGAAGAGTTTTTTGAAAAAATCCAGTACTTCTGGCTGTTAATATGGCAAGGAGTACTTGTATGCTAATAAGTGACTTCTGGAAATTTTATGGTAGGTTCTGTACATATCAGCTCTTAGTATTTTATACATATACTTTTTTAAGTTATCAGTTGATATAATTTCAAATAGTGCTCTGAGACTATGTCTGCAGTCTCTTCCTTTCAAGTATCCTTAGCAATGAGAAATATTCTGGTCAAACCTTGCCCTGTCTTCAGTGCTGTTGTTCTTAATGGAAGTGTTCAAATATAGTTTACTGAATTAATTAATTAATCTTATCTTTTTTTTTTCTGTGGTATCAAAAGGAATAAAAAGTCTCAACAATTTATATGTAAAACTTACCAGAATTAAGTCCCATTTTAAAATTACTTAGGTGTTTAGGAAGGTTTCACTAAAAGATGGTAATGAAGATATTTAGGTTATACTTTTGCTGATGCTGCTGAAGGGACTTCGTGGCTTCTGATTATATCAGAAGATTGACTGCAGAATATGTAAGCATAAGTGGGTGCCAAAAATTTGCGTGGTTTGTATATTGGTAGAAAAGGAGCTGTGGTGTTACAGGTCTCATTAGATAAGCTGGCACATTCCAGGAGATAGTCCCTAGTAAAAACCCATCTCTGAGACCTTCTACTTGTCATCTTCTCTCCCATGGGAGTCACAGATGACTGAGCTGTGTTTGCTACCTCAATGACTGCATGTCACTTCCTGTGACTGCAATAGCCCAGTGCAGAGCTGTGTTGCTCCTGCTGCCCCTTGGAGTTGACTGGAGAAAACAAAACAAACAAACAAAATCGCCAAAACATTACAACAACCAAACAAAAAACCCAAACCCTATTAGACTTTAAGGGAACAGTTGCAAGGAGACCCCTGATCATGTAGGAGCAACCTAGTGAGTGCAGAATGGCAGGACTGGTGGCTGCTATTGCCGGTTTCTTAGAGAAATGCAAGTGTTTATCACATGTGAGTGTTTGCTGCTGTAGCTTCTATGGGTATTAGAACCCAAGAATCTAAAGTATATTAGTCCTAGGCTGCTATACTTGTGTGTAAAATCTGTTATTGCAGGACAGGCATGGTCTTAGATATATGGAAAATATGTACCTGTACTTGGCTAATATCAACAGATTGACTTTGGTGTGTATAGTCGAAGTCAAATAACTGAAGTGATATGTCTACTGAGTTACTTTCTAGGTTGAAAAAACAGTCTCAGATCGGGAATTCAGAAGAGAAGCCCCTCTACTGTGACAGTAACTCACTTCCATTGTGCATATGTGGATATATATTTGAAATATCTCTCCCTAGAAAGACAAGCTGAACTCCAAACTCTGGTGCTAAATTTCGTGCGGGTTACTGTGTATATCTTAAAGTAGCTCTTGTTGACTCTGATTCTTTTAGGTTTTGCTGTGAAAAGAAGGGCTTACTTTGCTGTTCTGGTTCAGACTGTGCTGAATGTAGCGCAGGCTTCTGTGCACCAGCTAGTTTTCCAAAGTCTCTGTTCCAGAAATGGCTACACTTCAATACTGTGTTTGTCTTTCAAAATACCATACTGTCTTTCACATGACAAAGTGCTAGATATCTGTGAAGACCTTTTGAACATTTTTGGTGCTTTAGCTAAGAATCTTAAATGTTATTTATGTGCAGTATGAACAGTTACCTACCACTTTAAAATGTCTTTTGGGTTGTTTTTTTTTCCTACTTCTGGCATTATTACTTGTGGGCCCAATCTAAGAATTATTAAATAATGTAACGATATTCACCTCTCCTGCTGGTGGTGTAAGTATATGTAAATTGTGTGTGTTTATCCACGTAGATGAACATATCTCAGTCTACAAAACCAGGAGTTCACTGCCATGTATTTCTGTGTATGGGTGGAGAGAATGCTAATTTGAAGGCATGACATTTGCAAATGATTTTAACCACAGAGGTGTCTGTGCTCTGCCATGTTTCCTGTGGGTGCTGTAGGCCTGACATCTGTCAGGTCAAAACAAAAACTGCCCCTTTTGTTAATAATTCTAGTGCTTTTGTGAAATCTTTTTTGTGGTAAAAGATCATGTCTGCGGATGGTGAAATGATCTGTCAAGCAGGTAGGGATGGTAATGAGGCCTTACACTGCCAGAACACAGAACTGGACCTTGTATTCCTTGCAAGCCATTGTTGAGTAGAATATCCTGATGGTGTGCTCTTTGAAGAAACCTATGTTGAATAATGCTGTCCTGCCTCTTCATTGGGAGAAAACTTAGGGTCTGCATTGGAAGATTAAGTTCAGGACATAAATAATGCTGTCTTTAACGTAGTGGCAGCTGGCAGCTTTTTCATTTTTCCTCCAGTCTAATTTGTTCAGCTTATGGGTCTCTAATACACAAAGTTCTTGTAGTTACAAGATTGATTTCTAGTCTCGTGTTTAAAAACTGTCAGTGAAAAGAACTGGTTAGTGTCTCCAAGGAAGTATTTTCTTTTGGGGTCAAAATCTTGTGCGCTGCTTCATATTGTCCCTTGTCTGCTTTGGATGTAAGGTTGTACTTTTATACAGAGAGAGGTGAACTGTTTTGCTTTTACGTATCGATAGCAGATGTCAGGGCTCTGACAGTTGATTTCCCACTGGAAGAAAATTGGTGACATATACCATAGGAATCATGTTTTTATTGGATTTTTTTTTTAATATATATTAAATACACAAGGCTTTGAACAGATGTAGAGACCAATGATAATGCAGGAAAAAACCCTTCTCCAGAAATGTCAATCTGGAAATCAGTGTTTTGCTTTTAGAAAGCAACATTTTATCTTTGAAGTTTATAGCAACTTAACTAAAGACATAGTGTCACAGGGCTACTAAAACTTCATTTCTCAAAGTCTATATCCTGCTAACATCCAGAGGAAAGTAATTGGTGAGACTTGTGTGCAGGAAGCATTATAATCATGCGAGTGTGGTTCTCAGAAGTGCACAGTAAATGAACATGGTGCTGTCTTGGAGCATGAGCTTTCTCAATTATTTTGTATGCATTGTGTGCTGTAGATGTACCCTTTGTAAAAGTACTGTTTGAATGATGCAAGAGTCACTTGCTTAGTGTCCCTCCCCTGCCCCCCCCCCCCCCCATATCATCTTTGAAGATGTGTGGTGGAATTTCTTGATTCAAGCGTTGGGGTTTTTTTTTAAGAAAAGGGAATGAAAATTTTGTAAGATAAGAATTCTTCCTTCTGAATCCTCTCTCAGGGAGACCATGGCAGGAGGAGGAAGCTCAGCCCAGTGTACGCAGACTAGTGTGGGAGGCTTCCTGTTATTGAGGTGTAAAATATCAAGAGTAAGTTTCTTTTGAGGTCTTACAGGAGGACATCCTGAAGGAAGAAGGGTGGGAGGAGGGAAGGTTACCATGGGAAAGCAGTCTCCATATATCAGTACTTTCTGTAAAGGGTATGCGTGGGTTCTTTATTTAGTGGCAAGGGGAAGGATTTGAGGGTAAGTTAAAGATACCAATCCACAGATACCTAGGCTCATAATGATACTGTATATCATCTGCTCTATCTTGATTTCTATTTATATTCTGTTTCATATTCTAGATATCTCCAGATGTATCATTGTGGCCTCAGTCTTAAATTTTATTCTTGGACTGCTATGTCTTTGGTCATTCTAATTGCATGTGTATGCTGATATCTATGATTGACCTTGGCATTGCCTTCAATTCACTGGAATTCCTGTTTCACATCTCATAGATGGCTCCATAGATGCTCTGCTTCATGGACCCCTTCTAGGACCTGGTTTTCAGACTGCTTCTCTTCTGGGCACTGACTAGAAGCCAGAAACAGTGAACTGTGGGCAGTAGTAACTACCAGTATAGACATCCGCCTGTAGATTTCATTACATAGGCCTAGTGCAGAGGTCTGCCCATGGGAATAGCACTGCAGGATCTGTCCCATATGTACGAACTAATAAAATTAACTTTCTGCGCAGTTTATGACCTGTCATTTATGTGAACCTGTGGAAAAAAATGAAATGAAAAAGTATTTTAGACCAAGACATACAATGCTTACATGGAAACAATGAATTGTTACTGGAAAGAAATACTAGATAAATTACTAAATTAAAACAAAACTGCAGATAGGGTAGTCTTATTCGTAGCAGTATTTTGTAAGGTCTTCATAAGTCTAAAGACAACTGAAACTGCTTGTGTGCTTTGTGGAACTGAAGCAGTAATTGTTTCACATACAAGGTGTAATATATCAGTTTGCAGTTCCAGGAAAAAAAGCAACAACCCAACCAACAAAACTTTAGCTCTCAGCTTAATTGGATGGAAAATGAAAGAGGAGGTAGGATATAGAAGATGGTTTATGGGCTTGGTTGCGCTATCATTTCCCTGAGCAAAGCACTTTCTAATTGGGAGCTGGAAAGCTCTGCAGGTCCCAAGGAAAGAAGAATAGTTAAAGTAACTGGCTGTAGGATAACACAAATTCTATACTATAACCTTGTGGGAAATCAGGAAGGATGACAGAACTCTGTTTGAAATGGTTAAGAGCTTCCAAAGGCTTTAAGAGGCTACCAGACCAGGGGGTTTAAGCTGTATTAATTACCCAGTGAGATGTAATTGTGTGTGGTGTGTAGTTTTTGTTTTCGTTTGTTTGTTTGTTTTCTTTTCCCTACCTGGGTAACAACTGAGTATAAGTTGACTAGTAGCATTTACTTTATTTACTGATAGCATTTTCTGTATAAAAGATGCCTCCTTTCCTAAAGCTAACAGACAGTGTAATTATGTCAGCTGGTAGAGCATCCTCACCTTGAATACTGAACATATTTTATCACCTCTGTTCAGAATGCCAAGTGTGACAGAAGAGCAAAATACAGATGATCACCAAGTGTGTGTAAGGTCAAGGCCTAGGAGAACTTCTATGAGAGAAGAAACATAAAGGGTGAGCGTTGTACAGTGCTAAGTCAGTGAAGTAAAATTGCTCCTACAGGTTCTGGATAAAATTAAAATAGCAGATGAATATCTTTATATAGTGTAGCTCTGCATGGATGCTGTGTCCAACAGAGAAATATTCTGACTTGAAGAAATTGTCCTCTAAAAATTTCTTCTAGGAGGAATACAGGTAATCTTTCTCACAGGCAGTGGCATCCATTCATGCAATCATCAGTCTCAGCCCTGTGAAATGAGGGGGGATCCTTTTTGGTAGAAATTTTAAGAACCATTTTGACAAGTTTCTTTCTCAAAAAAAAAAAAAAGTTCAATGGAGGTGAAAGAAATAGGGAAAAATATTGTGAGGATCATTTATATTTTGTTTTGGAATTCTCTTTTGACCTATGTAGAATTCAATACAAAGAGATTATGCTATGGGGCAGACTCATGAAGGTATTGAAGAACCTGTTGATTGGTAGTTGCACATAGGAAATGCTTACTGTGCAGGAGTATTCCGTGACAGGAGGATAAAAAAGCTTGTATTAGGTAAATAACTGAAAGCAGTACTTTAGAGATAAAATAAGCATTATAATCAGGTGTAGACCTGTTACTTGTTCCACTTTTTTTCTCGGGGACAGCATATATACTGTATGTACTTGGAAATCCATAGGTATAGTCTAAGTAATGTAAACAAGTGACTGTACTGAAGGATAATGCCAATATCCCTGAAGAAAATCAGAGGGCCTTAGAAACTTTACTAAATAATCAAAACCACAGTTGCCCAGCTAGGAAAAAAAAAACAACCAACCAAAACCCCAAACACCAAAAAACCACACAAACAAAACCCCCACAACCCTCGAACCTGTATGTGTCTATGGATCTTTCAATTTTAAATAGCAGGGATTGAATAAATCAGTAGGTGGTGGGTTTCAAAGTAGACATTTGTCTCCAAAACCAGTCATAGGTTCCAGATATGAAATTGAAGTTTTAAATTTGTTAAAATTATGTGTCTTGCCATTACAGCATAGAATATTATGGTACTTAAGTGTACAGTTGCATCTAGGCCAGAATGTTGTTTCTACCTGTTACCAGTACAGGGAAGACAGTGATGTTCTGAATGTAAACTGGTGTCTTCTGTTTTATACATCTACTGGCCCAGGGTCTCATCCAGAAAGATTTAAAATTTTTTTGTCCAAGAAGACTTAAAAAGTCATTGATGTATCTTTACTGGATGAAACTTTTTTTTTTTTTAGTGTGTGCATATTTTTTGCAGGCACAGCACCTTCTGACAAGGAATTCAAGGATTTCCATAACTTAATTGTTAGCTATGTGAAGAAGTACTGCCTGTGTTAATTTTGAACCTGCCTTTTAGAAATTGACACACAAAATCCTTGTTTTAGCACAGATTGCAAATGCTATGCCCCTTCTGGCAGTCATGACATTATGGACTTCTAATATAACCCTCCTCAGTCATCTCTTTCAGCCTCAGGAGTCACCATCTTTTTTTTCTTTTAACTTTTGTTTGTACCAATTGACTGTACAGAAATTGTTCTATACCTTTGACCATCCTTGTCGTCCTTCTTTGTGTCTTTTCTAGCTCTAACAAACTGAACAGAGTATTGAGGAATTAGGCACACTATAGATTCTTACATTGTGGCACAGTGCCCAGAGTGTGCTGTCTTTGACTTGTGGCTCAATAGTGAGCTGTTCTCAAATAATTCCTGGTTATAACCCAAGACCTTGCTCTTGACTGATAAGAAGTAGTTCAGAGACTGAAGTTGTACATGCAAGTTAGGATTTTTTAATGTATGTCACTTTGTCACACATTTTACCTGCCATTTAATTTCTTACAAGTCATTTTCCCTCTCTCCTCGCCCCTCTTCCCCTCATCTTCTGAAAACCTCCAAAACAAAAAGTGGGAAAGATGACTCCTACTGAGTTCAGTTATGTGGGAAGAATAAAGCTCAGTCCTGAGCTTCTCTGCAAGTCAATTGGAAATTGTCACTGAGACCCTCTACCACCTTACAATGCCCTTTCAGTAGGTGGACTGGGGGGAGCTTGGAAAAAAATCCATTACTTCCAGGTTCCCAAATCTAGTGCTGATGAAATAACTTGGAATACACTAGAAATATAATGTGACTGATATGAAATGGTTACAGCCTTCCTGAATTAGTGCAAAATGGTTTGATGGAAAGAAAAAGTTTCACTGGAAAGAGGTTACTAAATGGCCCTGATTTCTTTCTGACTGTTGCTGGTCGGGGGAAGCAGTGCTACAGGAACTGGAAAATATGTTATCAAAAGTTTTGTATGCAGCACATCCACAAAGATTGTGACTGTCCCTAAAGAGGATAACCGTTTGGTACTTGCAGTTAAAAACAATTTATTCAGGCGTAGCTAATGCTGCAGAATCTGGGGGTCTGTTGTGCTGCTGGCCTGTGATGAGCTGCAGTATGCAACGTGTGGTGTAGAAGAAATGCAGAGCTTTCTGATTGCTTGCTGAATGCGTGCCATGAATGTGTTCTATTAGATGTGTTATAGTAGATGTAATCTAAGGATATAAGCAATGCCATAAAGGTATTGTTTTATCTAAACTGTACTAGTCTTAACATGTTAGACCTATCCTACCCATTAGGAGGAGTGAACTCATAAATGTTCCAGTTTTAAGTCACCTCCATAGTATTTCTTGAAACATTATCAACAGGCTATGCTGGCTTGTGAAACCAACTGTTTCCTCTTCCATTTTCTGAGTTCAGAGACGTGACCAGCATTTATGTGGTGTTTGCATGAAAGCTTTGGGATGATGGCACCAGTGGAAGGATCGCTAACTGCTGGCTCCATACCTAACACTGCTATACCTGTATGGAACAGCCTGAAACAATAAATCCTGTTTGGTGGCCCAGCAGCTCCTTTCTTGTGCCAAGTTAAGTGCAGTTTTGTTCACCTGTAAAGCTTACAGTAAGCATAACACTTGGCTTGTATAGTTTGTTGTGGTAAATTGGCCCGGCTTACTCAGCTGGCCAACCAAGCAAGCTGTAGAGTCTACAGCTCCAGATTTGCTGTGCGTCATGGTGTATGCAGCTAGTGAGTAGGCAAGACTGGCCACGGAGTAGGAAGACACACCCTGATAGATCTGATGCAAAGACTATTTAATCCTCCAGAATTATTTTTATGGAATGTGGATTAGGTGCTAAATCCTGAAGTGGCATTTAAAGGTTTCTTATCTAAGAACATTCAGATCTCCTGAGAGACACAAAATGCACCTCTTGAGTTCAGTTTGCTGAGCCAAAACAAACCCATAGACTTAATGTATCAAAATAATATGCATGTTACAATTTTTGGTAATTTATAAGTACTCTGGGTCAGATTTGTGATGTGACTACCTAAATTAATCTGAGGGATGAATCGGGCGCTGTCTTGTTATTTTGGGGAATAGTAACTTGACTATGTCCTTTAATACTCCTGATGTTAATGGACAAACTACAAGACTTCATTTATTTGGCTTTTCCGTTGCATTTTGTTTCAAGCTGCCACACCACCTGCTTTCCTGTAGAAGACTCTTTGCATGCACGTCCCTTTTCATTGACAGTGGTCTGGGTTGGTTACTGCCACTGGCTTTTTGTCAGGCTGGACGGCAGGTAGGATGTCATCCTACCCTGCCACCCATCTGTGTCCAGCTGTGGTGTGAAGGGTTGGGAGGGTTAAGTGGAAAAGCAGGAATTTCCTCTTAAACCTTAAAAACTTAAAACTTTAATACCTTAAACTTTATAGAGACATGTCTTTTATGTTTTTCATCCTTCTCTTCCCTGATTTTTCCTGACTAAAAATTTTGGCATGAAAATGCTAATTTCTTTGTACGTGTTCCTCTTGATCCTTCTGTTTTGTTCTTCACCTGAAGCATCATCATCATCCCTATAAAATCAGAGTTGGCTGCTATATGAATAATTTAAGTGTTACAAACAGAACTATGATTTCAAGTGAACAGAGCAAAAGCAGATAAAATACTTCACAAACTGACTTTCAAGGAATATCTCTATACTAGTAAAGCAAAATGAAAAGAAAAACTAATAATGCTGTGTATATAGCACTGATTATTTTTTTAAGTTGTTTTCAGATGTAGTTTTGAGATTGTCCCAAGGCTTCCAGCCTGACTTCAAAGGTTAAGTGATACTCTATAGATCTGTGTTCATGCTTGCACGTGCATGTCCAAATGCCAGAGTCTGTGTGCGCGTATGTACAAAGAGTGGTCAAAATAGAAGTCTTGAGGTGTAACCTCTTTGTCCTAGTGCTAGTACATTTATTCAGTCTTCTGGTGAAAAGCAGAATGGTACACGATAGTCCATCACAGCTGTATATAGATATAATACCATACATACAATATATTAAAAAATAAACATAGCAGTAAGGTTGCAAAGTCAAGCCCACAAAAAATTTAGGAGAGGCCAGAACAAAGGTTTTCTTCAGGGTTTTAATTCAGTTCCTTCATGTGGATTGCATTATGATACCGTTTTTGGTTGCAGGGCTGAGTCCTTTCTCCGACTCTCCTCTCCTCTGCCCTCGTGCGTTAGCAGAGAAAACCCAGAGAGCAGGAGAGTGTTGGTCCTCCCTCCCTGCTACCTGCTGCAACACTGACATCTGGTTGAGGAACAAATACTGCAAAAATACAGATGGAATCCTTGGGAGTTTAGTTGCCACATCCCAACAGGTTTCTGATGGAATTTTTCATGGCTTAGGCAGTTGTGGTTTGTTTTTTTTTTTTTTCCACAGAAAATTTCTAAAGCCACATACCTGACATGAAATTCACTGAGTCATCTGAATTTCCAAGCCATGAACGCATACAGTCACTCAACCTTATTATTGTTAATGTTAAGATACCTTGTTTGCCTACTGTTGAAAATGCTTGAATTGTTTGCATGCCAAAACCTTAAAAACTACTTTATCCTGTTTCTCCTCTCCCATCCCTGGTTTAAAAAAAAAACAAAAACAAAAACAAAACCCCAAACCCCAACCTCCCTGTCCCAACCCCCCACAACCTTCTCCAAGGGAAGCCTTTGCAGTAGGCAGTGGCAAGCGTGTGCGACTGTAGCTGCTGGCAGAGCTGGCTGTGCCGTTTGGGATCCCGGCACGCGTGTGTCATGCAGTGTAGAGAGGGTCACATTCCGCCGGGGGGAACGTTTCCCGTGGACGGCTGTGCCTCTTAACGCATAAATACAACTTTCTGTTTGTAAACATACGAACACAAAGTAATTGCTCTGCTTGTGTCCCTGCTGAAGAGTATCGTACCTGCTAGAGTTGAAAGGGAGCTCTGTTTGTAGCATGGTGCAGAGTGTTGGGGTGGCTTCTGGTTATGGACATATGGACCGAGAAATTCCAAACAGGGAGCAAGCAGGAAAAATAGGATTTGTCCTTGAGGGATACGCCGGAGAGGATTTCCCGTGACCTTAAAGGGTTCACGCCCATAGGTAGTCACTGTACGTAATGCACATCGAGTTGTAATTCTGCCACACCCACTTGTGTATTTGTGGAGTTGGCAGATAAATTAAGCAACTGCTGGGTAGTAGGACAGAAGAATTATGTGCGTGATGCTGCTCGCAGATTTCTTTCAGAGTATCTTTTTTTTGTTAAGACCATGCTTTCATAAAGAAATACCACATATAGGCCAAATTCTGCACTTACAGATATAAGTAAATGCTAATTCTTTTCAGGTCAGGACTTTTAACTCTTAACCCTGACTTCAGACAGTACCAATTTCTCTACTGGATTGACTTTATGAAAACAGCACATGAAAATTTGCACAGAAGATTTCAATGGCAGCATGCATATGTTTTGAAACTTCTGTATAAACATAGATGATGTTCTCCTTTAGTTTACACCACTATAAATGCAGAATAAATCTTACTGGCAGTATAAACTGGATTTGATTGTGACAATGTTGGACAACGCTTCTTCCTGTTGAAACCCACTTTGGCAGAACCAAGCCTTTAGGTTAGAATTGCATATTACAAATGTGAATAGAATCTGACTGGCAGGGATTTTTCTGTTTGTTTGGTTTTAACTTCGATAGCCCAAACATTCAGTCTTAGGAAACTAAAGCTAGGCCCCTGAATCCAGTAACTCCCAGAGTTACCTAATAGGAAACACTAGGCACAGGGACCATATGGAATTCAGACTATGTGAATCTTGGCTCACATAGCTATATTGCAGCACTCAAAAACACTCCAGTCTGCTTTTTCAAGGTGTCCTATAGTTATGGGCTCTTAGCCCTTAGTGACTCTGCATTAGCTATATAATCCTACTGTGATTCTAGATCCTTTCTTTACAATAGCCAAGTGTCAGAAGCCATTGCTTCCTAAATTATTTTCCAGTCCTGTCTGATACCTGTGTTGCTTCTCTTCCCAGTCACGTTTCCACACGGTATTTAGTAGTATAGCTGGACTTTAGCAAATGAATAGTATCAATGATTATGCATAGACAAATGTTTTAGTGTCTTGCTGAACTAGGGCCTAATTTTCTTGGTACGATTTTTGAAAACAGCATAGGGCTTCCATAAGCCTTTTAGCAGAGGTATTAGGATATTTGTATAAGAATATGGCCTGGAAACAGAGCTTTGCAGGTGGGTTAGAGTATATACTTGGTGGAGAAAAAAAATAAAATATGCAGTAACTGCAGAATGAATGCCTATTGTCCCAGCATTCTTGATGCTGTGCTAACAAGTAGGCCAGACTTGGATGTCCCCAGCACTCCAGTTTGGAATAGTGCCCAGCTTTGGAATATAACTTGCTTACGTTTGTATCTGGAATACAAGTGGGATTCTCATGTTCAATAATCAGAAGGAGGGAGCGTGAGTGAGGGAAACAGCTGCATGTCTCTGGCACTGGGCTTTGCATACTGACCCTTGTTGTGTAACCTCCATGCTCCAGAAGTTTGAATCCATTTCAGGAGGTGGGCATTTGTTTAGCTGGGAAAAGTGTTAGCTAGTGAATTATTCCAAGTATATAAATAGCGTAAGGGAACCCATTGCTTGTCTGATATGAAAGTTATCTTAAGCAATAAGCACCTCTCACCCACAGCAAATGCAAGTACATTTCAGACCATTCTGTGCTATCCTTCCCCTTCCTCCTAAGTGGATTTGGCCAATGTCTATGTGTAGAAGAATGACGAGAATGAATGGTTGTGATTGCTGGGACAAATTATTACTATGTGGGGAGAGAAAAGGTTTTAATAAAAAGAACTTGGAGAAGAACTAGCCAATGGCTAGGAAAGAGTAAGAAGCTGTTGCAGGGCCAAAGGGGAGTGGAAAAGAATGCAGGTCAGTTGTACTTGCTGACACCATTTCTGATGAGTCATAAACTGGGTAAGGATCAATCGTAAGGTTTTATTTTGTGGCCATTGGCTGCACAGGGAAAGCTGAATTCCCACTGCTTGCGTTTTGTAGTGAGATGCTGATGCTTGCAAGAGCCAGGCAGGGAGAATCTCCCCTAAGAAAATAATTTCATGAGCTATTCTACTTTGTGCAAGCTGGAGCATTGCAGCCACACAAAGTTGTTCTTTGTAGATGGTTTTTATTCTATCAAAGTTGTTCTAATGCCTTTAAATCATATTTCATAAGGGCTTTAGCCATTGTCACCAGATGGGAAGGAACATTCTGCCATGTGTGACATGGGCAAACCTTTTGGGTTTTGCAAGTGAGTGCAGAATTCAACACGTATAAGACACTGTCCTTAGTAGGTGACTGATCTTACACCTAGTTTTACAAAGTTTTGCTCAGTTTAAAACCTGTAGTGCTTGATCACTCCTGAGAATGGCAAGTGCCAAAACATTCTAAATGTCTACGAGGTTTCCTTGGGTATGTTTCGTGGGACTTTTTCTGATATTGAAGATGCCTGTGCCTTCTTTTTTCAAAGGTACGGGCTGGCATGCTCCTAGCTGGCTGCTGACCTTTAAAACAAACAAGAAAAAAAACCTCCCAAGCAGGCACTGGAACGAATAGCAAGATAGGGAACTGCATGTGTTTCTGCATAGTTTTCTGCATGTGGCACAGTTGGCATGATGGAGAGCTCAAACTTTATGTGATGATGTTGTGTGTAGACTTGTATTCTGCTCTCAGCTCTTGGGTACCAACCCTTTCTGTCCTGCTGGCCTGAGATCTGAAGATGGGTTAAATATGTAGTATATCTGAGTGCTACTTGCAGCAATGGTGGGGGGAGAGTGTGTGTTTCACGGGCATACCGGTTAGGAAGCTTGAGCCTCTTGAACTCACTGGTAACAGCTGTTAACTGTGGGTCTTGGAATGATGCCTGTATAAACCTACTCTTGCGGATATTGGGGTAAATAGTAGCAGTAGTACCGCTGAAGTCAGTAGGCCCATAGTAGTAATACATATGAAAAATGAGAATCTGGCCCTATGTATATGCCTGGTAAATCCTGCACTAGGCAGTCTTTCTTGGAATGGAATAAGGACTCTACAGGATAATCCTAGAAATAGCCTAATAAGCAGCATCAGTGGTAGCAAAAATATGCGCCTTGCATCAAGCAGTATCCCATCAGCCTTTTTCTTTGCTTGGAATTTCGTAATAAACTTTGACAAGTTCTTTTTAGCTGTTTTCTGTTGAGGCAACACAGAGTAACAGTGTCAGCAAAGGCCTGTCAACTCAAGCAAAAGCCTGAGCTTTTGTAGAAGACTTGACACAAGGGCTTAGATGTGTGAGAAGAATGACTGAGGTAAGAGTTGTATTGCAGAGCTTCCTGCTGGAGAGGTGGTCTCTGCATTAGGGAGGTGTCCTGACAGCAAATCTGCTCCAACCTCCCTGTCCAAAAACAAACAAGAAAACAACAACAACAAAAAAACCAACCAAGAAATAACACACTGCCCTTGACAACTCTTTCTATATAAGGGGTTTCACCAATGTGGCTATCTTGGTTAAAAAGTATCAGCAAAATTATTCTTAAGGGGAGAATCTGGCCTGAGACCCTGTTTGGATTGGGGAAATGTGTATCAGATTAGCTCCACACACACAAGTTGTTGGTGGGATTTGGGGGTGTTATGGTTTGAGAAACCCACAACAATTTATTGTTGTTTAGACAATTATTCCCTGGGAAGGGGAATCAGGAAAAAACAAGGAAACCCAAGGGTTGAAATATAAACAGATTTAACAGAATAAGACTAGATAATTAACATTAATAACACTAAAGAACCAATATTGATCCCAATACCAGTATATATACAAGGATTATATTCAGCCAATTTTATCAGTAGGAAGCTGTGCACTCCCAGCAGCGGACAGCAAATGCCAGACACTGCGAGTGCTATGGCTTCGGGAGGAAGGGAAAGTCTTAGGGGTCCAGCATTGGGGCAAGAAATTCTCAGGATGGCAGCCATCAAGGGAGAGAGCGAGCTTTGCAGCAAACATTCTAATTTATATTGAATGTGACGTTGATGGTATGAAATAATCCTGTTGACCAGCTTGGGTCAAGTGCCTGGGTCTCACTCCTCCTCATCCCTGCACCTGGGAAGCTCAAAAACACTGAGACCTTGAAACCCACATACCATAGCTGGGTATAAAGTAAATATTTTCACAAATTCAGACACTAGAGTGTTCTAAAAGTGCAAGTTTTCCTAAGCATTAGAAGAAAAATTAGTCCTGTGTTGCCTAAACCAGCCCAGGGAGCAAGGAAATTGCACCCAGCTCCACTGTGACATTCACTGCAATAACTTACTGTAATAGATTCCCAGGGACAATTTTGTGTTATACCGGTACCACACATGTCCACTGAAATTTGCAACCATCAACTTTCAAAGTTAGGCTTGACTTAAACTGACACTTTAGGCAGGTCAGTCTGTGCCTTTCTGTTGTTTCCCTCCTCTACCAAAGTAAAGTTCGATGGGAAATGGAAAAACAATTTCGTGACACTTTTAAAGCTGTTTCTATTTAGCAGGATTTAAAGCATAGCTAAACAAAAGGAGTCTTATTTCCCCCTTACTTGTGTTTTCCTCTGGTGTTTGGCCAATCAATGCAATAAAATGAGCTAGTGCCTTCTTATCCCCTCACTAATTCCAAACTGCTGTTTATGTGGATGTTTTCCTTTCCACCTCAACCACCCCATCAGGTTTTATTTTTCTTACGCTGAACTTTTACAAAGTGGAAGATATTTTAGGTTACAAATTGTTTTGAAAATAATGGAACAAAACAGAAGAAAAGAAAAAAAAAGCTGCAACTGTAATTCTTTTGTGTTTATATGGAAGGGGGGGGAGAAACCATTGAAGATGTTATTAAAATTATAAAAATTTGAAACCAAAAATATTTCACAAATAATATTAAAAAAAAATTAGCAGATGAGACTTTTCTGGCTAAGTCTAATTTTCAATGTAGTTTAGAAAAAAAGACTGGTTTTGTTGTAAGCTGTGTAACTCCTGTATGTGCTACAAAAGTAGAACACTTATGATAGTGTTTGTTCCCTTGGCCTTATAAAGATGAAAATACATGTTACGAACAAGGAATCTTGAATACTGAAAGACAACAAGTTGTTATTCAAGCTGTGTCTGGTCAGCTCACTTCTGCTTACTCTATTAAAAAAAAAATTCTCCATAATGAAGTCAGCAGATAGTCACAGTGAAATATTAATTCCTTTCTTTGAGGTGGTCTCATCAGTAATGAAGGAAAGGTGAAGCTGTTAAAATCAACAGCAAAATTCAAAGTTAACACTCTATTCGGATGAATGTGGCAGTTTATGTTTTTCTTAGAGTTGTTAATTTTCTCAGGTAGAGTGCTATTTATCATGCTTCATCCACAGTGGTGATGAAGAACTTTTTTGGGTGGTCAAATCTGTCCATGTAATTATGCCCCAATCTGTACAATCTGCTCCCTCCAAGATTCAAGGTACCTTAGAAGCTCCCTCTCAGCCCTGCAATAGGAGTAGATGGAGACAGGAGACATAGCATTATCTCAGATGAATCATCGTACCACCCCTGTATCCCAGTGATGGATGTAGATGTAGAAATACTTTTCCCTAGCTTTAATGCAGTGAAGAGTGAAAATTAATCCTAAAGGGTTCACTTTTTTCTTTTTGCCTTTTTTTCCCCAGCTAGTTACTCACTTAAGAAATAAGGCAGGCAGTCTTCTGACTCTGGATGTGTAAATCTTGTGTTTCATGATGGGAACTCTGTTTTGTCCCATCTAAATTGTAACAAGGACTCCCCTTGCGGAGAGGACAACCATAGTTACTGTGTGTGTTCTTCAGAGCATGTGTCTATCTGCATTATTAGATTCCATTTTCTACTATTACCGTGGTACTGCAGTGGCTACCATGAAGATTTGTATTCTCCTTTTGAAGAAGTTTGTTTGTAACATTGTTCTCTGTTGTTGGGGGGAATTTAAGAACAATCCATGGTAACATAAAGAACTAGCAACCACAGTAAACGGATTTTCAGCAGTTTGTTAAACTGGGGACACACTTGAACCAGAATCTGGAACCTTAAACAACTTCTGTCTCCCCAAACTTTTGAAAACTTCAGATCAAAATCTCAATGTGCTTCTTAGTAGTAGAGACTCATCTTTAGTGTTAAATTATATTTATTTAATCAGAACATCCCATTTAAAAATAAAGGGGCTTGAGTCTAGACCTCAGCATAGATGTAGTACAGGTGTAATGTGATAGAAAACTGAATAGTCAATACAAAATTTAAAACTTTGGGAAGTCAAAATCAGGCCTGAAATCAAGATAGCCTGAAGTCATCCAAAAATTGTTGCTATAACTATAGAGGGAAATTTTGCTTAAAAAAAATTTTAAAAAATTGAGGTCACATTTTAAGAATGTGATTCCCAAGGTTGCAAAGAATGAATCATTGGCACCAGTTTTTATGCTGTGTAGCTCCATAGTTATCTTTGTTATGCTGACTGCATAAAATTTTTGGTGATGTGTCTGTAGAGGGCTGGTGTTGAGTCTGTAATGTTGACACTCTGATATCTTTCCCTCCTCTTTCAGCTAACCAGCTATTGGTAAAGATCAAAGAAAGTGAGGAGGAGGGCTGACAAGAAACATTGTATGAGAGATGCCTGCACAGCTTTAAATAAATAAAAAGGGGTTAAGACTTCAAATCTGGTGCAGGATATCTGTGCATGTGGGGCCCTGTTTTACTGTAACAAGCTACATTACGGTACGCAGAGCATGCTGTCTTATTTAGATCTATATGAATCTGAGCCTTTGAATATTAATGTGTTTGAAGAAAATAAAGTTGTGTATCACTGGAAATATCTGGGAATACTGAAGCTGAAAAAGCACATGGCTTCTGGTAGGCTATCAACTGTTTGTCTTTTATGTTTCCCTCCATAGCAAAATTAGATTTGTGGCTTTCAGTGTCTACTTTGTTTCACTTTCCAATTCACAAGAGTTGAGGAATGTATAAGTAAGAACCTAACCTTCCCTCCCTCCAGAAAAGAACAGCTCTACATGAAAACGTAACAAGATGAAAAGGAGAGCAGGCGACAATAAATATAGGGTAAAATCTCTTTCACAGCGAAAGATGCTCAGCCAAAATAAGGCTTTGCAGAGTGAGGAGGAATATTTTTTACACATCGCAGAAAGTATCAATGCACTTGCATTATGCAAATAGTAAAAATGTTTGAAATAGGGGTGGAAGAGGAAGGTAGCAGTGCGATCTATGAGACATGACACTTCCCAATACTTCTACTTAGGTAGAAACCAGCTGCAGTTCTGTAGAGGGGGCCGGAGGTGAGATGGTGGATTCTTCCTTCTAAAGCCCTGCTCACTCTAACCCCAGAGAGGCAGCATGCTTAGGCCTTGTGTTAACGCTATAGATTTTACCCCAATAGTTTTGTGTCAAAACTTGCTTTCCTTTTTTAAATTTAAATGTTGGTCATCCAAACAGTTGGGAACCTCTCATTAAAAATATGCCCACCTAGGGTTTTTATGCCCAGTATTTTTACACTATGCTTTCTTGCAGCCTCCTTGTTATGTTTCAGGTAGGTCTGAAGAAAACTATCAGCAGCTAAGTAGGAATGTAAAAATCCTGAAGCTGGAACTTAGTGTATATGTGACTGTGTTTCAGATGTGTTGATCTTGTGTTGGAGTGTAAAACAACAGTAACAGTATTTATTAGTGACTTACGGTAGCTTAAAACCAGAAGAAAAGCGAATCTAAAAATTTAGTTCATAAATGATCGGTTCATGATGGACTGTTGTGTATGTGAAAATGGAATTAACTATGGTGCGGCATAAAAGTTTTATTAACACAGGTTTGTGATGGTCACCTTGCTTGCAAGTAGTGATTATGTGAATGAGTTATGTAGTTCGTTACAAGTGAAATGCCACTTAGTGCATCTTTTCCGGCTAAAATGATAAACGAACTGTTGTGGAATTCTACATGAAATGCACTATAGGAAAACTATATGGACACATGAGCAAAGGCTGATGTCTTTATTACCACGGGTGAGACTTCCCACTGTTCTATTATGGCAGCTCTGTCCTTGGGTGTCCTGGAGATTCCTCTGAGGGAGGCGATGCTGTTGACTGATTCTCCTGGCCAGTAACGTGGGGTCTGACTGGGAAAAGGGCTATCAGCAACCCAAGGTCATCTGTGGCTGTTCTCACTGTTTGTTGCTGTTGCTGGTAGCTGATAAACGCCCAACGTCTGAATAACAGGAGCAGCAAGGGAAACACGTGTGGCTTAATCCCGTTTTTACAATACGCTCCCTGTCAAGCTGCACCAAGAGCTCTTTGCCTGCAGAGCAGGAATGGGCCTATATATCCACCAAAACATGACCAGGGGGACTCATTAAACTCCCGAAAAGGACCTCAAACAGGGGTGGGTTTTTTTAATTCTCTGAAAATGTCACCAGGCTGCATTAGAATATCTCAGGGCTTTCTAGGGCTTGGCTGAATTTTGGTGTATTCTCTCAGTAGAACAAATCTACCTCCAGTTCTGCAGTGTGATATTGTCCTAGGCTATTTTTTCTTTGTGTGAAGCAAATTGGTTATTATCACATGAGTAAATATTGCCCATCCTGTGGTAAATGCTAAAATTTGGATGATGTTTGCCATTAGGTGAATGCCATGGCAATAAGAAAAGTCAAACCAGAAATCCTCATAATAGCGAAGTATGACATAGGGTTCCTCGCTAGCTCAGGGTCACCAGTTCAGGTGCATGCTAAGCCGTTCATTTCTTTGCAGCGTGTACATCAACTGTGTGCTTGTGAAAACTCGGCAGTTTGTGGTTAGCTTTTCCTGTGAACAGTGAGCGAGTACTGAACAGGAGGGTCTGAATTCACATTCAATGTCACCTGGGCTACTACTGTATTAAATAATATAATGTAATATGATAATGGAAACATTCTTAAAGATTGCTTCCCAGAACTGTTTTGGGATAGATCTCAGCATCTTGGCAACTCTCCAGCTGACAGAAAGCTCATTTCTCCTAAGCAGTGCCTGTAACCAAATGGCTTAGATTGCTTTGATGGAAGAGACGATTCCCTCCAGGGATGTACGCTTGGCACAGTACCTTGGTTGACCTAGTAGCTGGAGTAGGCAATGTTTTGGAAAGAGGGACCCTAGGCAGATCTTAGAAAGTTTAACTTTTTGCAAACTTCTGATGACTCTTTACTGAATGGGAAACTGCTGCATTGCTCTCTTCTCCCCTCTTCTCTGTAGGTAATTCATTTCTCTCTGTTCTCCATCTCTCTTCCTTTTCTCTTCTGCCCCAATATTAGAAAATTTCATTTTGTCAAACAGTTGAGAGATTTTGGCCTTTAAAGGTTCAGCCCACTAGCTCAGCAAGTTTGCTATTTCTGCTTCTGTTAACACCTGAATATCTCACAAACATCATTACTTGCATTCTTTTATTAAGTTGTGAATGAAGTTGGTTCTGCAGTCTCCTCTTTGGCTGGTTTTACAGTGGTGTATTTTAACTCTCTTTCATCGAGTTTCTTCTGGTTATATAAATGTAAAGAATAGAGAAGCAGGCTTGGTTTTGGAGGTAGTTGTGTTTTTTAAAGGGACAGAAGGTGCCTGAAGGGAGGCAAGACCGAGAGAGAGAAGTACTCGATGACAAAACTTACATTAATATCAGACAAGAAGAAAACTTCTTGGTCTGATTCTGCTCTTGTTGCCACCTAATTTACACTGCTGTAAATTCGTGAACTTCAGTGGATTTACTTCTGAGAGTGAGATCAGGATTGGCACCTCTTAAATCACTTAGGTCGTGCTCTAGAATTCGTTTGCAAGCTCCTTTAATTAGTTGCAGGTAAGCCCAGACTTCCTGGAGTTCGCTGCCTCCCCAGACGTGGGCTCTGCCTGCGCCCTGCCGCGCTCCCGGGCTCCAGCCTCCCGCTCGCTCCCTCGCCGCGGGAGTACGTGTCCGGCGGAACGCGGGTCGGGGCTCTTCCCTCCCCTCGCCTCGCCTCTCCTTCTGCCGAAAGCTGGGGCGGGAGGGCGGTGGTTCGGCTCCCGGCGCACCGTGAGTCGCTCTGTGGGAGAGCCGGGCCGGTGTGTCGGTCGGTCGGTCCGGCCGCCGCGCGTTATGTAAGGGCGCAGGGGCTGCGGGCCGGCGTGACTGACAGGGAGAGGGAAATTCCTGGGGGAGGGGGGGCGAGAGCGGGGCGG
>NW_009646445.1:1892125-1893505 GCF_000708025.1 Charadrius vociferus | reverse complement strand
GCGGGGGGTGGCACGGGCGGTCGGGAAGCGGGGCAGCGGGGGTACTGCCGGCGCACCTCGGCGCTTGTGCGGGAGAGAGGGAGCGAAAAGGAGAGGGAGGGAAGCAGACTCGCGTGAAATGAATGACTCGGGACTGCCGGTCGTTGATTTGGGGCAGGAAGTCCGGAGATCTGTTTTGCATATGACAGGCTTTCGCTTTTCAAAGTGGCAAAGAGAGTTGATTGCGTTTCCATCTTGCGAGTCTGCTGGCGGGGGACGCGCAGAGAGGGAGCGAGCGAGCGAGCGCGCGGGAGGGGGCAGGTGCTTCTGCTGCGGAGATATTCCGGGATTCCCGGTCTGGAAATGAGGGCGATTTAAGAGGGGGACGGCGGGAGCCCGTTGGCGTCCGCTGGATCGCGTCCTTTATTTTCCTTGTGGTCTGCAGCGCACGCCGTTAATCCCTGAAGGCATTAGGGAGAGTGGGATTTGGCACCGTGAGATATTCCGGGATTCCCGGTCTGGAAATGAGGGCGATTTAAGAGGGGGACGGCGGGAGCCCGTTGGCGTCCGCTGGATCGCGTCCTTTATTTTCCTTGTGGTCTGCAGCGCACGCCGTTAATCCCTGAAGGCATTAGGGAGAGTGGGATTTGGCACCGTGTGCGGGGAGAGGAGCTGTCTTAACCTTTTTAAAACGACTTCTCTGCTAACGGGGGCAGCGCTCTCGCTAATAAAGCGGGGAAGCAGAGTACCTGGCGCTGACGCTTCGTTTGCACTTTCTGGCTGCGCTGAGTGGGTGTTTTTATACGTTTGAGTTTTCAGAGATGAAATTAGGGCTGCGAGGGTTGTTGTTGTGGGTTTGGTTTTGTTTTTTTTCTTTTTTTCCTCGACTCAAGTCTCTCCGGCTGGAGTTGGAAAAACACTTGAAGGTTTTTCCAGGGATTCCTGCCGGTGTCTCTCTTCCATGCGGAGGAAAAGGAAAGCCTCGAGCTGGGAAGGGGTGCTGACATGTTTATCAGCTCTCCTGCTCCGTCCTGGCAGAAAACCTTTGCTTTCATTTACCCGTCCTCTCGGTAGCACCTTATACAAATCCGCGGGGAGAGGGGAGCGCGGTTGTCGGGGGGTTAATCAAACCAGTCCGAGAATCCTCACGGAGGGGTGGGGTGGGAGTGTGGGGCTGAACACGCTCTGAAAACCGCGGGGAAGAGGCGTCGTGCCCCCCGTTTGACGGCAGGTTTGACACTTGAGCGGGCGAGAGCAACTTCTCCCCGCGTCCCTCCCGGCCGCCGGGCGCTGCTCGGGCGCAGGCGGCGCACCCCGGGGACCGGGCGGCGCACCAAGGGGGCCGCACCGCACGGCTCCTCACCTGGCCTGGGAAAAGCTACCTACGTGTGTGCCGGTCGC
>NW_009646445.1:1855796-1892010 GCF_000708025.1 Charadrius vociferus | reverse complement strand
CGGCGCATCTCCGGAGAGGGCGTATCCTGCCGAAGGGCTGCTTGTGCCGAAATGAACCGGGGGCCTGATCCCGCTGCTGCTAAAGTCGGGGAGGGCAGGATTCGGCTCTTTATAATTAGCTCCCTTCCCCTCCCCTCGCCCCTGGGGGGTGTGAGAGGAGGAAACAATAGACATCAAGTGCTGGATTCGCTTTTCTCGGTGTGCCTTTTAAAGTACTAATGCTATGTGGAGGAAACAGAATTGGTGCTGGCTGTCTGACACCATCTGCATTTTTTATTAACAACTTGTTTAATAAAACATTTTATAATTTTCACTTATTCTTTAAAGTTGCTGATCGGGAAACAATACACATGTAAATAAATTATGCATGGGATAAATTAGGACAAAAGCAGTAGGACACATAATAGGGGAAGGGATGCAGTGCACAGTATTTTATCCTCATGTGTCCTCCCTGACAATGAAAGGGAGCTGAATGACATTTGCATTTCCTCTGTCTGCCTTTTGATTGTATCTCAAAACCCTCAAACGCCCCCTACAGAAACTGGCCACACAAAGGTTTTGCTCGGAGATGGGGGACAATGTAGAGACTGAGAAATCCTAGCTCAGGTATCAAGCAGCTCCCTGTGTGTGCTTGTGCATTTAAGTGTGTCCAATATTCAGTTTAGCTCCGGCACTTGGACACATTTGTGGCCTTGTTCATGCTAGACTAGTCTCTCGGGATAATGTATTCCAGTGTACCTGAGCATCTGTGGGAATACATTACATAGAATAGCTCAGTGTGTGGAGTCCCTGATTAATGATTGGTGCCTCCTTCCACTCAGCTTGCCTCTTGCTCCATCTAACGCTCTCTTCTCACTTTCTGGTCCTCTTTTGGTGCTTTCATCCCTTTGCTCTTCTCCCCTTCACTTCCTCTGGTGATGCAGTCAGCCTGACATGACTGCCTATTATTTCTGCCATTTAATACCTTGTTGTTTACCAACATGGTGCTACAGGCAAAAATATCAGAGATCTAAGTTTAACAGATCTGCGAGGGAAAGGCAGCAGGCGTCTGGGTAAACATGTTCTTCTTCATCTGTAGAAAAGGCAGTATTCAGATACCTTTGATGGGACAGCGGTGGATTTCAAGTACTGGATTTGTTGGGTTGGGTTTTTTTTTTCACTAGTCTGTGTATCTATCTCCATACTTTTTCTTTCCATCTTCTTCTCTTTTGGATATCTTAATATGGAAACATTTGAGCAGTGCACTAGAAGAAACAAATGCGGTTAAAAAGTATTCTGAATTACTTCAAATGTCAGTCAGAAATCTCAATGGACTTTGTAAACATTAATTAATTAAACCTCTCAACACCCCTGTGAAAAAAAGATTATTGCCTTTGTTTTATGGATGGCTAAACTAGGGCAAAGTGGTTCAGAAACTTTCTAGTTTGAAAATCAAGTCTAGAATGCAGCTGTTCAACTTCCAGTCTTAGCATCTAGTCCTGTTTCCTCCATCTCTGCCTTATTAGGCATCTCTGCATATGGTACCATAATGCATTTAATGTAATTAAGACCTTGTAATTTACAAAGTCTTATCTAGAAGCAGAGCTGGTTTCCCCCACCCCTTCTCTGTCTTTACTCCCACAGCTGACTTTTATTTCAGGTTGTCAATTAAACATACTCACTGGAACATATGTTAGGCTATTGCCTTTTCTGCATGTGAGATTCCCTGATGCCATATAGCTCTGCCTGGATGCTCACCAGAGGAGCTGTTGCCTTCCAGTAGTTTGGCTTTGGAGTAGCAGTGCTGGTGCTCTCCCATTTTTTTGCTCAAGACAGCCTCTGGGACAAAAGAGGCTAACTCAGGCTCAATTGCTAGGCTAGGTTGCTTGCATGCTGACTGCATTGTTGGATAACTTTGACGTGCTTGGGGACACTTATTCCCTGCCAGGTGTTTGGGGACCACAGCATCGCAGACTTGTGTGCACAGTGCTAGAGCTGACCTCATAAACCCTACCAGGCCTGTTCTGTCTCTGCGTTCCTGCTGCAAACACACAGCAGCAGTCGGTTTTTCAATTGCTGTACCTTCTCAGATAAAATTGCCTCGACCGCCAGCTTCAACCCCTGGGCTGCCAAATGGCCATCCTTGTGATGATGAATTCTGTGGCATGAGACACCTGTGAAGAAATGGTCTGTGCTCACATCCCTGTTTCCTGTTGGCAACAGAGCAGCGTGGGTCTTGGCGTCTTGTATGGCAAGAATATGTCATTAGTGATAACTCTGGCTTGAATTCAAGATGGGGACTCTTATGTGGAAGGTCCCGTCTCCCATTATGCATCCCTGAAACAGCCCTATGTCCTGATTAAGTGCTGATGAAGACTGATTTTTCTTTTTGGCGGCTGTTGCATAAGCATCTGGTTGCTGATTTTTAATATTAAAGTGAAAGTATAATATGCAGTGCTGCTTTCAGCAGGTGGAAGCAATAAAATAGATGGACAGTTAGGTTGCCAGTTCAGTGTTTACAAGTGATGTGGAGGTGATTTTAATGTGGCTTTGCAGAAGGGAATTTTCTTCTGCTTGACAGAACAGGGTTGTTGGGCACATTAAGTCACATACCAAAATCTCTATAGCATTTCCAGTGTGGCTCTGATGTCACTTAAAAACATAGATGAGACCTAGCATGACACATTTCAAACCAAAACTGTTGTCCACATGAAAACTGTATTTTCTGTATCTCAGCACCAGCTTTCAGAGAAAATGAGGGATGAATGTTATTGTATTTACGCAAGGAAACAAGCATAAAACCAAAGTCATTGGGAGGCAGAGAAGCCAAGTTGAGAAGACCTGAGGATACACTAGTTTGAATATGAGAGAGTCTGATAAATGGTATGTTACTAGTTACAGTGTTATGTCTGGTTCCATGAGTTGCTTGTGCATGATCAGTTGTTGCAGTGCTTTTGTAATTTTGTTTTGTTGGTGTTCCAGCCTTTCACAGTCTGTCCAGTTGTGTGGATGGGTGGAGGTTATATCACAAAGTTGTTGCTGAAAAAAAAGCTTTACAAACATATTATTTGTGGTGTGTGAAAGCAATATTCAACTAACTGGGTTGTGCTACAGAGGCCCAAAGGTATGGTTTTTTACAGGGTGTAATAATATCAAGGTAAGATGATGTCCAATGGGCTGGGTGCATCATGCCTGTTAGATAGGGTTCACAGTGCCTGAGTGGGAATAGTTTACCCAGACCATGCAGAAGTCTGGTACACAAAGCAAAGTGGGGCTCTGTCTTCAGTCTGAGTCATGGTGAAGGTAATATGGCTCATTCTTTGTGTGGCCTAATGAAAATTGATTTCTTCCTCTGCTTTCCTAAAACTGGAAGTGTGATATTTGGAGGTTGCTCTCAAGAGCAGACTTTGTCCATCTTGTATATCTGTCTTCTGCAATTTATGACAGTTGGATATGCCTCTGCTGTCCCGAAATGAAGCATTCCAATGCCCCCATTGGCTGCAAATAAACCATCTTTTAGGATTATCAGTTGCTGAGTCTGGTGTTTTCTCACTCTGGTTTGTCTTTCATGTCAGAGCTGAATTTCTTTGCTTGGTAGATCAATTTTACAATCTTGGTATTTATTCTGGGCTCATCACTGTGTTGTCTGTATGTGATGTTGCCTTAAGCAAGAACCATCCCTGTATTGTTTATCCCCGAGGACTTGTAGGAGTGGCATGAATCTGTTTCGGGAGCTGACGTTTTTCTCCCTTGGACAGACCGACCTCTGATGTGAGGATCCCCTGGCTGGGGTGACATACTCCCACGTGCAGAGAAGCAGCACCAAGGCAGCGTTGCTTAAGGCCTGTTCTGAGGGCTTCATTAGGACTGTACTGCTCTTCTGGCTTTGCCTGGCAGTTTTTCCCAGGATGCAGAGACTGAGGTGTGTTAATCGCTTCCTTAGCGCAGGTCCCAGTTTTAGCACTGGTTTGTTTCTTTTAAGGAAAGTTATCTCATCGACACAATCTAAAAGAAAGCATAATTTTAAAATTCCTTTTCTTTTTAAAAATCTTTTTTCCGATGAGAAAAAAATTCTGCTTCTTTCTTGTCTTTAAAAATTTCTCTACAGTTTGTGGAACAAACCCAAATACACTGGACTGAGAAGCAGAAAGTAGCTTTCCTTTCTTTTTTCTTATTTCAAAAGAAAGAACAGAACTGCCCAGTGTATTTTCACTGTCTAAACTGAGTGACACGTAACACAAATATCGTGAGTGCTTGAATACTGAATGTTTAAAATTCTTATTTATCTTTACCAGCCTAAGTTATTAGAGGTATAATACTTTTTTTTTAATTGTTATATATGGTTTATTTCCCAGCAGAGCGTATTTTAACCACAGATTCCCAGCAGACGTCTCCAAGAAGAATAATGCAGTGTCTCAATGGCTGCTGGCAAATATCCTTCTCACACCCCCATCCCCTCCAGTATGGGAAGAGCAGGAGTATGTCAGCATGTGTCTCAGTTTTCAGATTACCTGCCTGAGCCGGGTGCAGTCAGAGAGTTGCGATTCCAGCTGCATGGAAGGTTTTACTTGCACCCCGGCACTGTCTGAGGGGAGGCTTCACAGGGAGTCAGTGGAGCAGCAAGAGCAGGGCAGGGACGGGTACTGATGAGTGTGCACTAGGTGGCTGTGATCAGCAGCGTGTGCTTGCCAAATCCTGAGTCATTAATTTTGCATTCTGCTGAGCCGTAGCTGGGAGAGAGTCCCCTGCTCAGGTGTTGATGGGGACACTGACTACATCAGTGTCATTATTCTGGTGAGAAATGCTGGAAGTGATATTTAATATTGCCGCTCCTTGTGACAGAACTGATCCAGCCTAACTGAGGATCATTCCTCCATTCATACAACACCGTGAGTTGTATCAGTCTTTGGCATCTGATAATGCTGTCCTTGCTTTCTGATAATTTTTATAAATTAATATAAAATCCCAACTGTAACGTGAGTATGAAATCTTAGTATGCAAAAGAAAGGAATCCCACATAACTTACAGTTTCTCCCTGTTGTTTCTTCTCAGATTCCCCCTTGTGACACAAGATACAAGGCCTTGGTTAAGACATTGTGCTAAATTCTCTACAAACACATGGCTTAAGGCTTGCTGCCTTTTAGGTCTCAAAAATCTAAATAGGTTGGACAGTGCAAAGAAAATCAGGTGCAGCACAGTGAAATAAGGCCATGCCATGAGTTGGTTAATTCCAGTCTGCTCTACCGCATCAGCTGGCAGGGCTGATTTGATCTGATCAGATGCGGGCATGCTACTTCTGCCAAAACGCAAAGTACAGTGCTTATGTTGCTTTTATGCTTTGAGTTGGCTTCGTGCTAGCCACAGGAAGATAGATTATGCCTGTTGGAACAAAATTTCCTCTTGAAAATGTTTTGGGTGCTTTTCATGTTTTGGAAGAGTAAGTGAACACCAGTTCAGTGCTTTGTGTCATGTGGCTGTGAAATTTTTGGTCTGGTTCTAGGAACTTCGCAGTTTCTAGTGTTTCTGTGGATCCACAGCCTAATGTGATTAGTCACAGAGTTGGGAGAAAATTGAAATGACTGGAGTTATAGCCCAGGTAGTTCACCATCCAGTGAACAGTACTATAGGGAAACTTCTAATGGAGACACAAAGTTAGTATTATTTCTTCAAGGGAAAAGTAACCCATATTTCCATTTCCTTCAAGAACAGTTCTGAAGAAAGTCATCCATGGATTTGTGTCTGTTCAAGTGTTATGGGCTCACTATTGTTTCCTGAAAGACTGTGTATGGTCAAAGATTGGGACAAATATATTTTGTGTTTATGATTACTTTAAAACCTATGCAATCTGAATAAGGAATAATAGAAACTGTGATTCAGAAAGGTGTTTTACTGCTAAACTCCTTTGGTCCTGTCCATGAATAAAAACTGCATGATGGTTGAGGCTGCTGTGCTCCTGAGTGTTCAAATAAATCACTTGTCAGTGTCCAATATTGGAAATTATAACATGAAACACTTGTATCTACAAGCTTACTGTGATTGCTTTTGCTTTTTTTTTTTTTTTAACTACTAAAGGGTGTTTTGAAGACTGTAGGTTTTTGTGTTTTCTATATGTTTATCCTTGAAGTTTTCAGTTCATTGGCATACACCTGTTGATGGAAATATGGAATAAATCAGGAGCACAATTTTAATTCAGAGATGAGTGCCTTTTATAGTTGGGGTAGTGCAGGTTAAGAGTCATGTGAGATGTGATGGGTGAGGGTTGGTGATGGGAAGACTTGGCAGTGAGGTCTCCACAGGTGTGGAGAAACCCTTTCCATTGCAGCATTGAGATACTTCTGCTGCTGCTTCGTCATATCTGACCGACCTTTTGATTTTTAGGAGGTGCTTCTCCAAAAAGGATGTGCCCCTCTGTTAATTTGATGATGTTAGTCCTCAGTGGTCAAATGGCATGTGGATGGAAGCAATGTTAATACCTCCCCAGGTTGAATGGGGCCCCAAAGACTTCTCACTTCTCTCTTCCCCTGTGCTGATACAAGTGAATGGAAACTTGTCAGGTTGGCTGGTGTTATGTTGATGGCAAACACGCATTCCTGAGGTCGAAATCTAACCAAAAAGTATTGATGGGGGAAATGTGTGGAAAACTCTTCTCAATTTCCTGTCACCAGATCTGATTTGTTTTTGTTGATAGTCTCAGCTAAATGTTTTATCTTCTCCTAGCTTTCCTCTCCCCCATCTCCCAACCTCTTTCCCCCATTGACCTCTACAAGCACAGTCCAAGCTGTTGATTTATTGGGGCAGGATAGCTCAGCACTGTGTGGAGATTGCCTTTAATTAACTCTCTTTGTTTTTTTCAACCTTCAGGGAGCAGCAACCCTTTAATGATTTTAATATTTTATCTGGATTTATATCCACCTTATGTGCTGTTTGTTGCTCTGCTTCCTCACATGTTCTTCCTGAGCCTTTTCCCAAAATGAAATGTTTGTTTCAGGCCCTTCATACAGGATGAGGAGGAGAATTTTTAATGGCTTCTGGACTGGGAAGGTGGGCTCTTTGTGATCTACTCTGGTGTTTTGGAGGAGGATGGGGAGTATGAGGTGCTGCATTTTGATGCTGTCTTGGAGCAAGACTCGCTTCAGTGTTCTGCCTCTGTGCACAGGGAGAGGCAGCTTTGTTTCATGGTTGCAGCATTGGCAGATCAGAGCCTACTGAATTAAATCTGACCCCTGACTTGTATGGCATAGATAAGTCATGAGCTTATTTTTACAGTTAGGTAGGACTCTCATGCTAGTCAGGCTGAGTAGTGGAGGCACTAATGTAATTACCTGTTGCTAAAATGTAGTTAACTTCTTGTGCATGAATACAGGTCTAAAGGAGAGTCCTTCTTTACCTGCAAAAGACTACCTTTGCCTACTGTGAGTAGCTCTACCAAGTGAGATTTCTTCAGACTGAGCAAAAAGCAGCTACACAAAATTTCCCCCACCTGGAATTTTCTCTTTATGTATCCTACAATGAGGATTTCAGGAGGTTCCAGCATGAAAGAGTTAGGAAAAATGTATGTTATTTGTCACTGTAAAGTATGTGGCACTTTCATCCCAGAGCAGGAAAATGCTTTATAATCATGCTTAAAGTAAGCATCATGGTCTCTTTTGTGGGATTATTTTCTCCATTCTTCTGATGGGAGGAATGGCAAGCACTGACTGACTTGGTGATGGTCACACTAGTCACACTGTCAACCATTGACAGAATTGGAGGTGTAGAAGTCACATTGCTTTGCTTTTGGTGTTAAGCGGTAGACAGCATGTAAGTGATGTGTTGAAAGTGAATGGGAATCCTTCCTTGGTAGCCCTTGCATGGCTGAGCTGAAATTAGGTGCACAGAGGAACCGTGAGAAAGTGAGTGAAGACTGCCTTAAAGAAGAAAATCACCAATAAATATCACTAAGCCATCCTTAGTGGCAGTGGTTTATGCCTAGAGCTGATAAAGGCACTGTTGGGGTGCAAAGATTTTACCACAGAAACGAACCGAGTGGCAAATAGGTTTCCGTTTCAAAATACACATGCTGCACACCAGACAGTCTGTTCAGTTCAGTTCAGTTCATGCATTGAATTCATAGTCACTGGTGTGAGAACAGTTTGACTCAATTTATGCTACAAGGCTACTCGTAAGTATGTGTAAGTGTATTTAAAGCTCCTTTGTTAAAATGGCAGAAGAAATGAAGAAGTTCCCAGATCTAGTCCTCCCTTACTGAGGAAAGTGACTCTGAGACAGCAGCTGAAAGGAACAGTCATGGGTGCTACTTATCAAAATATTGGCAGTGCATCACTGCATAAGATCATCTTTGTCATCTGGTCTGTGGTTTGTGTTTGTGTCTTTCTTATCTTCCTCTGCAGTCCGCTTTACTTTAGAAAATAATTGTTTGGGTGTATGTTTTTCCATGTTGTTGCTGCGATTCCACAGTAACTAACTCCTGGCATTCTCATCTGACCAGACTGCAAATGTATCTAGTTCAGGTATTCTTTCTGCTGAGTAGATCTGAAAGTAAATTCCCTCCTCCTCTATTATTAGCTTTCTAGTTTCGTTTCCACAACTAACTTATCCACAAAGTTTTAGGGTTAGGAGAGGCTCTGTCTCCTGACATGTCTTTGGAATTCCTCACTGTTAAACACACACTATGCAAAGTTGAAACCTGGCTGGCCCTCGAAGGGCAGTCTGTTTCCCAGGCTGCTTTTTTTCTCCTTCTTGCACCCCTTGGAGGTGAAAGGAGGAACAGATGAGGGGTGAGCACTCTGCCTTTGGGAAAGACTGACCTGAAAATGGATTGCGATTCCAGCCGAATGGTTCCTTCCCTTGGTAACAGAATTGCACGCCTGGGCTCTGAGCTCCTTGCGTTAATTCCATCTCTGCTAAAGTTTCCCAGTCAATTAACCATGTCCATCTCCTGCTCTAGCAGCCACATGTGACTTTTCTGCTGCAGCAGGGTTTTGGAACAGTAACTCCCTGCAGCCTTTGCTGCAGCAGTTTTCCTCCAGCAGCTTCCCTCAAGCATGGTTATCAATCAGGACCTGTCAGGTTTTTCCCTTCGATACAACTATTTTCAGGGCTGTAGGACTTTGACCTTTTGCTTTTGTCTTTATAAGTACTATTTTTTCCAATAGGGGCCAGCTCAAATGCTGTGTTAGGTCTTTACACTGATACAAAAGCTGCATGAAAATTTCAGTCTCGATGTGAGGAGATTCTGCTCAACCTGGGTATTTCTTTTGGTTTGTGTCCTTTTGCTTCCCTTGGGTTTTAATTTTGCTTGTCAAAAAGGCCTCATTAGGCTGGCCAGTAGTTCTTGTGTGGTGTTCCAGGAAGCACCTGCAGTGCAGAGGTCTCCTCTGAGTAGCTGACTAACAGGGCTGGATGAAAGAGTAGTGAGTTCTTGGAGGCCGAAGTGTCTGGGAGATGCTCACCCATAGGATTTGACATAGACTACCTTTGAAGGGAATTTTGCACACGCCTCTGGAAGAATGGTTTGGACGCTGCCACTAGTGGTCTCTTGGCAAAGCACTTAAGTGGCCATGACAGTGACTCGAACATGATTTTCTTGCATGTTGTACTATCATCAAAGGTCAGGTTGGGCTAGAGTGCCTATGAAAGCAAGATAATATGCTTATCATCTTGTCTTGAACATGTGGGTGAGCCTGATCCTGTTTCTAGTGGGTAGGTACCTATATCATAAAGGCTGCCATCCCAGTTGGCACTATTTGGTTCCTGTGTGGCTACTTTCAGATGAGAAGACAAAAACCAAATTGGCCACAGAGGCTCAATTAATAGAAGTGTAGATTTAAAAGGGGGTTCCTGGGTCTTATGTCCAGTCCCCTGGTACCATGTCAGATAATCCCTTTCATAAACTGAAAAGTCCTTGTCTTAAATCACCACTTGGACTGTTTGTTCCCATTACTCCTCTTGGGAGGGATCCAGAACCCACGGCTCCGATGGCTGGAAATAGCATTTTAATCCCTAGCCTAGCCCTACTTGTGACCAGTTTATACCCATTTGTTCTGGTGCCAGCATGGAGTTGTTAGTTTACATACTATTGCTCCATCCATGTCTTCCTCTCCACTATCATGCATTTGTACAACACTATTATAAGCCCTCTCAGTCTTTATTTTGATATACTATACTCTCTGTGCTATCTTTTCCTTTCCTTTGATTGCTGGAGTATTTATTGTCTTTGTCTTCTGTACTCCAGCTTGGATTACTGACATGCAACTTCCTTGAGTGTGAGTGGACAGAGTTGTACTCTGTTCCAGGTGAGGTTTTGCCCTCTAAAATAACTTGAGTTTTTACCTGCTCTGGGAGCACCTTGCTTTTGCATTTCTATGTGGTTGTATTGTGCTGGTGGTTCATAGTCGTCCTGTGGTAGACTGATACTGTTATGTTTCTTCTCCTGCCCTTTCAGCTGTTGTTGTTGAGACGATGATCTCTAGGGTATTAAGTGAAATTTATAGTGAATTCACTCTATCTAATTCTTCTTTCTTGATAATCTTAATTTTGTTGATGTCCCTTCAACTTGTGTAAGTAGCTAATTTTTATCAGCACACATACTTTTTGTGCCAAGGTCATTAATGGAAATACTGAATAAGATCAGTCCCCAGACCAATCCTTTCTAGAGCTCCAGAAGTAACCTCCCATCAGCCAATTACTGTCTCTGTTAGGATTTTACCCGTGTCCAACCCTCTTTCAGTGTTTTTTCAGTCATATCACCTTTCTTGTACTAATCCTCATCTTCTCCATTTTCACTAATTTCTCATATAGTACTGTATGAAACATTTGCTGAAAGTCCAAATAGCTAAGAAGAAGATGTCTAGAATCTCTGTATCTTATGAAAGCAAGATGTCAAGTTACTCTGGCACAAGGTATGGATCTTGCACCTCAGTCATTTCCTTGTTCAAGAGTGTCCCTGACCATTTTGCACTTAAAAAAGTGCATGTGAGTAAACTCTGGCTCAGTTAGCCTTACTACAATAATTTGCAAGGTTTTAGTTCAAAAACAATTAATTTTATTTTGCTTGCTATACTTCAGTAACACAGTAGTAACCAGGGTTTGCAGTATCTGTTTAGAGAACTTGCTAGTAGGTGTATGGTTTCAGATCACAGTTCTTGGGCAGAGATTGTTCAGAATTTGTGCCTTGACTGCACAAATGTCTTTGTGGCTTCCACCTCAGTAATCCCACTGAAGCACAGCATTCCTTTAGTTCTTGGCCTCTACCTACATTATATTTAATCTATGTACCATTCTAACTACAAAACAGCTGAACTTTCTTTGATTGCTGTTATTTTGATATCTGAAGAATATTACTGTTTTTTAATAGCTTTTGCAAGTTCTAACTCTTGGCTTTGGCAATCCTCCCTATACTTCCTGACCTTTAAGATCCAATTTTTTCTTCTCTTACTAGTGTTTTCTGTTCCTGAAGGGTGTCTGTTTAATTCTATTGTCCTTTTTCGAGGTAATTATTCAGCCAATAACTTATCCAGTCTTTCCATAAGAGTTTCAAACAATTCTTGCATTTTTCCCTTGAAGAAATTCCCCAAGTTCTGCTGTATTCCACTCTTCCCGTGCTTAAGGAGCAGGTTTGAAGCACTCAGGAACAGGTTTGAAGCACTGTGTGATGGTGATGATTGTACAATTTTGTACCTGTTCTTGGACTGCAGAAGACTTAGGCCATGGCTAAGACTTGGGCAAGCAGGGGCAATTCTGCTTAATATTAAGTTGTTTTACTTAATTAGATCATGCCTTAATGTGGCTTTTAAAAGTTCATCAATGTAAAACAATGTTGCATCTTTCCCCAGAGTTGTAACCATGAAGTGAAAATCCAAATGAGCAAGATAAAGCTGTTTTTTTTCTTAAATGACCTTGTTCCATTTTTCTCTGATGTTATTGGCCTTATTCAGAGAAAACTGTGTGTATGCATGATCTCTATATATTTGTGTGTGTTTATAATATATGAAAGAAAGAATGTATTTACAGATTGTGTTTAGGAAAACATGGTATTGTTTTTTAATCAATGTCTTGGCATTTTAAACATCTCCATACACTTCTTACTGATTTATAGCAGTATATGATTCAACTTTTTCCTACTGGTCATTTCAAAAACTTGTATAAATAGGAAGAATTGATACGTATATACTTTTTTTTTTTTTTCTTGCTAGAGGGCTCTGGGAACTTTTAAAATATTACAGTACTGTTTGGATCAATGCATATCCCAGCAATCCCTTGCATAAGTGACCTAAAATCGTGTGATCAAACCTCTTCTCCCCTCCCCATCCCTAGAGAGATATTTGTAATTAGATAAAATGAGGACAGAATATGCATAAGTATCTGTTATGCTGGGATTCCTGCCCAGAAAGGAAACTAATGGCCTGAGCTGGCCATAATCTTTTGCACCCTGTGTACTATTGACAAGGCTACGGCTTGAGATGTTGGGAGTTCAGGAGCAGATTTTTGCTGCTGTCTTATGGTAACCTTTCTAAATTGACTGTTTTCCAAAACAAGTGGAATTACACAGCCTATATTTTACTCGTCATTCATTGTCGGGGACATTTTGCTTGTAAGAGAGGGTCTGATTCTTCAGTCTCATGCCTAATGCAGTGGAAGTGAGTGTAAATTACTGCCTCGGTGGTTTGGAAGTGTTTCACATTCACTTTTCGCAGGTGTAAATGACCATATGAAGTGCAAGACAGTGGGGAGCGAGGACTGGAGTTGTTGGTTATTTTTTCCATTTCATCTAGCAATTACTGCTTGTCTCTGGTTCTTCAGAGGAAAGGACAGTGGGATTCTGTGGGCAAATTCAGCTCTCTCTGCTCGAACTATGTTGCCTCTTTGAAGTCTGTGTGACAGGTCATCTAGTATTGTGACACTACAGAATGCAAGAGGATCAGATAGGTGACACTCAGAAATCTTGAGGCTGCTTTATGTACTGTTGCCATTCCCTTCTTTCTCCCAATGCACATGGTAGATGTCAGCTCACCCCTCACAGAATTCTAGATTTTTTAGTCCTCATTTTAGTCTTGTGACCTGGCACCAGTGAAACACGAACCATGGATGCTTATGAATCTGTCAGTCTTCCTTGAATATCCCAGTTGTTGGTGAATCCACTGATGAAATGCTTTTCTTGGAGCAGGTGGGCAATCTGTGTGCTAGTCTTCCTCTCTTGCTTTGCTTCAGTGTCCTTGAAGCAAAGGTGTAAATGTCAGTGATAGTAAGAGCAGTGTTTCGATAAAAGGCAGGGCAAGGTCACGTAAAAAGCATGCCCTCCTGCACATTGCCAAGGCAGGTATCTATCCAGTGTTTCCATTGCTCTGCCTGGTGCAGCTAAATCAGGAAGTAAGAGAGCCAAGGCTATGCTGAAATGTGATTCTTTTTTTTGAAATTATGTCCAGTTTGGCATTTTTTTGAGCTGAGGAAGTTTGGCTTGCTGTCCTTCTCCACTCACAGCAATTTACAGAGTGGGAGATTTGGGGTGAATCTCTGTTTTCTGCACTTAGAAGGCAGCAGGAGCTTCTATGGCTGGGCTGGAATGTGTTGTTTCAACACACTGAATGTGAAAAAAAAACTTCAGCTTCATACAGACTGTGGTTTTTGTTTGTACTCAGTCAGTGTGATTTCACTGAAGTCCAAAAAGTTATGCCAGTGTGAGAGACAAACCAAGTCTATGTTATTTCAAGACAACTGTACTACCAGAGAAAATTCCTTTTACTCCCTCCCTTAAATTTTCAGAATCTCCCTCCACCTCAGATATTCAGTAGTGCCTGATGCTTATAATTTGGCAGCAAATATTGTCATCAGCAGCCACCTATGAGATCCTTAGCAAAAGTGTACAGCTTAATGTGCAGGACAGGCAGCAGATGACTTCTTAGTAACAGGGATGGGTCAGAACAAAATCCTGGATCTTAGTATTTCTTGCGAGCTTCGAAGATTGAATCTGGATCTGAAGTTAAATGTCTTTAATGGACAGGATCCAAACACCCACATGCTTTGGCAGAGCTCAGATCCAAGTTTTGTCTACCTAAAGAATCAAGGTTCTGTTTTCATGTAGATTCTTTAGTGAGAAGCAAGGGAAGGGATAAGACAGAAAATATGACACATTGGCAAAATTGTTTTTCAATACTATGTTTTTCAAGTTTTTTCCATGAGGCGTCAGTAGCTCTTAAAAATCACAGGGAGAACGTACAGTTGTCAGTGAGCCAGAATGGTTAAATGCTTTTAAATATTTGAGTTGGGTTATTCCTTCACCTTTCTTTCTCACAAACATGTCTGGTAAAACTCCAGTGATGAAAACACTTGCTTGGGGAGGGGGGAATAAAATCCTTTTCAGCAAGTAATGATGGTGACATTTTAATCACATCATAACAACACTGTTAGCAACAGTTTAGGTTTGGCATTGAACATATACACAACATTTGTTCTTTTATACAGTATTGCTATTACATAGTAAAAATAGCACAATTGCAAAACTCATTTGTTACCCTTGTGCCAACTTTGTTCAGCTGACAGTTGCTGTTTGAACTTTTAAAGCAATGTTTCATCCATATGTTAATACCAACTGTACGATTAATTCTCCCTGCTTTTAAATGATCCTCTTGTGCCCTACAACCCTACACGGTAGTTACTTCCCAGTTTGAGATACCTGCAAAGCTGTTTCTGTCAGATAAGCTGTGCTCACCCTGAGTGGTTCCATACTTTGAGATGGTAAACAGCAGCCTCAAAATAGTAGCTAAAGAAAGATGCCCACAGCCTTTACATTTTCCATTCCTACCCAGAAGTTTGTTGTAGGCACTTAATTTCACTAAGCCATTTCAGGATGGTGCTACTCAGAAATTTTCATCTTTCTAGTAAGAAATGTTGTGAATGTTGTGTATTCTCTCTGTTTATTCACTGTCTGTGAAGGAAACTTATTGTATAATTTCTCATTTTAGTTCAATAGCAAGCTTTTGATTTTGGAAAAGAAAGAAACAAAATCAAGAGGGAAAAAAAAAAAAAGATCAAGAGCATCCATAAATGAACGCTACAAGTGGTGTTACATAGTAACAGGTGGTATGCAGCTGGCATGGAGATCTCCACTGGATCACACTAAACTGGTTTTGGATTAACAAAGTCAAAATCCGCCCAGCAAATGGGAATGGGGAAGAACTCTCTCCAGGTGAAATGGTGCTCTCTTGGGTAGTTACTAGCCAGGAACAGGATGACGTACAGATAGACTGCTGCTGCATCCTCCTGGAAGTTTAGAATTCAGCCAGAGAAGGCACAAATAGATTTTATTTTGAAAGCTTTTGGATTCTTCCCTTTTCCTACTGTTACAGTTAAGTGCACTTTATTTTAGAAAGGTTTTTATTGTTTTCTGTATTTATTTCTTAGCAGTTTCTTGTGTGGACAACTTAAAATGGATAAGAAAGAATGAATATGCAAGAGTTTGTGTGTGGACTAGAACCTGATCCCAGAGCGGGGAATCCATGGGCTTTCACACTGCGGAGGGCATCAGAGGGGATACACTTGGAGACCAGAGAGAAGCCAAAAGTGCCATTGATCCCTAAGAAGTACCACTTACTTAGGAGTTATGTGGAGTAGTTTTGTTTTCTGACAGGCCTGCTCAAGAAGCTTTTAAATAAACTAAGCTGCCTTGGGAAGTCCTCTGGAGACACAGTTGGTTAGAGCCCTGGAAACACAGGCTAGAAACAACTGGTCAGGTCACCCGTGGAGGCCCAGCTGGATCAGTAGTTGGGCCTGTGCTGTCTGATATTTGCAAATGATCTGGAGAAGAAAGTGGAGAGGGAGGTGGCAAACTTAGCTGATAATACTAATTCCAGGTGGGAAAAACACAAGGTTGCTGTGAAGTGTTGAAGAAGGACATCATGAAACTGATTGATTTGGCTTATTAAAATGGCTGATTATGTTAAGTTTACATAAATGTAAATTAAGGCATGTGGGGAAAAACAATCTCAAATGAATACTAACAGGGAGAGAACTCGTTACTGGCACTGAAGAGGAAAGTTTTGGAGTTATAATAGATCTACCAAAATATGAGCTTTGTGCTCAGTAATGGGACAAGATAATAATAAGGTAAGAAGGAGAAAGAAAGGGAAACAGAAAGGAAGAGACAGAGGCTGAATGTTAGGAGTTACTATGAAAGGAAAGAAACCAAACGTCATTACTATGACACTATATAAATCCAAGGTTTGCTGCACGTCAAATACTGTGAGCAGTTTGGTCTCCTTGTCTTGAAAAGGATACAATAAGGTCAAAGATGTACTGAGAAGGAAACAAGGATGATCAAAAGGAACAACTTCTGTATGAGGAATTACTAAATTGATTTGGGTTTTCCAGTCTATAAAAAGATTTCTGACTCTCTGCGTATGAGAGAGGCTCATGAGATCAGGAGCATCATGGAAGGGGCAAATAGAGGATGGATGTTCATTCCCTCTCTTGAAGCCACAAGTTAGGACATCAAATACGATTATTGAGAGGCTGATTCAAAAGGAACAAAAGGGGATACTTTTCTGCGAAATATTAAATAAAGTTGTGGAACTCTTTACAATGGGAAATATGGGGTATTAAAGTTTACTTGGGTTCAAAAAGTGTCAACTTCACAGAAGGAAAATCCTGCAGTGGATATTGAATACCAAGATATCTGAATCACAGTTTGCCAGAGGTTGAGAGAATATACCAGTATATTTCCTGCAGAATATCACTATATCCTGTCCATATTTTGTACACCTCCTTAGGGATTCCTTATTGGCTGAAGTTTGAGACAGAGTCTGGGGTTAGATGGACCTTTGGTCTGACCTGGTATGGCAGATTTTATGTTTCAAGGGCTCTGGCAGTCACATAGTACTTAGTAGTGTTGCAAGAAAGGCCTTGAGAAGCTTCAAAATAAGAGACCCAGAAATGCAAGATGGAATTATGATTACTGGCTGAATAACCAGAGCTTTATTTTGTTCTTTGCAACGTTTGTTCCTTCATGTCAACCCTAGGGGGAAATCTGTGTGCCAGTTCACCCAGGTCTTGCAACAACCTGAGACAACCTGTTTATTAAACATACGCTTTGGCTGCTATACAGAGGAAATGGCATGATCCAGACTGGTAATGCAGAGACTTGCATTTAGTTTCTGCCTACACCGTTGACTTTCTGTATATTTCCAGCCAAGTTCTGTACCTTATTGTCCCACTGTTTCCCTGTGCAAAGAATAGATAAAATCCTTTATATCTCTCCTGGAAGAACAGTTTGAGACTAATGGTTGTAAAGTGCTAAATAAGTGCTAAAAGTTGTGAGTGAATGCAAAGTGTTTGATGCTGATTTGTTCAATGGACATTGCAGTTAAGAAATTTGCTATCCTCAACGTCTGATTGTAGGCCTCTTGTTCAGACTGGATAAGAAGTAAAACCTATATTCAGATTCATTCTAGAGGGAAAAAACCTGAATTAATTGTTTCTATACTTGTTAGTTATTCATCTGTTTGGGGTGTGTATGTCAAAACTAGCAGAGTTAAGCCCTGGGAAATCTGCCGTGGTCTGATCTGACTAGAGGAAGCGTTGCTTTTTTGGTCCTTTCTGTCCTGTTGCACAGTTTCCTTTTGGTTTTGTGCTCTCACTAGGTCCCTGTTTATGGGATGAATTTTCTAGTCATGTCTTAGATTCACAATCATAGGTGACCTTTGCTCTTCCATGTGGCTCTCTTTCTGCTCCTGTGGCCATTTGCAGACGTGTCTTATAAGTTATTATTTATAATGAAAGGCAGCTCATGGCACTTGCACATAAGGTTGTTGTCCTCTCCTCATGCTGTGCAGTAGCATACCTGAATCCTGATGAGAAGACAAAGAGATGCTCTTGTTCAAAATTAAATGTATCAGAGGCCCCAGAACATGCCTTAGCATTTGCTGCTGAGCTAGGTGCTATCAAATTTCAGGGAGACATGGAAAAAAATCTTGGTGTCCAGCTGTTGTGTCCCAGGTACCTGCTACTTGCTTAAATCAAGTTTCACCAGGGAGGTATGTAGCCATGAACATAACAAATTCTGTTCCTAACCTTCTCTATACACATTGTAAAAATTTAATGGGTTATTTAAGGCTTTCCCTCCTTTGGACCAACTAAAATCTGTCAGGAGATGTGACTGGAATCTGCTTAATTTCTGAATTTCTGGCAAGTGGTTTGATTCCTCTTTCTCGTTGCTATTACATCTGATTGTTGTGGTCCTTATGCTGCTCTGGTATTTTTGGCATATATGGGTATTTCAGCTCTGCCTTCTCTCTTTCCCCACTCACAAGCTCTGTTTCATTCCCTTTTCTAGGGGAGGAGGCCTTCTAATTTGCTGCGTTCCCACACTGGGGCTCCTCCACAGGAGACCTGCCTTTACACAGGAGTGGCTGTTGCTGTAGGTCAGCAGAATGATTAACAGTTGCATGTTAGGTACTCGGTTAGGCATCTGTAGATGTTTCTGTACATATTGGATAAAAGACATCAAAAAATCCATCTTTTTCAGTGCATTATTAACATGTATTAACACAGCTTTCTATAGTCAGGAGGAAGCTCTGATGTGCTCCTTTTATGTATCAGCATTTGAGTTCTTAGACATCACAATTTTGAGACATCTTTGGAGATGAGACACAAACTTTAGCAGCATGACCAAGATGACCTACATGATTGCCTTTACTACTGGGATTTAAATGCTGGGATTGCATCAGTCCCCTGCCCCAAAGCTGTTACAGGTCAGGAAGTGTGGGAGAGGACCCAGGTGGTTGTGCGAACCTCCTCTAAGTTTCACTAATAAACTTCCAGACACTTTTCAAATGAAATAGCTGGGACTGTGAGGTTCCTATGGAGAACCTTGCTGCAGCAAAAGAAATTAGCAGCTCCTGTTAATGTATCTGCTTTGTGCTTGTACGTGGAATAGTCCTATTGGGTACAGAGGTAATTACAATGTGAATGGAAGTCTCCATTGCAAATATGAAGGCAAAACATGTGCAATTGCTTCTTGATATTATTGTGTGTTTCCAACGCTTGCTGCTACAGGCGGTTGCTAGGAAGACGTGTGTGGACTGTGAGGAGATGCTTGCAGTAAAAGAAGAAATGACATCCACCAGTCAGGATAGGACTGCCTGCAGGCATGACCTGTAGAGCCATACTGAGTCATATGTCATGGAGCACAGACGCCACACTGAGTGGTGTTAATTGGCAGTCCCTAGATGCCGTTCTTTTTCCCCAGTAAACTCTGACCATCTCAAGGTAATGCTCAAGTGAATTCAGCCGCTGCTCTGCACTTAAGACTGCAATAGTGAGCTGTCCAGATTTAATATAACACCCACCCCCATATATTTTATTTCATTTGTGCAATTCACCCTGAAATTCATTTCCAGTTACACTCTAAGCCACTTCTGTGCCAGTTACAGCTACTTTTTGACTTGGGAAAAAACCAGTTATTTGAAAGATGCCTCTCTCAATTTTATGTGGTTTCCTCTTCCCCACAGGAAAATTCTGCATGAAGACCACCATGCCCTCTTGCCCTTTGCATAAGTGTACAGAGGTACCTAAACATGACTTAGCAAACAGTTATTCTACGCTATGCAAACAGTAACTCTGTGCAAAGGGCATTCACCCCAGCCTATGCTGCCAGTGATGATGCTCAGAGGGTGGTATTGTCTCAGGCTTCTCTTGTTAACTTTACTTCTGATTGTCTGTGTACACGCACTGCTTCACTATCTGCCCAGTGACCAACAGCATCCATTTATGAAATAGAATAACTGATTAAAAAAAGAAAAAATCACACACAAGAAAACACCCAGTCTAGTTAAAGATATGCCATCTTTTCTGCCAAGTACTGAGGAGTGTAACAAACACTTGAAGGGGCCGTGAAAATGGAGCCAAGTATGCTAAACTAAAATAGAAAAATGAACTCTAATTCAGTATTAATATTTCATTTTATGGGAGTATTATACCTTAGTTTCACTTTCTACCTTTCTTTGTGTATAATCCCAGTTCTAGTTATAGTTAAAGATTTACTTTACCTTTTGGGTGTCTGAAAACTATCTTCTGGCAGTTTTAGGGTAGTTGATAACACTGTGAAAGTGTTAACTTCAAGAGTCCCGTCCTGCAGTTTAACCCTTCTTTTTAAGGGGCCCAGGGACACTCTCCTTGCCAGTCTTCCAAGCTCAATCCCAGTTTTTGTTCACTTCATGTTATTTTTAGTGGAAGAAAATAGAAATATTTCTAGGTGTTTTGATATTCTATTTCTTTAATTCCTGGAAAGGCCAAAGTGAGGTGGGGGAGTTAAGCAAACCCCCAACAAAGTAAAGTGATGAGTTGCCACTGTTGAAGCAGGGCAAGAGGTCAGGATTGAGAGGATTGGAAAGAAAGTGTGTGGGTGTGTGCATACATGTGTGTGCTGCTTTGCTTTGAGAACAAGCCAAAGGAAAAGGCTACAGGTATGAGGGCATCCGATCCTTTAAAAGGTTTGCAGCATTTTGATTTGAAGAAACTGGTATTCCTATGGGACAGGGGGATGTAAGCAGGTTCTTTTCCTCACTTAACTCTTGGTCTCCCTGTAATTGTAGTAGGGACTCTTCCAAAATGTAAGTTCATGTGTCAGTGTTCTCCTCATATATTAATGAAGAGTAAGGTAGTGATGGTGGGGGCAATCCTTCAAGTCCTGTGGAGGGTGTGGAAGCAGATATAAGGGCTGGCTACAAGGTGTGGTGACACAAGGAGACTCAGAGAGGACCATTGCCTGGGTTTTAAGGCAGAAGTGTTTTGCTGGAGGAGGGCTGACAGGGAAGGCTCTGCGTGGCAAAGTGACTGGCAAAAGCATATCAGGGAATGAATAGGAAGCATGGTAGAAACATGGTAAGGTAGGAAAAGAGGGTTTGTAGGCCAGAAGGGAAATGAAGACACAAAAAGACAGACTGTAAGACAAATTAAAGACATTTCCTTTAATTAATTCCTTTAAAAATTACTATTAACTAGAAATCTGTATTAACTATTAACTGTAAGTAGCTCCCACTAGGCTGTGATTTCAGTGCACTAATTGAGCAGTTTCTGACCCAAAGAACTTAGAGCTGGCAGTTACCACTGGTCCTGGTCCTTGCTAAGTAACAGGGTGGACATATGTTAGCAAATGAAGAGCATGACAGCAATCAGTTATCCACCGTGTTCCTTGGAGAGAATAGCTTTTGGGGTCTGGTGTGTTATCCTTGGGCCTAATGTTACAATTTTGGATGAGAAGGCTCAGATCTGGAAGAACTGCAGCAAGACCTCTTTTCCAGGCTCAATACGAACAAGTGGCAAGGGAGAGTTTGGGAAGGGTTGCAGTGGGAACAGTGGGAGGGCAGTCATGGCAAAGGGGAGTAAAAGACAGCTTCAGCAGTAGGTGCCGAAGCTGGTGATAATTGTATTCTTGTTCTTGAGGGGAGGTGTGAGGTGGAGACCCCTCTGTGCATTTGGGGTTTTAGAGACTAAATGGGTACCACAGCTTACGGGATCTGATTACTTTTCCTCACACTGGTGATGGAAGGAAATCCCTTTTCCACCTACTCCTCCCACTGGAGTGGAGACAGCAAATACAGTGGCAGCCTTGCTCGAAACAGCAAGTGACAATGTCAGGGATACCTCTGCACCAGTGCATTGCAACGTGGAAAAAGTTGCACAACTGTACATTGAAGCTTGTGGGTTACTGTTCTGGGAGGAAGCAGAAGCAAGGATCCTTTTGCTCCTTCTCATAGACTTAACTCTTGGGTTGCTAGGCAGGATTTGTCATGCCAGATCAGACCTTTTATCTGCCTCATCCAGAATCTTATTCTGGCAACAGTTTTTGAAGCTGGCTTTTTAGTCTCTTCTAAGGGGTCTTCAGTGGAAGCTTTATCATGAGAGCCCAACTGCTTAGGCTTAAGAGACAGTGTATGCTGTCTTCAGAAGTGCTGTTTGCTTCAGTGGATTCCCTCTCCAGAGCCATTCCCACCCCCACTTCCTTCTCGCAGGAATCTGTAGGGACTGAGAAATGTAATCCCATTATTTGTTTTGCTCATGGGTACAGAACTGATTCTGTGCCCACTGAATTTGGCAAGGAGGTCCCAAGGGGAAACCTGTAAGGGTAACTCCCTCTGGGTCTGCCTGCATGTGAGCAGCTAAACTGATCTGACCACTGCTTCTTCCTCCCTGCTCCTCTTGGACAGACTTTCTCCTCAAGTTCCTGCAGCCTTTGCATGACCTGAAAGCATTTAGTCATAACTGTCCAACAACAGCTCTCAATGTACAGCATCACCAAATACAACAAAGGCAGTTTCCCACACTTACCATCAATCTGTCTGCGCTAGAGTAATTAGAGTAGTTCCCTATTTTGTGCTTTTTTTTTTCTGAATTGATCAGTGTAAGTGAGGACTTGGTAAGTGAGCTTCAGCCCCTGTTGTTTTCCTGATATGGTGGTTTGTTCACCGAGACAGCATGTAAAATACTTCAGTTTGAAACCTATCACATTTTGACCAGGTGTTAACAACAGCACAAGGTGTGCCAAGAGGGGTGAGACGGGCCTTGGGCTCTGTTGGTATATAAAATATTGGCTTAAGAATCAACTCTTTCATGTTGTCCTGAATCACCGTTTCACCATTGAATTCTCATTTTTGCAGCAGTGAGTAGCATATAGAAGGTAAACATATTCTTCTCTTTCACACCATAGATATGAGACAAAGGGATACAAAAGCCCAGCCCATGACTCGCAAGTGCAGTGTAGGCATCTTGCCGTTCATCTTCAGAGGGGAAAAATAAAAGCAGTTTAGTGTCAGGAAAAGGTTTTATAGAAGGCTGGCATTTGTAATCAGTGTTGCAGTAGTCCTAAGGGCATCCTCTTGCAGTTATGGTTTGGAGTGGTTCTCATCCCTTGTGTGCAAAAAAACCATACAAGAAGAGACTACATAGTTTCTCGTAGAAATTTGGTGAATGACTTTACTGCCCTGCTTTGTTCTGTCCCCTGTCCAGGACAGAGCTTCAAAACTGGCACTGGACATTGTGCTGAAGGCCAGGGCAGTTCTGCAGCAGGAGACTCCTTCCTCTGCTGCCACTATCCTAACATTCCTTTTTAAGAAAGGAGCCACAACCTGCCCTATATTTGCTTCTGTTCATTACAGACTTGGTGGTAAGGAAACACACCTCCTTACCGTCACTACTTAAATCCTACCAGGAGTTTCACTGCATGCACTGGAACTATGGGTGGGAGAGTAGTTTCATGAAAGCAGCTCTATTTTCAAGAACTGCACTGAGGAATTTTGTGCAGTGGAGACTTACCAGGCTTTATACTGAATCCAGTGCGTGCTGGACAGGATTTTGCATGTTTAATCACTGCTGTGTGACTGCACGTGTAATGCTGAAATAGTCAAAAGTGTGTAATTATGATATACCTCATTGTCCACTCTTCATGCCTTGAATTAAGGTGCTCAGGGTAGCAGTTCACATCTTCAAAGCACCACACCAGTTCTAATACCAGAAATTCCTGTGATGGGGCCAAGTGGTGCTGTTCCCATTTTTAAAATTAGGGAATTGAAAGAGAGAGAGGATACAGAAGGAGGGAGAGAAAGGTGAAGTCACAGGCCTGGGACTTTAGAAAGATTTAAGTAACATTTGGGAGTTGCTGGCCCCTGTGCTTGTGTTAAGCGTGACAAAACATGCTTCCGTCTGGACATTATTTATGTAATCTTATATGTATATTACAGTTCCTCATGACTGTCAGTCATCTTGGAGACAGAGCTTGTGAAGAGGCATACTGAGGTGTTCCTGATACAGATTCTCCTGCTTACATCATTCCATCAGACTGTATCTGTGACCCTTGTCACAGGTGGCAGCTCCCTCCTCACGTGCAACCTAGGAAATACAAGTTTACCATAGTCTGAAAGGTGGTGCTACTGACATTCCATCTCTTCAGTTTCCTCTACATAACCATGGTGAACATGAGAAACTATTAAAATAAGTTTTTCCTAGTGTTCTGAGAAATCCCAATCTAATTTCATTAGATTGGAGAGATGAAGCCCCTCTCCTGTGAGGAGCGGCTGAAGGAACTGGGCAAGTTCAGACTGGAGAAGAGACAGCTTTGTAGGAACCTAGCAGCAGCCTTCAATTCTTACCAAGAGGTCATCAGGGAGATGGAGCCAGGCTCTTTGCACTGCTGCATGGTGGGAGGATGAGAGACAATAAGTTGAAACGAGAGATTCAGAATGGGTGTAAGGAAAAGCTTTTTCACCCTGAGGACAGTCAAGCAGTGAGAGAGGCTGCCCAGAGAGGTTGTGCAACCTCTATCCTTTGAGTTTTTCAAGACCGAACTGGACAAAGCTCTGAGAAACCTGGTCTGACCTCACAACTGACGCTGGTTTGAGAAGGAGGTTGGACTGGAGACCTTTGGAGGTCTCCTCCAACCTGAATTATCCTTGGATTATTATGCAATATTTTGCCTCATGTACTGCAAATCAGTGTTCATACTGAATTTCCAGAAGCCTACGTATGCTATGGAAATGAAGCTGAATGGAACAAACATGACAGCAAGGCAGGTACAGTAAAATGTTCCCCATTTCTGAAAAGTTTCTGGATCTCTTCTGTTGTAATGGAAGTACACACTTAAATAACACAAGAACTTGATGACAGTCATGTGCCCTGGAACTAGCAATGTGAAGAGCTCCTTTCAGCTTTCCACAGCTATAAAGAAGTAGTCCCTTTCAGGTGATACACGTAATTCCTACTAACATGAAAGGGATGTAGCTCATTTTTCTCCCTTTCTCTCTCCTTCCCACCAGAAGCATTGCCTTGGGGTGACTCTCTTTTACAGTTCATGGATGTGAGAAAAGGTGGAGGAAAGTCCTCACAGCTCCTTTCTCTGGGTGGAGCACAACAGTGTTTACTTACAACCCATGTTACCTCCAGTGACCGTTACTTGTGGTGTGTGACATACACATTTTCAAGAAATTACTTCTTTTCTAAACTGTGTTTTTGACTAGGGTAAATGGAGACTGTCTAGGCCACAAGTGTTTGGTTTGGGGAATTTATAATACACTCTGGAGAGAGATTTAATGGGAAAAATAATGGAGTTTTTGCAAATCTTACATGTTGGAAACAGACTACTATTAATCACTTAATACTCTTTCCTTAGAAAGAAGAACACATGCAGTATGTTTAACTTTGTTAGATTTTCTTTGCTCAAAACTGCAGACTCCACTTTTGTTGATTTATTGGCACTATACTGTGTCAGTAGAGCTACTTTAAGTGAGTGCTGGAAGCAGTAGGTTTTGCATGGGATAGGATGCTGTATTTTTCATTTTTGGTCATGTATTCTGAAGTGCCAAGACTTGAGTTTGAATCAATTGTCCTTGGAAAAACTGCACTGTATGGTGAAATAAAGTCATAATCTAAGAAAAACACCATGCCAGAAAAAAAGGGTACAGCTACAGAGTAATAATAGTTGAGCTGGATACACTGTAGGTAGCAATGCAATGATAGTTTCTGCCTGGAGCTCCTAATTTGAAAAGAACTTTATGAAGTCCTTACCACACTTCCCTTCACCCTTCTTTGCCCCACTTGGTGTCACTTTTTGAACACGTTGCCTAACTGTTCCCATTTTGTGGGAAAGCAAGGCTTTTAAACTGAAACAGAACCTCTGACCCTCTCACCTGACACCTGGTAAAGGTAGATTAGATAGCATGAGACTCTCCACTTATCACTGAACACTTGAAGCTGTAAGGGGACACCTCTCCTTTGCTAGGTTGAGGCTCTGAAAAGCTTAGCAACCTGTCTTTCTTTTTCCTTGAACTCAGAGAATACCATTAGGACAGGAAAACTGAGGCTGAAATACAAGTATATAAAAGAAGAGCCTCCTTCCTCTTCTCTGTCTAGTCAAGTTGGGCAGGAAAATCCTTTTGACAATTCAGATTATGTATTTCCTGAAAATGTTAATGAACTCTGCAAGCTGCCTGGAGCAACTAGCATGAGAAGCATGCCTAGCAGTTAGATTTCAGGCATAATGAGTCAGAACACCCAACTTGTGTTTGTTGCATCCTTAGTGTCCTTGGACAGGTTGTTTAACTACTCAGCGACTCAGTTTCGTTTCCTATATAAGGAGAACAATAAACCTCATGTACACTGAAGGAGTGTTTAAGGGTTAGTTGATGCATACTTGTAAGAAGCCTTAAAAGGGCCTATTGAGAGACCAACTGTAATTATCGTGTGCATCATGATTACCTGAGATTGCTTCTATGTGTGTACATGCACATGTAAGCAGACAATTGATTCAGGTATACAGTCTGCTGAGAGTACCTGACCAGTAGCGGATTCAAAAAGGAGTTCTTAGATTTGGAAGGTGGAGGAGAAGTCTTCTGCTAATGTTAAATTAATTGCTTCAGTGGGAGTTGACATTTACTGAGGTATTAAATTTAGGCAAGGAGGGGGTGATGAAGGAGGAAAAGAAGTACTCTTCCTTATATTTTGGTGGTTGCAGGTTCTTTCCTTTATCTACAGCATGCTTACAGGCAAGATCTTACAAGACTCCCTCATCTTGCCTTAAAAAGATCAAGGGATCCTTCATTCAAAGGAATGAGAAGATATTTTATGCTCCACAACCCTTTTAAGCCTATGGCTTCTCTCCAAGGGAGGTAATTCTAATGGTGTTTCTAGTGATGTGCCTGCTTGTCCACAGGAAACTAAATTGAAACACGTCTCCCCCCCAGTTCATAAATGCCATGTGCACCATGCATGTAAAAGTAGGTCACTCTCATGAAGAGCTGTGTGGAAAAGGCAAAGATTAATTTTGGTGACTTTAGTTTTACAGTAGATGTTTAATAGAGAAGGGTGGACTTTGCGTCAGTTCAGTGGTATTACTGAACTTGGGTGGGAAGACAAGAAGTACAAAGAAATGAAAGGTGTGGTTGAAGATGGAGTCTTTTAGTGGGGCAGCTTCTTCCTTCTCTGGATTTCCCATATATTTTTAGTTTTCTTGCTTCTGAGACATTGAAAAGAAATGGAAGCCCTCAAAGAACTACTGCTTTATTTTTTAACTGAAACTTTTAGATATCCACTTGTCTATAATCAAAGAATATCTAAGACTTGTGTAAATGCAGGACTGGCCCTTCTAACTAAATAAAGAGTTATCTGAACTCTCTTTACGTTGTTGCTCAAGAGCAGAATGCTCATCTTGTGAGGTGGGTAGAGGGAGCAGGGAGTTTCTGGGTCAATTATTTGAAAACTAGAGAAGACTGGGGAATTTTTTCAGTGACTGTTTTTGAGTGAAGTATGCTGATTCATCAAAACCATTCCAGTTTGAGAACACAGTTGATTTTTGATTAATTTCCTAAATCAAAGAATTGAAGTTGTTTTTCAGAAAAGTTTTAGAACATGTAGGAACATTCAATTTTTATTTTTTTCTGATTTATTTCTTTTCAAGTGGAAATTACATAATAGTTCAAAAGGGCCCAAAAGTTAAAATCAAAGTGAAGCACTGTAATTGACTTAAAGACATTTATTTAATGTATTATCAGTTTATGCATTTTTCTGAGATTTTAAAGTTGTGTGCTGTTGTGGGAGAGGGCAGCAAATCTCCTCCAGATCATCAAAGGTGAGAAAATAATTTCGCAATCAGATTTAGTAAATGAGAGATGTGAATCCAAGAAGTTCTTATTGTAGTTCTCTGAATGTCTGTGTTGTGTTGAACAAATCGGAAGCCTATACTATAACTGGGACTACTGCTTCTTAGGTCCACTGTGTAGGGTTGCAGTATGGCTAATCTGAAAATTGTGACACAGGCAGGTGTTTTTCTTCTCTTCAGGAAGGTTAAAATTATGTTGGTTTTTTTTTTAAAGGGTGCCTTTTTGAATGCCTGGGTTTGCAATTTTGGTTTTGAGCCTTTAGGGTACAAGTCCAAGATATTTTCTGCAAATCCAAGAGTTAGAAACACTTTTATACCTGTGAAAGCTATGATTGTGTAAATCATATGGCTCTGGAGATGAACTTTGAGGAACCACACTACATTGCACAAAATGTGAAATCAAACCATGGGAACTGGTAAGGGCTGTTTTACACTTTTTTTTGATATTGCAAGGGAGTTGAGAACTAGTGGCAGCTTCTGAGACTCAAAATAGGAGCATGACCATTCCTGATTCCTGTTTATGGACTAACTGACTACACATCAGGCATGTGGAAATGAATTCTTGCTTATAAAGTTCCCTGAAGTTGCAAAGAGAATGTGATTTGTGCAGATTTTATTAGCTGGCCTTTTTTTTTTTTTTTTTTTCCTATGATGACAGCCTATCTCAAACTGGAACAAAGAGAGGGTTTTTTTTTGTTTGGCAGAATATGTTTAACTTTCCATAACTTATTCACCTGGTCTGGAAGCTAGCTTGTTTGTTTTTTCAGGAAAGGTGCCTGCTTTTGCCCCACTTTATGATGGGTAAACAAAAATGCAAGAAAGATGAGTGGCTGATACAAGGTCACTCACTGAATTATCTGCTTAGCTGAGTTTAGCACTATAGACCAGTCTGAGTCATGGTCAGGCGAATGAGGACCAGCGCATTTATCCTCTTCTTCCTCCTTTTCCCCATTCCTTACATGCAAATCTGTCCCCTCCATGGTCAGGGTTCTCTTCTTAGATTCTGATGTTTTGTCCAAAAGGCACTGGAATGGGGGCATTGATTCACGGGGTGTTTCCTGACATTTGTGGGAGGCCTACTTCCAAACCCAAATGAGTGAATGAACAAAAACTAAACTGAAGACTGTACAAGAGACAGAGAGTCAGTCGTAGGGAGACCACGACTGGGCAGAGAATGACTGTCTTCAGCTAAACCATTCATGAATCAAGAAATCAGTTACGACTTTATCACAGTGATAAAGATTATCACAGGCTCATTGAAGCTTTTCAGTAGTCATTGAAGGTAAAACCTTTAGATATGCTTGGCAGGACAGAGGGGGGACCTGTGGACACTCTGAAGACAGCCCTTTCCCTTTTTTTACAGTTGTATCTAAATGCATATTCTCTTAAAAACATATATACTCCACTGTGTGCAACTTAGTTTACTGAATGGTTGTTAAAGATTAGGTTCGCTGTGGAGGCTGAGGTGGGGAACTACTGTTGATGTGGAGCAAATAATGCCCCTGTGCCCTTTGGAGGGGCAGTCTGGATCTTCTCACTTGGTGCTTTTGGAATGGCACCTGCCTGGCTGCTGCTCTCCTAGCCCGATCCCTGCTCCTTCAGCTAGGTCACTGTTTCAGCTGGTGTTTTCTGTTGAGCAGATCAAACAGTATCCTGTTTTATCTGCTGTACTTTATCTCCTGTCATGAAAATCAATTCTCCCATCCCTGTCTGAGAATAGACTATTCCCTTGTGAAATGCTTCATGCCTTTCTCCCTCAAACTCTTACTTTAACTTGTTTATGGTTGGACCAGGTAGCTTGTTGTATTACTACACGTGGTTTATACAGCTGGGCCTCTGAAAGGGAAAGAACCCCCCCCAGACCTGCAGCTTACGTATATTTTCTCCACCTCCTCTTCCTTCTCTCCTCCCTGGCCCCCACACCGGAAAAAAAATTCAACTAATCAACCATCGCATCTATTAAAATATTAGTCTGTGGGATACTACATGCAAGAGCAAATCCTACAGAAACTTCTTGCACCTGCAGGGGAAATGTTCCATATACGGTATGGAGGCTGGCAGAGTCTTGATTCGGAATAAAATTTAAATTATTCTGGTCGTTTTGCCACATCCTGTTTCTCTCATTTATGCATGCGCTATTTTGATAACCAGCAGATAGTTCTCAGTTTGCTGGAGCTAAAGATAGCTTTGAATCGTAGCACTAGTATCCTCCTCCTTTAGAAGTGCTTGGGCTCTCTCCCCTGCAGAGACTGGGGCCAGCCTTGAAAACTGGGGCCAGTCTTAAGTTTCCTTTATGGCATTTCTTTAGGTTTAGCATGGTTTCATAACTATTTTTGAAGTGTTTCAGAGTAACCCAAACATGACAAGCTGCAGAGTTTCATTCTCCGGTGAGTCAAATGACCAGTATCATCTCTCTCTTTGTTTCTTAAGTTGCGATCCTTTGTTTTGTGTTGAGATATGAAATCGTAGGAGAAAAGCAGTTGGAATGCTTCAATTTCCTGACTCTGCCCGAGGGCCTTCCCTTGTTAACTCTGTTTCTAGCATGAGGGCTTTTTTGGCGCATGAACCATTGTGTAGGTCCCTTGACTGATTTTGGCACAAGTTGGGTTTACATCCTGTTTTATTCCCCTCAGAGCATAGGTGCTTTAATACCAGAGAGAAAACTCGATCTTAAGAACACTGTCAGTGGTCACAGGAGCAATCCCCATGTGGACACCTTGACTAACATGGCAGCTACACCACTTCCAATGGTCTTCCTGCTGCTGTCTTTGGGTACTGTGGCTTGCTCTGTAGCAACCCGTGGTGGTTCAGGGTCTTCCTTCAATCTTTGGCCATGTTTGAATGGCCATGTTGTCTCTTCCACCTCTACTGCAGACGCCAACAGTGGTTGGATTTAGAATTCAAATAGCCAAGCCATGTATGTAGGATTGGATAGATCCACCTACATCTTTCAAATTCGTAATGAAGAAGGGCCATGTCAAGAAGATGCATCAAAGCCCATTACTTCTATGTATTTTTATTTATTTGACTTACAAAATTGTTTGGTCTAAGTATATTTTGTACTGGAAAAGGGCATGCAATCTGTTTTGGAAAAGCAATGGTGCTATCTGCATTAGAAAGAGTGACACAGTTTTACCTTCAGTTAGTAAACCCATGCAGAGCTCAAACATGAGCAAAAATCTTCGTGAAAACCTGTGGTTTTGTAGCCCATTAGCTCTTCAAGTGAAGTGATGTGTAGAACTTAGAGTTTACGTTGATCTGATAACATGTGTTAATACTGTAAGTGTTTTGTATAGAGCTTTGCCTTGGAATAGTGTTTTCCTAATGAAGAAAAGAGGTAGAAGATTACAAATCCGGTTGAATAACTGGCAGGGATTAAAGTGGGAAATTGGTGGCTTAATGGTGCTCCCCTGCTGGAAAATCCCAATCTGGGCTCCATGCATGGTGCAGTTGGTGTGCACGCTTCAGCAGTTTACCTGTGCCATTGGATCCAGCCGTTGTGGGGATAGGCCTTATCTTGAAACAGGTCTAGTTAAAAGTAATACTTGGTTACTCTCAAATTCAAAGAATGACCACGCTGATATTTTGTACAGTTCCATCAAACTTTTGAAAACAAAATTCTTCCTTTCATTCGACATTTTCTGGGCCTTTTGCATAACGTATGTTAATATGAATCAGACTTTGGTCTATGCAGGCTGGTGTGCCTGAGACAAACTGGAAAAACGTATCTTTTAACTAGGTACTTATGGAAAGATTTTCAGAGGACAAAAGTGATAAGCAACTCCTTCTACAGGCTTATAACTTCTTCATGTTTATTTTCCTTGGTCTGTCTGAAGATGCTAACCATCCTAATACACTCCAGCCGTTTAAAATTGCACACAAAAATACTTGGCTTTCCAATGCCCGACAGCGCAGAATGCCGCAGCTCCCATGTGGCGACTGAGAGCCCAGCACCAGGCAAGCTAACCTTTATCAGTTATTTGCTATTTGTAGATAAGTAGCATCCAGACTAAGGATGAACTCAGTGAGACTGCTCAGGTGAGCAAGACGAGTACTTTGGGGTGCCTTGCTCTCTTCAGCAATCCTGGAACTACTTGGCTAAGCGAGTCTAATAACATTTGGCTGTATGTGTGGAGAGCTGTGTTCTTTCTCTTAAACAAAACGTGACCTCTACAGGTTCTCCTTTTCTGGTGTAAACACGATGTCTACACCAACCGGGCAACCTCAGTACTAGTGCTGCTGATTCCAAATAAAGTAATGGTGACAGGATCCTTCCCGGGAACTTACTTTGCCAAATTCATAATGTAGCAATGCAAGAAAATTAAATCATTGGACCAGATCCTCACAACTGTTGTAAGTCTTGGTCACCTTACAGACTTTGCTGGAAGTGTGCCAGTGTACACCAGGAAACAAATGGGATCATTCACCTTCTTTATTCCCTACCACCACCACGTATATTTTATTTTACTTTTAGTATTTATATATGACTGATGCTCGTTCTTGGAGGAAATCCTTTGCTTGCCTACTTTTTTCCTCGGTGGTGCTGCTGACCTGCAAGCAGTTCTGCAGGGTAGAGAGAGAGAGTGGTTTGTTACCAGGTTTCAGTGTGTGTTGCCCATCCTTTCCCCTTCCCCCTCCTTCTCCGCTTTGTGGAGCAGATGGTGCTAATTCCCGTGGTGGCTCTTGATGCAGCTGAGGTCTCTTCCCTGATGCCTCTACTGCATCATGGAAACTCCCTGTGGTCTTTTTGGAGAAGAGAACACACAGTTGATGATTGACTTTTGTTTATGACTTTTAAGATCCTATTAGGATTATATTTCTTTCTGCTGTTCTCTTCCACCTCCTTTTCCAACCTGTCCCAAAGATGTTTGGTCTGAAACTCACTGCAACTTGGGGAATATTGCTTTTCATTACTATTGTTAGTTATAATATTTTGCATTCCTACAGACACCCACCCACCACATGTTTACCTTTGTAAACATTCTCATATTTTGTTTGTATTTACATTTTTTTTCAAGCAGAAATGCTGACTCTTTACATATAACAAAGGTCATTCTATTGTTTTCGGTTTCAATTTAGAGCTGAAACACCACTAATTGCCACTTTTAATTAGCCCCTTCTTTAGTACCCCTTTTCTCATCCCTCCCCTCCCCCCCTTGTATTATACAAGTACAACAGGATGATTGCTAAAAAACGTCTTGCTCTCCACTGGGTCACCCATGTATCCTGCCCACACCTCTCAGACTCCCTGTGATGTTTTTTGGTCTCCTTACCTGAGTCTAGCATCATGTCCCTGTCTTCAATGCGCTGCATTCCTCTCTCCAGGCCTTTCTTATTCTTTTCAACCATATTCTTTCCTCTTTACAATTAAGTTAGCGGTTTTATATTGGTGAAATCAGGAATAGAATTTCACCTCATGTAACTGATTGCTTTATTTCTTGTGCCAGCTTCTCTCCTAATTGAGCTTGCTGTGTTGCTCCAGCATTCTCCTGCTATAAATCCCTCTGTGCGTTTTCACGTATCATATAATGATGCCTCCTCGACTCTGTGCATTGTACGACTCAACTTTCCTCTAAACCACTCACAAAATCCACTCCTTTTAGACTAGCCTTCCTTTGCTGTTCTCCACCCTTGCCTTTTATGCCAGATATGAAGCCAAATCCTGACGCTACTGAAGTAATTTGAAATGTTGCCATTTGCTTCACTGAGATGAAGACTGAGTTCACTGTCTACAGATTTAAATATTATGAATGGGGGGGAAGTGGAGAATGAAGTGACACGAGAAAAAGAATCATGAAGTTCATTACACCCGCTGAACAGATCCTGTAAGCTCTCACTGTTGTGGTATGTGTCCTCCTGTGCCACTGTTTTTTTGTCACCCTTGCTGTGCTATGCTTAATTTAGATTGTAAATTCCTCACATCAGACTCTTTCTGTTTCATTTCTCCTTAATGTGGCATACCCACCTATGGCACTGTGCAAATGTAGTAACTCAAGGAGAACACGTAATCTTCTGAAAATTTTACCCAGTTTAAGCAATTAAAACTAATAATAATAAATAAATCACCTTTTCATAGTAGCAAACAGGAAACCTCTGAGCAGTGGTCAGGATGTCAGTGGAAAGTCTGGCTTCACTGGGTGACAGGACATGCAATGACCACAGTAAGGGGCAGGACAGGAGCCTGTGGAGGAACATTTTGTTCATCAGCTTTGTATCTGTGCCAGGCTGAGGGGTATAAATACTTAAAATTCTTTGTATGAGCAGATGTAGTTGTCTTTTTTTTTTAAATATGCACACAGAAATAACCTCCATAGGGTCTCCAGCAAGTACTTGCCCTGGTTCTGTATTATGAGAGAGGACAAGCAGTGATCCTGTGTCTTTTCTTAGGGTACTATGTACAGTCTCCTATATCCTGTCAGCCTCTCAGGTGAATCCTTAAAGGCCTGAGCTGTCCCAGTGACATAGTGTTTTAGAGTAGCTGTTGTTTTGTAGAGACCGTTGGGTTTGGTCCAGGCAGTCCTAATGATGTGTTGAGTGGTAGCTATGTCCAAAATAAAACAGGCAAGAAGTACTCTGTACAGCTGGAGCTCAGACTGGAGGCTGTTTCAGGGGAGCTGCATGACTCCGCTCTTCACCCCCTTGTTCATTAGTAAGTGCCCTGTGGCCTTCGTGAGACACAGAGTGATGTATTCCAGTTACATCAAACCCTGATACTGCCTGATAGCAATGGCACAATGGATTCAACTTTATTTTGTAGATATCACAAGCTAATTTCATTCTTACCAAAGTCACTGGCTAAACAAAGCCAACATTCCTCTCTGATATGCGTGAGAGTACTTTTCTTCCCCTTCTTTTTCTTTCTCTGCTTAAGGTTCACTTTAAAACACCGAATACCTGATTGTCCTCCTGCTCCTGGATTTCACCGGTTTAATTCCCACAACTTGCACAGTTCTCTCAGTTTAGAGAGGTGATAAAAGAAAAACAGAGTCTCTTTCATGTCATGTGACAAGCCAGTGGTGGCATGGTGCAACGGGAGAGAGCTGCTCTCAGCATCAGCTAGCAGTGAAGGTCTGTCTGTCTTGCTGCATCTGTTTCTTTGATATTTGAACAGGACTCTTCTGAGACAGTCTCTGTCACTCCTTAATTAGCCTGTCACTCCAGGGAGCAAAAAAAACCTCAACAAAAAAACCCTGGGATGGGAATTTAATCTGGCTTTCCTGGATGACAGGGCACAGCACAAGGCTGGCCAAAGAAATATGTATTTAAACAAATTGCTTCACATTTACACATTAACCCTTGAGTGAGTGTCTTCCATTCCTTAAAGAATCTACTTTGTTATTGACTAATTTCCCATCTTTTGCTGAGGCCAGTGAAGGAGCATATCTGGGAGAGTCCAGTCAATCATCTGTTTCTGCAATTATTCCTCCGATACTGTCTCTTCTGTGCTAGAAATCCTCCTCTATCCCACTCCCAGACAAGTTTCTCATAGCAGAAACCTTCTGTTTGTCGACTCTTAGACCATTCATAGTGTCCTGTAGTCCAAGAAGTGATGGTGGGAAGTAGTTTTAGGCGGGAATCTCAAAAATCTCTTGTAAGCATAAAGATGCTCGTGAGAATAGAGAGGAAGGGAAACTGCAGTTGAGGATCTACAGCAGGAAGACCCTCTGCCATATGCTGTACTCTAAGGATACTAGTGAAAAGCAATGGCTGATTGAGAATTCTTTTGTCTCCACATGATGAGCTCACCTGTACCTGAGAAAAAGCTTCGTTCACTGTCCTTAGGATATCCACTGGAACAAAAGGTATCAGAGGAGTAAGTAAAAATATTAAGGCAGGCTGGGATGTCCTGCTGTGTGGGAGACAAAAGTTTTAGCAGGAGCCAGTCACAAGCTCCAGAACATGTTTGGGCCAAGGATAAAAATGGCCATTGTGGGAATTACAGCAAATGCAAGGCTTGATTATTGTTTCAGTCACTTCTGAACAGTCAGTAGTCTGTTCATTTAACTCTTTTGAACAGGTGTCTCTTTTTTTTGCAAGAGACAAGAATTCATGTTCTTAAGTACATAGCTCTGTTACAATGCTTTCACCTAGTATTTTTAGCTTATACAAGTACAACCACTCTGATGCTCTGCAAAACAACTGCTGAAGTCTTAACATTTACCTTGATTTTCTTCCTAAGGTCAGCTGCCACTTTAATTTCTCTACAACCTTGTTTTTCCTGCTAGAGAAGATACCTAACTGTTACACTGTGTGAAATCTTTTTTTTTTTTCTTTTTTTTTTTTCCTATAACATGGTATTTTCTCCAAACAGTATTTAACTTGAGAGTTCATCTCCGGCTTAACTCTGACTTCACTGGAGTTACAGCAGAAACAAATGTTGTCTCTAGAAACCAGGTAATGGACCAAAGATTTATAATTAAAACCTCTTGTACCCTGTGGTTCTGTAAACATTTTCCACATCAGAGGCAAAGTCTGCATTAGGATAAATGAGATAACACAATTTAGTTCAGGTTTGTTGTAGCCATGTAGGCTATTTTCTCTCCCCATGTAAACAGATTTAACTAAAGTTAGTTCTTGTTCCTGGATTTCCAGATCCGT
>NW_009646445.1:1735899-1855756 GCF_000708025.1 Charadrius vociferus | reverse complement strand
ACAGGCTATGCTGCTCATCTACACCAATACCAGGCCTTGACTATGTGAGATAACTGTATCCTTCTTATTCTTCCAGTTAGAAAGTAAATTGGTGAGCAGTTAATTTCAGGTAAATCAATATATTACTTATCTAAAGCAAAATAAAGCCATATAGAAAGACACTGAGTTAAAAACATACATGTTTTAACCAATGTAGCTTGTCCAGAAATTGACATCTTTTGATGAGTGATGTTGCAATTATAAGCTGCTTGTGACTTCCTTGCTTCCAGAAATTACTGCTGCCCCAGCCTCCTAGCGGAACAGTTTGTGTGCGACTGCTTTCATTTCAGGTGGAATCAGTTGGTTTAGTTCTGACCACCAATTTAAACTATTTAAGCTAACCCAGTTTGTTTTGCTTGTTGCGAATTAGGAACCTCCTTCAACAGAACTGGGACAGTAACTTCTGATATGGTGGTGCTGTCACCATTCCAGCTGAAGCTAGTGAGGACTTCTGTGCACAGCAAAAATTGGTGCAATTTCCTTAGGTAACTTGCTCTTCAGGAAAGTTCTTGGCACACGTGGGCCTGAAGAAATAGGGTCACTGTTGTACAGGTGCTCATGGTATCATCATCTGGCCACTATTGACGGGGTTTAGACTCCCAAGACACTATGTGAGGATACAAGTTTCATTAAATTCTTTCAAAGTATTTCTCTGGTTTCCCCCCTGCCCCCCTTTATTTCAAAATGTGGCTGTAAACCACAAATCTTGTTAGTCTTCACTGCGGATCTAAATGCTTTGGAACTGGGGCTGTTTGTATTTCACAAGGATAGTATTACTTGCCAGTAACTCTTTTGTTGATGGATCTTCATAGTTAGCTATGAGCCTCATAGAGAAACTATAATCATCAAGGTATAGATTGAACTGCACCAATTGATGGTACTCTAACATCTAACAGATGAAGTATAACTCCACATTCACTCCTCACTTGTCCATCAGTATAAAGAACAAAAGTTACGTTCGGAGGCAGTTGTACGAATTGTCATTATTGCACTCTACATCAGGAAAACCCTTAGTAAGAATAGTACAAAGAAGTTCAGATTTACTAAGAAGCAACTTGAGCCTTTACTAGAATTGAACCATCTTGGATGGCTGAAAAGTAAAAATTTCCTCCTCTATTGCTTTCATATTTCAGCTCGCAAAAAAAAAGGAGTAGAAAAGCCAAAATCCAGTGAAAGCGCTTTTGCGGGATAGTGAGCCTGCTGGGAAGGCAGACGTTTCTGCTGTCCCGGAGGAGGGCTGTGCTCAAGTGGAATCTTAGCTCAGTTGTGCCAGACCATGCAGTTTGTGTCCAAATCGCAACTGAACTGATTTGTTAGTGAGATTCCAAAAAGACTGGCTAGAGAGCTGTAATAAAACTTCCCAAAGCAGTAAATTAGTCCTGAAACAATTAGCCAGCTTTGCGTGCCTGCTCCAAATGCAGGTGTTTGAGAGGAGGCTGTTTATTTTAGTTCACAGAGATGTCTATAGACTAAAATTTAGTTATGGATTTCCCGTATAGGGCTTATTCAAGCATGAGTATATGTACATTATGAAATATTTATAAGGATGGTTACAACATGGAAACATGTTGTCTGTTTCTGGCTGTACAAGTTTTGGAGGAAGAAGATGGAAAAGTACTCTGAATTGGAGGAATTAAAGGGACTACTAGCATGAAACAAATTCAGTAGACGACTCAGACATTAGATTTGCCTTACACTTGTTTTTTAATTGTTTTTCTGTTTTTCATATACTTTTTTCTCATCTGTTCTGTATGAAAGGTGTGAAAAACGGCAAGATCCAAATGTAAGCAAGGAATAGCCAAAACTGCAGTGTAGGCAAACAGAGGAGCATTAGCTTTTCTTTTTTTTCCTAGTGTCCTCCTTACAGTGACCTTCAGTATGACTTATGTTTACAGGAGGTTAAAAACCTTCTGAAAGGAATGTGACTTTGAAGTTGGTTGTGTTTCTTTTACTGAAAGCTTTGTTACAAGAGACCCCCAGCCTTCCCACCTCACTGTAGAGAGGCCTGGCACTGCTGTGAGGTTTTTCTTGTGGGTAGAACAGAAGGTGAGTGCTTTTCCCAGGAGAGTTCACAGCCTAGCATGAGTATTACAAAATCGCCATACAACTCCTCTTCCTTCTCCCCCTAGGAAGAACTTTCTCTTTTGTTTTCACGAGGTCAAATTTACTGCTGAGTTTTAACGGACTGCGGTCTGCCCCTGGTGTGCATTTTACTCATATGATAAATTCTATAGGATCTCCAGCAATTATGGTGTGTCAGGACCTCCACCTCAGAGCTGATTTGGGCATCTGCACAGTGTTCTGTGAACATTGAGTTTGGGCTTTGATTCAATAGTGACTCACTGAGGGCAGAGCATTGCTTCGTGAAGTACCAGCTATGCACTCCAGACTGCCTGGGGTTTCAAACTAACTCATAGAAACACAGCCCTCCTTTGAAATATGTGCCCAAGTAATTCATAATACCGCAGCGTAAGGAGGGCAAATATTGGGGATCAGTAACCATACTGGTGAGAAATCTTTTAGAATTGCGAAGCATCCCAGGAGATTCTGATTTATTTCTGTAGCCAATGGGGCTTTGGCGGTTAGGTGCTTGTTCTGAGAGGTCCCTCCTACCAGTGACATGCTTGACATCACCGATGGTACTTGGTGGTTTTATTGGATGCAGTGTGAGCTGATCCAGAAGAAGGTATGGTTCTATCTGTTTGTTTGTTTTTATGTATCACAGACGATTGTTGAGGCTACCAAGAGCAATGGAGAGGAATATTTATTTATTTATAGATACACTGTTTACATATCATAGCTTGATGAAAGGCTGAACTCATTACACTTGAATTGAACATGTGACTCTAGTTATCTGCATCACGCTGGGTGGCTGTAGGCCAAGGCAATATATGTACGTACTCTGAGCTGCAGTTGTGCAGCTGAAGCAGTTGTTCTCTTTCAGCTTGTCTTTGTCTCTCTGCTGAAAGTTAATGTCCCCTTGGTGTGCCAGCTAAGCTCCTCCTTTTAGATATCTCTTTAAAAAATAATTTAGATTAGCAAAACCAAATAATTTAAGCAGTAGGTCTCTTTACTTGAGTTTATCTCAACTGGCGAAGGTTAGGGAATGCTTGCACAAGCCCCTTGACTAGCGGCAAGGATGGTAACTGCTGGCTGAGGCCTTGGGGATTAAGTGGGAAGTAGCAGGCTCTCTCTGTACCATGGTGGCACTTAGAGGACATGCCACAAAGGCATGTAGTTCTTTTTTGAAGTCCTGTTTTGCCTAAGTAGTCTCCACTGGCAGCAACATTAATTGAAATGGAATACACTGTTCATAAAGGTTTCCTTCTGAACCACCATTGTGATTTAGTATAATGGGTTTCTGTAGTATGTGAAGGAGGAGAGAGGGCGTAAAAAGACAAAGCAGATGCATTTCTGCTTCTAAGCAGAGTGAAGGTCCATCACATTCTGCTATGGTGTATCCAGCATGAATAATATCACAACAGTTATGCCTGCTGCTTATGAACAGTTCATTTTAAAAAAGACACTTTTTTGCTGATATGTTATGTTGAGAAATGCACAAGAGCAGCTGTGCTCCCTGTTGATAGGGTGGCTTATGAGTAGCACGCAGACTATCCATTTGGAAAGAATTTCTGTGCTGTCTCTCAGGTGGTGCTGTCTCACTAAACACTGCCTCTTTCTTGTTTGGAGGCTTTTCAGCTGGTGCGCCTTCACAATATCATCTAGGTGAACAGGGAACCACATTTGGACTTGTGTCAAGGGTAATCTCTTAATGAAAGATCTAGCCATGTTTTTTATTATCTTTGTGCTTGAAAGTACGTTAATGGCTTGCTTGCATACCAAGCAGAGAAAGTGGATGGAGTGGATAGAAGGAAATATGGTTGGTAGCTCAGAATGAGAGAAGAAACTGGTAGAGTAACAGGAGTGCAAAAAGAAATAGCAGGAAAGTTGAAGATTGTGGCCTTGTGGAAAGCCTGAGGTGGCAGGCACAGTAATATTGACTAGTCTGTTCCCGGGAAAACTGTCTCATCCTCTTCAGAGTGTCTGTATCATCACATTTTATTTGCAGCATGGATGGCAGAAACTTTGAAGGTGCTAACAGAATAAAATGAGACTGAAATAACAAGTTCATGACTTCTGATGGTGCGGGTGAAGATCCTTCAGATATGTTGAAACAACAGAGACAACTCCTATAATCTCCTTGCTTCCATCTCTTTCAAAATCTGAAAAAAAATGACTGGATCAGTGAAGGATGTGTAGGACTTGCTGACTGCTGGTGTAGGTCCATGATTGGTTTAAGCTAGTGCCGCAGTCTTGTCCTCCAGCTGTCCCTGACTGTATATCCCAAGCCCGACGCTACCTTTTATTGTACCAGCCATGGAGTAGTTCAGGCCAGAGAAACAATTGCACATACAACTTTTTTCTTTTTTTAATGTCATTGTTTTACATTTAGCGATTACACGAGAGGTTGTGCTGGCATAAGGGGGAGAGCAGTGTGAGGGTGGGAACAGTGGCAAGAGAAGGGTAGAGGACATTTATTTTAAGGCCAGTGCTAGCTATTGCTAGCTTAAACTGGTTGCAGGACTATGGCATTGAGTGGCTGTGCAGTAGGCAGGGAAGGAGATAAAACATGCCTGGTTGATTAAAATAGTGCAGGTGTTAAAGCTAATGTAGCAGGTCTTGAGCTTGGAGATGGTTCATGTCCTTCCTGTGCCTTTAAGCTCCTCTATCAGCAAAAGTGCAGATAACTCCCTCAAGAGGCTCCTGTGGGGTTTAATTCAGTAAAGCCCTCAGGAGGGGAGTTCTATAGAGATAGGCAGTGTTTGCAGATTTTAACCAGGTGCCTATGCTGACCAAGAAAGTATGAAGCATTTACACTTGGCTGGGAATGTGCAAGTTTCTGTGGCCTGGTGCAGACTTTCCTTCAGAAATGGGGATCCCAGCTTTGTAATGCTGAGTTTGTGCTGCACATTCTGGCCTGCAGCCTTCAGTGATGAAAAATAGGGCTAAGGCAGTGTGTGTTCAGAGGGACAATGCTTGCAGGGAAGGAAGTGCCACTTTGTCCTAGGTGATGTTTGCTGGTTGCAAATTTGTCCCTGTATAAGTGGCAGAGTGTTGACTTTCACTGATACTCTACCCTTAAGTAAATTATATCACGTAGTACCTGCATGATAGGGGAGATGGTACAAAGCAATTGATCTAGCAGCCTCTCGGCTGAGAGAACAAGAACAGGATGTTGTTTGAAAGGTCTTTAGTAGTGAAATTTGCTACTAGTTGCTTCCTTTTGGTATATACCCTTGGGCCCTGTCTAGTCTCCAGACCCTCCAGAAGCTGAAGAATAAGCCACAGTGACCTCAGGGAAAATTTGTTGATGTTGCTGAAGGGTATGAAGAAATGGTGTTAAATTTTATTCTATTAGACTATAGTAACATTAATGAAAGTGCAGAGGTCTGGAGAAGGGGCCTACCTGCTTATCACTTACTTCCCTGTAGCTCTGCTAAGCAGACAGCTTTCTGATTACTCTTGGTTTTCCCGCCTAAAAGTTCACATGTTCAATAATTTTGTTTAAATCTGTTTCTGTTAAAGAGAGCCTTAAAGAAAGAGAGACCATTAGGTCCCCTAGAACACGCTAGCTTTAGAGCAAAAGCTGAGGTCTTGGTTTTACAAGAAGATTGATTCTTCAGTTTGCTTCCATGTATTTCCAACACTACTGATCAGTAGCGTTATCTCAAGTCATGTGTCATTTACTATTTTAACATATTCTTAAGTCAAAAACTGCTCTTGAACATAACGTTGACTGTCATAGAATCATAGAATCATTTAGGTTGGAAAAGACCCTTAAGATCATCAAGTCCAACTGCAAACCTAACACTGCTGAGTTCACCACATCTACAAGCCTATTAAATACCTCCTGGGATGGTGACTCAACCACTTCCCTGGGCAGCCCATTCCAGTGCTTGATAACCCTTTCGGTGAAGAAATTTTTCCTAATATCCAATCTAAACCTCCCCTGATGCAACTTGAGGCCATTTCCTCTTGTCCTATCACTTGTTACTTGGGAAAAGAGACCGACACCATAAACTATCTTACTCATGTATCGTGGTTTAGGCCAAATCAGCTACTGGGGATGTGGTGGACCCCAGATGGGACTGACAGATGCTCCCCGCTATGCCTCTTCAAAGAGAGGGGCAGAGGAGGGAAAAAGAGACTTACGAGTTTAGAAGGAACTAAACTACTTTAATGAAATATTAATCATAAAATAAAAGGAAATAATGAAATATATACAAAACTGTATCAAGCTCCCAGGATAACAATCACATCACCGGCTGGCACTGGGGAAGTCCCAGGCTGGACTCAGTGATGGATGGGAACTGGATTCCGGATCTGCATTCAGGATCGGGATCAAAGGCAGATGAACGGACAGAGTCCTACTCAGATGTTGGCCAGTGAAGAAAGAGAGAGCTGACCCTTTGGTCCCTCAGCTTTTATACTGATCATGAGATAGATGGGATGGAATACCCTGTTGGTCAGTTTTGGATCACCTGTCCTGTCTGCTTCTCCCCGCAGGTGGGACCCCTCTATGCTTTTCCACTTCTGACCTTCCAACGGGGCAAGTAACAAAGTTATCTGCCCTTGGGTGTTATAGCAATAAATATAAGCAGAGCCTCTCTGCATACCATGCCTGGGCATCAGCTATAAACATAGGTCTTATCACTCTGAGAGTGAACAGCGTCTGCACAATATGCTGTTGATTTCAGTAGTTAGAAGAGGCTCAGCTAAGAAGCAAAGTTACTGAACAAAATTGGTCCTGTTTTACCTCAAACCAGGACATCATGGAAGATTCCTTTTGTCTCCTTTTATCTATTAGTCATATAACAAATGCACTTTTACCTTCCCTTGGTCAAGTAGATGGGCCATAAGAATATTGTAAGCATGAAATTGTGTTACTTTGCAAAAGTGTCCTGCTCACTAGTGTAGCTTGAGTGAGCTCTTGCTTTATGACTGCATCTCTGTTGTTCTGGAGATGTTTCCGTCTTCCAGCACTACGCATATGTGAGTGGAGGGGATGTCACGTACTGTAGTATTTGGTGTGCTTTTATTTCTCACTGTTTTTTGACTCTATGTTTTAGCACTTTTTCTTTAATGTTCTGGTTCTTATAAGAACATCAACTCAAGTCATAGTTGTGTCTCAGAACAGCTTGTTACCACTATTTTAAAATAGTTCCCAAGATGGTCTTACCTCAGAAAAAATTATTTTCGTATTTTCCCACACAGGTTGTTAACCTAACAGCAGTTGACAGCACTTACTCTAATGGCATTTTTTGAGCAAGTTTTGAGTGTGTGCAGGAACAGTGGGTGAGAAGCAAACGTACAAAAGTTCTTGCAAGAGGAGATGGGATGAAAAGTGTGGGGCATCCTGCATGAGGTGCCTGCCTGGGGCTCTGCTGGACTCCCCACGCCTTACCATCCTTCTCAGCCAAACCTGCCTGGGCCCCCAGTTTAGTAGGAATGACAAGCAGTTGGTCAGCACTTTCAGTCCTTGAGATTTTCCACATAACAAAGCCTGTGGTGCTTCTGGGTCAGCTTCCTCTCTGGTTCTCATCTGATTTAAGTCAAAAAAAGATATAGGGACAGAGTGATTTCTGCTGAAAAAAATGGAAAGCATGAGAATAAACTTAGCAGACATTGCTTTGACCAAAGCCAGAACAGGGGCAAGATGAAGGGAAACTACTACTTCTTCTAGGAAATCAAAAGATATTCATCAAAAGGCAGTCCTGTGTATCCACCTGGCAGGAACACAGAAGTTTATTTTTGTCCTGGGAAGCTGTTTTTGGATCTTTGAAATGTAACCCTTGTTATGGCAAGTTCAAGGAGTTTGCTGAGTATCAGACTGATGAGGAATTTGCCTTGTTACATTTTTGTCTCCTTCCTTCTGCTCCTCCCCAAGGAAGACAAGCTCCTGCCCCCTCCCAAAACACCATAGTAACCCACCAACTTTGCCAGAAAATGCTTAGCACATTAGCGGGTTTAAGTGCCATAGTTGTAATCACTTAGAAGGCCACAGAGCTGCATAGATTTCATTCCTTTCCAGCTGGTGGCTTTTTGACAACACTCGGTGGGCAGCGTTACAAACTCATGAAGGCTGTGGTACAGATGAAATACGAGTTGCTCCACCGCACGGAGAGGATAGTCGTATATGTGTGGATGTGGCAGAGGGAGGAGGGTTATGAGATCAGCTGGGTGTCTGTAGTGAGAGAAGTGTGAAATGGCAAGGGCAAGTTTTCCATTACATAGTGTCCAAAAAAAATGGTTGTTATTATTGAGGTTATCTGTTCTAGAGTAAAAAAATAGAGTCAGCACTGGTCTATCCAGCATTCTCTGTACATAAGCTGTATTTATGCCCTGTTGTTTTGACTGTCTTGTATGATTCCTGTCTCCTTTAACTTACTTCTGTAATTGCCTGTGTGCCAGATTCTGCTCGCAGCTTCAGGAGCGTGACATCGGGAACCATTCTTCCTGAGTCAATGGAGTTATGCTGATTTCTTTTCTTTTTAACCTGGTGCAACTGAGAGCGCGTCTTGGTCACTGTCTGTATAAACACCTGTTAGCAAGAACAGAGAGGCCCCCGTGCTGCTGAATGGAACCAGACAGCTGCTTATCTCTCTTGCAGATGTTCCCGTCTTTTTTGTCTGCTCAGTGTGAGGAGGCATGATGGAGCACAGGAATGTGTCATATCCTTTCCATTCCCCTCCCTGCTTGTTTGGGGCAGCCAAAAAGGAGAGGGGACTAGGGACCCATTAGCAAAGTGAGTGGGGGAATGCTTAATAATCTTCTGTTTTCTTGAGCATGGGATCTGACTTTTTGGCTGTGGCTGCAGGCAGGACTGTGAGTGGGGATATGTGCAGAGCGAATGCATAGCTCTACTTTCTTTGCCCAAAACTACCATACTGCAGGTTTTTGGTGTGCAAAAGCTGCTTTCAGGCTGCCTGCCGGGGTCAGGCAGAGCCCCGCTCTCACCTTCCCCTCGCAGGACCTCGCAGCAGGCTGGCTCAGGAGCTGCTACGCAATTGCAAAGGCAGAGTGCTGATGGTCACACAGCTGGTGGGCAGTACCTTGCTTCTTCAGAGCCAGTGGCCCGGTCCCAAGTTATTTCCAGCCTGGGAGCTCCTCCCTCCAACAGGGCAAATTGAACTTTTGCCTCCATGCAAAGCAGTCCCTTGCAGCTCCCTTTGCCTTTTGAGCTCTGCAGGAACCTGGATTCCTTCTCTCACAAAGGTGAGATATTGCTGATCATTTCCTGCACTCACCCATGCCACGCGTTTCCTGCTACGTTCAGCACTCGCCCCAGGCTGCGACAGGGCCTACACGAGCTTAGCAAGAGCTCTGAGTGCTCGAAGAAAGATTAAACGCTACCAACTGGGTGATCAGAGGAATCCTGCTTTGTGTAAAGTAGGGGCTCCTGGATTCCCTTTCCAACTTTGAACACTAGATGAGGTCTGAATCCCATTAGGGAACAGTGCTCTGAATGCTGGCCTGTCACTATTGGGCTGTAAATACCTTTAATAACTCTTCACAATGGTATTTCCTCACTACAGAGCACAAGCGGCTGGTAGCTCAGAGGAAGCATGTCTGACCACGCTGCAGACAGGGAAGCTCTGCTAGGAGCACTCAAGCTTGAGCACAGCTGTACACAAGTAACACGGCAAGATCCCGCAAGGGCTGTTCTTTGTTTTGTTAGGAGTTTTTTTAAAATCTTTGCTCATCATTGAGACACAGTGTGCTGGAGTAGTTGGACATTCTCTCTGGAGGAAACAGGGCTCAAGAAGTTGTGTCTACAGGGAGGAGCAGAGTCCACCTAGAATGAGCAAAGGAAGAGGTGCTTATGTTAGTCTGCTTTTTTGCATACTCCTACATGGTCCACTCTGTGGACCAAGCGATACAGTTGTTTACAGCAGGTTGTCATAGATACCTACCCTTAAAAAAAAAAGTCAAGGAGGAACATTCAAGGTTTTGCAGAATCGATAGGCTACTCCGCTCTTTTTTTTGTTACTTTGCCACAAGAGCGAAGTGTCTAATACAACGATCTGCCTCTTAAAAACAAACAGAAGTGGCAAAAAAACACAACTCCAAGTCTTTCTTCCTGTATTTCCCCAACATTGCATAACACTACAAATGCAAGCGGCATGTTTCAAACAGGTGTAGAGTTGTGCCTTACTGCTTCCTGTATTTCAGTACTTGTTATCTGATTGGAACGAGAGTGCGGGTACTGAGTGCCTGTGTGCTCTGTGTCTTGGTAACACTTGATTATGCATTCACTGAATCACCAGCCCCTTGCTTTTCTTTGTCCAGAGCTGGAGCGCATCTCCATCCACCTTTGTCGCCTCCCACTGCTTATACACATGGTGCAGTCATGCACTGGGTTGAGCTCTTGCTTGCGCCAAACCCACCATGCTGTCAAAGGAGGATGTTACAGTGCTGGAACCAACTGCAGCATAAAGAAGCCAAGAAATGCATGGAAAAGGGAATTGTGTTTAAATCATCACATCAAATAAAAGAAAAACCCAAATAAATGCAAAGAGAACATGAAATTTCCTCTTTGATGTTCTGTGCTGGGAAGGCTTCAATCTCTTTTTAAAGCTCCTCCTCCACCCCCTTGCTTCTTATGGGATTGTATCCAATATTCCAATGTTCATGTAATGCCTTGACTTTGCTATCATTCTTCTCGGGATAATTATAGGTTAGTATAATGTACCTATTGTTCTGTTCCACAAAGCAGCACTGTCATACGGATGGCAGGGATGGGGTGGGGGGGATCTCTGTGTGTTCTCCTGCATCCACACTGTGTCTTTAATTAGTGTTCTTCTTCGTCTTTCCTTTTTTATTTTAATTTTTTTTCCTTCCCATGGTGAATGCTGAGCACTTCCACTTTTCAGACTGTTGGTTTCTTTTTCCAGTTATACTGGTGCCCTGTTTTTTGGTTTTGGCCGATTTCATTCCCATCATAGCAGGTTTGCCTTTCAGATGAAAATAACATGAAACCCAAGTAATGAGCTATTGGTATTTACAGAGAAAACAGATAAACGATTATTTCCCAAACCTTATCAGTTGAGTCACTTATATTATCTTGCATGATTTTTCTAAATTCAGAAAGAAGAAAAAACCTACTCTGTGCCCAGGGGCTCCGCTCTGCATTTGGGCCCTGCTGCACAAGGCATCGCATAAACATGTACTAACACAATCCCTGACTCTGAGTGCTCACACGTTTTTTTTGTAACAGCATTCGTCTTTGCCCTCCAGGTGCAGGTGTGGGAGACTGCTGTTGAGTGTTGTAAAGTGTTTTTGGTGCTGAGGCTTTGCTTGTGTTTACTAGACAAGATGCTGAGTATGTTACTGGGTGCTTGAGAAATATTAAGGAAAAGCCGACGAGCACAGTTAAATCTCTGTTGTTGAACGCAGGAGATAAATGTTGGTTCATAATTGGTGGAGAAGCTGTGTAATCAGTTGCTCACTTTCTATTGTTGCTACCTCCAAGATAAATAATACTCAGGGCTGGTGCTGTGTTTTAGCCAGTGAGGCTGTATAAGTAAATAGGTTCATCTTGATTAGCTGCTGTTTGTTTCACTGTAAACTACTTTTTGCCTTTGAGTCAAACAAGTGGTCTGGAAAGATGGTTCCTGACTAGCCCATCAAAGGAAAACAGTAGTGGGGTGGTTTTTTATTTTTCAGGACTTCACACAACTTCCTCCTCTTTGAATGTGGGTTTACCAGAATGATGAAATGGGAAACCTCCAAACTATTGCATTTTTAAAACCTATTGTTATAAAGGAGGGAATTACAGATTTTGGAAGAATCGGGCTTAAAAAACCTCTGCTAGCAATGAGTGTGCCTCAAGTGCATGCAACTTCCCTGCTACAAAAGTGGACAAAAGCACGTTCAGAGGTCAGAACTGTCTCCTCTTCTGCAGTCCCTGGGCTTCCCCTTGCTCCTGATGCACAAATCCAAAACACACCATTTTCACGTGAATGTCTCTTTTAAGATGCCTTACATGAATCTTGGAAAGATAGGAAGGTTCTTCCAACACTGTCTTTGCTAGATTGTTCCACCACAGGAAATGGCTTCTAGTGTGAAGCCTTTAAAATCGTCAATGTCTTTGTACACCTTTTGCAGATTTCAAAATCTGAAAAAGTGTAAGTATCCATCTGTGGGTGTGTGGAGTGGAGGAAAAGGGACTTGGTGGACAGAAGCGGACTTCTTATGCGATCTTTTTAAAACAAAAATTAATCTCTTTCATAATGATAATTTGTAGAACTGTGTCTCCAAAACAAACGAACCAACACAGATGCACAGTTTGGCAAGCTGCAAATATTAAACAGCCAACCTTGTTCTCCCTAGTGTAATTCCATGGACTTCAAGGGAATTACACCAGTGGCAGTGAATCTGGCCTAAAATGCCTTTGACTAAAATTTATTGGTTTATGTCTGGTGTCCTGAGTAATGCTGATGAGATCTGATGTTTTAGAAATGGATGAAATCTCGTGTGTTCCGTGCAGCGTGCTGAGAAACACACCCACGTGTGAGCACACACACTACTACGCATGCTCACGCGTATTGATTGCTTTCTGGGGATGTTCCCAGAACAGACGTGCTTGCCAGGTGTGTTTGGAAGCCAGCTCTGGCTGTGGTGTGCGTGTTGGAGAAGCACAGGGATGCTGCTTGCAACTGCTTCTTGCTTTGTGCTTGCTTATTGTATTTCTCCTTTATATCCTGAAGTGGAAACCACAGGTTAATCCCAGTCAAATCCTGTAAATGATTGCCCCTGTTGGACCAGACCCAGAAAAATTCCTCCCGCTGGCTTAAGCGTATTTACATACCACAGGTCATTACAAGTTGGCGCTCACCTTTGTATTCATTCCCACGTGTCAAAGCAGAGATATTGGTTCATTTTCCTTTTTTTCTCCAATATTTCTTCTATTTTCTAGGTTACCTTTTTTTTTTTTTTGAAGAAATAAGAAAGCCAAAGGAGTGATCCCCATGGGTCCTGACATCTGCTGCAGTCATTCTTACTGACTCAAAGGAGACCTAGGGAAGGAGAAGGAACGGTCTGGCTGCAGTCTCTTCTTGTTTCTCTTTCGTGGGCCCCCACCCTGCACCCTCCTGGGCCTACAATCCACTAACTAGCTCCTCCTGACTCCAGCTGTCGTTTTTCCTTTTTATCTACTCCTCACTCAAAGAACCAAATGTCATCTCTTGTTGTTCCCTTAGCTGGGGTCAGAGACTCCTTTATGTGCTTTACGCTGATCAAGGATTTTTAACTGGAAATGAGAGCGGTAATCAACTGCATAGTTGGGGAAGGGGAGAGATTAAATATGAGAATTGCCAGTGATTGCCCCACGTGAAGAACAGCAGCTAGCAAAACACATGCTATCATTATGCTCTTATGATTATTTTATTCCCTTAGTGACAGTAAAATGCTATCTGTAGCAGAAAGGTAGGACAAAGTCCATCCTTGTTTAGCCTTGTGGTATTCAATGGATTTTCAGTGGGGTAGAATTGGGAATATTTAGTTTTACAGTGAGGAGTGACTCATATTTTCAGACCCTTTCCCTGGGAGATTTCAAGAAAGGGAGAAGGCAAATCAAAGATATGTTTGTGTTCTAAATTGAGGACCCATTTTTGTTCAAAAAAGGTAGCCATTTTTATTTCCAGTCTTGACTCTATAGCTACGGGGAAGTCATTGGGAGCTGTAGTGGGATGTGACTTCTGTGTCCTGATGCTTCCTCTTCATCAGTCAGTTTTGGGGCATGCTGGCTGAATAAAAGCGGGGACAGGAAGGGTTCCTGGTGCTGCTTCAGTCTCTGCCCGTGGTTTATTTTTCTGGTTTATTCAAGACAGAATCAAGCTCCAGGGACTGCAACAGATTGCAAACTGTAAGTTTCATAATCAAACCTAGGAAGGCAAAACATTTAACAAACAGGCTAAATGATGAGAATTACCTTTGGATTGATTAATTACTTTAATTTTAGTAGCCTAAACTGTCTCCTTCAATGCAGTCTTTTTAAAGTCTTGTCAATCCCTCTAAAATGCCTTCTGTTGTTACAGAGCTGCAGGAAGAATAGTACAAAGTGTCCTGATTCTTCTTTTGCACTGATGGAAGTCAGGGCCTGAAGTAGGCAGGAACTGAGTCAGCCTTCTTCCAGAAAAGCATTTTCTTCACAAAAGAAAAACAGGCTTTAATTTTTAGGGTTTTTTTTTAATTGAGACCTGGCTGGTGGAGAAGGAGGTTTCACTGAACTCAAATTGCCAACTTTTTCTAAGATGTGTGTTAGGGACTACCATGCTAGTATTATTTTGTGTTTATTCTCTAGGCATTTGACAGTGATTTTGTTAATGCTTTCAGAAATCTGTTACTTTCTTAGCAACTCCAGCCTCTAGAAGCCAGGAACGGCATGAAAATTTCAGTTTTATAGCTGAAATTTCTGGCTCTGCTGGCTGTAGAAATATCTAGATCTAAAATAATCTACTAGTTAAGAAACAGGACCCCACTCATTATTTTTTTGAGTGGTTTGATTTGAAAATACTGTAAGTACCAGGTGCAGGTGGTATCTGGAATACAGGAAGAAAGATGGGAATATCAGGATAAAAAAGACTTCTTTACCTTAAGTCTGGGATCAAGCTTCCTGAACTTGGACTTCAGCCCCTTCCTATTTCTCCAGTTAAAATAGGAGATGTGCCTGAATCTCACGTTTAAGGTGCAACCTATTGGTAAAGTTTCAGTCAAATACTACATTGTGAAGCTCACGATTCCTAGGAAATGTGGAGTTGTGCCTGACCTAACTTTTCCTGCTTCCCTCTACCATGATGCTTCAGATCTAGCATTTGGAATAGGCCTTTATATACAGTTTTGAGGTCTGATCATCCCTTGTATGCATTGTGATATGGAAAGAAGGATGGATAGGAAGAGTTCACAGTCCTAGAGATGCTTGTTAGCTGTCTTCTTGGTCTCTTCCTTTGCCTTTCTCTGTATCATGGGATATGGATCACCTCCTTGGACCATCTAAGCATATTCATCCCATGAATCCCTTGGAATTGTGCATGCCTCAGAACACTGGTGATGCCCTTTTTCTCTTTCTGGGGCAGATTATAGTACTTGAGAGTCTTGATCTTTTTTGCTATAGATCTTAAGATTTTTTAGGATACTGATAATTTGTACCTAGTTTTTTGTGGACCTCGGTGTGCTAAATATCTTGTATGTTATTTTCTGAGGTTGCTGGAGACTGGGCACCATCTTTCAGCTTGCAATTTCCAGTCCTTTGATGTTCAAAGACACACAATCCTGCTGTGTACTGTTCCATTTACCGCTCTCTTTTCGCTCTTTCCATGCCATCTTTCCTTCCTTATTCAAATTTGTCATTCCCAATGGTATTGCTGTTTTGTTCAGTGGGAGCCATGATTAACAGTTTCCCCGCTGGACTTACTTACGTTGACACCTGTCTTTTCAACCCAGCAGTCTTCAAACAAACCCCTCAGTACATAGGCAAATACCAACATGGAAGCTGTGGCCTCATTCTTCTTCCATCTTGTTCAGTCCTTTTACCTTAGCAAAGTGAGCGTAAAAAACGGAGGAATCAGAATGGAGTGCTCGGTCTACGCAAGCTTTAATGGCAACCAAGTGTACAATCACATGGGGAAATGACGTTTCTGAAGTTCAGATTCAGGCCTTAAATCCAGACTGAAATTAAAATGTAATTTATCATAATTTATTTGTCACTGCAATATCAAATGTTTTAGAAAGTCAGGTTGTATTTTTTCTGCTTCCACCTTTTTTTGGTGCTGTTGCTGTACTCAAATGTATTGACAGTTGCAATCACATGCAAAGATACTAATACAGTAGCCACTTTGGTCCATCAGGACATAACATAAATGTGTTCCTTAACTGACTATAGAACATAGAACCCTGAAGGAAGCAGATAATTGCAGAAACAAAGTACTGTATTTTTACTGCATTTTTTTTAACATTAACAACTCTTTAAAAAGTGTGCATTGCTAGAACTTGGTCCTCTTCTTTCTGCAGAACCACATGTTCTGGGATTCTTCTCCAGTATCTTATCAAGATTTTCTCTTTTGTGTAGGTAGAATTAACAGAAAACAGAGAAGCAAACAAGCCTAAGCAAAAGCATGCAGCATAAAGATTCTGAAAAGTGTTAGATTTTGGGTATTAAAAACAATCTCAAAAACATGTCAACCTGTAGTAAATTATAACCATAACTGCTATCACCTCAAATCCTCTAGGAATTCTTGCCACAGATGCTTGCCAGATGCTGCAGCAGTTTCCAGCTGTTTCCCCACTTTTGGATGCATCAGGCAAAATTGAAAAACCTCATCAGCTGATGGGCAAACTTATGAAGGCTAAAATGGAGTAGGAGCTGCTTAGTGGGAACAGTCAGAGTTTCATCTAAGATGATGCTGACTGAAGACATAGATGCCAGCTGTTTATCAGCTGGCTTCATACTGAAGGTTCATTTTCCTTTGGTATGCTCAGTGCTTGAGCTTCCCCTCCTTCCTTCAACCTTTTGGCTTGCTAGACCAAAAGAGGGAGTATAAGAAAGAGCCATGAACTTATCATTCATGTAAGTGTATAATTTTCTTATAACTGAACTTCTTTCTGGCAGGAAGTCACATGGAAAGCAAGATAAGAGATCCCCCAGCTCTTCATTGCCCTGCAACAAGAACAGCCTGGAAGGGATTGTACCTAAACACATAAAATGTCAAATAAACACCAGGCATTCTTTGCATTCAGAAATCAAACATGAGTTCCTATAGCTCCTCCAAAGTATAATAATCAAAGTCATTCATGGCAGCCTTATGAACAAGAATCAATGTGTCAGTGATTCATTTGTAAGTATACGCAATCTGCCTGTGTATAAGCAACACTATAGATCAGTGATAGTCAAACCTGAAAAGTTTGATTCTTGAATGGACTGAGAGGAAGCGACATAATCACCGGGGTGTGTTAACCTGATGCTGTGCTGGGATGTGCTGTCTTTGATGCTTTGTCATCACTGTTGCGTATTGATGGTAAGCTGTGAGCAGATGCCTTAGTGCAGTGTCAGATCATCACACCGTGATTAGCTTGTAGAACTCTGCAGTTGTGTTTTCTTCCTGACTGCTGGGTAAAAGAGTTGCTTCCCATCTCTCCATCGTTCTGCCGCTCTCTTTGACTACATCAAAGAGTAAAGAACGCTCTCAAGTGCTTTGAAATATTGGCTAAGCCTTCTTGTTTGTTGAGCAAAGAGAAGCTCTGATTAAGCCTACAGATTACTCCAGAACCCACAGGTGATGTTTTAAGGAACTCAAGTTGAGCATTGTTGCGCTATGTAATACATTAGGTTATCTTCTGACTTCTGAGAAAATGTCTTGTGTTTCACTGAGTGATGTGCTATCTCCTAGTCTTTCTCTGTATGCTGAGAAAGATTCAGTGTGTAACTCTTTAGGGTATGTTACAAAAAAACTCCAAAGAAAGAATATCTGAAGAGCTTTTCTCTCATAACTCTCACCAAAGATGATGAGATTTTTTAGTATTCAGTGCACATGGCTTGCAGTTCTCTTTGGGGAGAAGCAGCAGGGAATGTATGTTTGGAGAGAAAGGACATAGTCATTCTGTTGTGCATGTGATAGAGCCAACAATGTTGCTGTCAAATGGTAGCAGTTCCTAAGCTAACCACAATGGAGAACCCCCAGTTGAGGACAGAGGAGACATCTACCTGCCTGATTTGTGCTCAGCAGCAACTACACCAAGATGATTCATCTGTCTGTGATGGTCCTCAGAAGTAGATGACTTCCATCCCCTCCTTATGTTGCGACTTTTTTGCAGATCCTTCTATTTTCTTCCTTTCTCAACTCCTGTCCATGGAGGGACTCTCTCCTTCCCCTTTCCATTGCCTTGGAGCTGTTTTGCTTCCCCTGATGAATGTCAAGGGCTTTGGGCCTGCAGCCCTAATGGGTGGGGGCTAAGACTTGGATCTACCCCTGAGACAGAGTGGAGCCAGCAAAGATGGGTTATTTTAAATTGTGTGGTGACAAGCCTTTTTTTCCCTCCCTTTTTGTTCCCAGAGGATAGCTGGGTAAGTTTATTGTGCCAAATGCTTGGAATGTGGTTTTTCTCCTCTTCCTCCCCCTTCAAAACAGAAAGAGAAAACTTTATGCTGTGATTTGTGTTAATTGGGGAACATAAATCCAAACTGTAATGCAGCATTTCTGGGCCTAGGCACCTATTGAAATTTAATGAGGGAAGAGCAGCTTTCTCTTGCCTGCCCCCTTATGCTCTCCCCACATCAAACTCTTTCTTGTGGTACAGTCCTGTTCAGATGGGAGTATGGGAATGCCAGGGAGAGCGGGTGCACTGGTCCAAAGTTCTCACGGGTCTGAAAGCAATATGTGACTGCTTTAAAACAATGCAGCCGGAGTGAGGCATGGATGTTCTCGCAGGCCAAGTTACTTGTGTGGCTAATGTAGGAAAAAGAGAGAGATATTCCTCTGGATACCTGTCTGAAGTGGCTGCAATCCACACTGCAACAGAGATTTGATTGTCCATGTGCCCTGACCATACATTTCTGGACTGATGAGAGGGTCCTATGTAGGATGTTATATAACTTTTTACTCCTTGTGTCAGGCCTGATACTTTCTCAGAACTTCATGATGAAGTATTTCCTTACGATTACTGACTGTCTTGTTACATCCAGAATAGAAAATAAGAATCCTTTTCCCTGTCCCAGCCATGGTAGTGGGAATAAATCAGTGCCCATCAGCTTGTACAGCATGTAATGGAGTCCCTTACACAAAAAGCCAACCTGGGAGGGCCTTAATCTAAGCATGAATGAGAGTATAATTACACTGAATGTAATAACGTATACTTTAGCAGAGATGGACAAGTTCATCTGAAATGGCTTTGGAGTGAACGCCAAAAGCAAAAGCTTCCCTTTGGCACTGATGTTTCAAGAAGAAAAGCAATTCACGTAGTGGAAGAAAGGAAGATTGGGAGGGTAACAGGAAGAGACCTTAAATAAAGGGCCCCGCGAGTCTCAACATTTATTAAAACCAATACTTGACTGGCTCTGAGGTCTGCTGCAATAAAATAATAAAACTTACACTCAGGTAAAAATGCTTCTTTTGGTGGTCCAAGACCAGCATTCATCCTTCAGTTCTGGGTAATATAACATTACTACAGGAGGTATTTTTACCTGCTGGTAATATTTTACTGCTTTTGCCCACAAGCTCATCAATGTTTGTGTAGCATTAAGCATTAAAACTCTGATTTTTGTCAACTTTTCCAGCCCTTGCTGATGCAGCACTGGAAGTCTGAGAAGAACCGCTTGCTTTTGCTTTGAGAGATGGGATGAAAGGTTAGAGGGGGGTGGATGGCGATTGCATGAGCAATGCAGGTCAGGTTACTGGTGGATTCCTCTTGCAAGATAAGTGAGACCCTTCTGAAAGGTAATTATTGGAAAGCATAAATTCCTGAGATAACCTGTCCAAGAAGAAATACTGACAGGAGCAGAGGCCATGTGTTAAAGGCTAGCCATTACTCCAGGGCAATGGGCTAACCTCTCTCTCTTGTTTTTTCTGTAACCTCTCCTTGCTCTGACAGTTGACTCCCTCAGTTCTTTTCCTTCAGTTACTTGTCAATCTTTTCCTCGTCCTCTTTATAGACCACTGTGTTGCTTGTCTCCATTCTGTACTACATTCTGGGTGCAGACAAGTGCATACTCAGTATGCAGTTTGGTTCCATGTCCAAATTCTTGTTTAGTCATTGTCTTCGCTTGTCATTGTCATTGTCACCGCAGTGTTCAGGTAGCTTTTACAGCATGTCTGGAAAAAAGGAAGGTTGCTCATGTATTTCTTTAACTGATTTTTGTATAGAACAGCTTCAACTAGCTTTCAGGGATGACATGGAATCAACTTTGCCTCTGAATGAAGAAAATTGCTGGATTTCTGTTGGGAAAGGAAGTCTTGAAGAGTGAGAAAACAAATTTCAAAAGAAAAGATGGAGCAAAACTGGGAAATAAGAAAAGTGCCTTCTCTTTCTCTGTGGCTTTGTTATGCAAACTCTCTGTGTCTCATCTGTAATGTAGAGATAATGATATCTACCCAGCTCCTATTTCCACTCGTTGATTGATTAATGACTGTCTCATGATCCCTAGATTACACTTTTGTGACCTACAGCTTTAGCTACTGCAGTGTATTACATCCCAGAAAGAAAATGGAAGTAATGTGTTAGCTCTGGCTAGTTCCAGCTGGGAAAACATGATAAACTGACCTGGACAGGCTTGCCCACGTGTACCTGTTTCTAAGACCTCATTCTAAAAGTGCACTGAAGCATGTGCTGTCTGTTCAGCTGCCATCTCTGTTCAAGCAAGACATTCAAGTATCTGCCTAACTTTGAATTGAAGGGGACCTGCACGCTCAATGAAGTGCTTTGCAGAACTGGGATCTGATGCTTGGTCGCGGGCAGGGTTTCATCATGAGCGTTTGAAGACCTCAGTGAACACACAGGGCCAAAGATGGAGCTGAGATCTGCCTCATCATGACTGGGATATACATTAAACAACTGGAGTCTTTAAGAGTAGTGAAACTTGCCAAAAGAATAAGTTTTTCAAGCAGAAGAGAGGATTTTCATTGTGCAGTGATAATTGCAGCAACACACTTCTGCAAGCTTTTCTAATTGCTAAGTGAATTACAAGGCTTTTCTATTTGCTTTAACTGTTCTGGAGGAATAACCACCTCAATCTGATACTGGGCTGAGGTGGTGCTGAGAACAGGAGGCAAGCCAGAAGAAAAATACATGCAAGGAAAGTTGGTGTATAGGGGAACAACCACCAGATATTTGAGTTTCTGAAAGCTAGCTGTGGCAAATGCTTTTTCTTGACTTTATAAAAGAGTTCCTCTTGTATGTTGTGTAAGTATATGCAGAAACAAGACCACAGGTGTTTGAAGCATCACTCCTCAGAGTTAAAGCAATGTGTGTATTTGCAATGATGGTTTTCCATCATTGGGATGTGCTCCAGGTGCAGAAGGTCCTGTGCCTAGACCTTTGAGTTAGTTCAAGCGTGCTGTCAATACAGAGCATTCTTTATGCTGAGGGAACTGGGAGATGATGTGTTGGAGGACACAGTGCATCTGTTTCACCACTTACTTCTAACTTTTACTGTTCCTTTTTGAGGAGTAATAACGATACTTCAGCAGAGGAATGCTCGTAATCTGCCCTACTTTCATTTGCGGGTAGAACGGGGGGAAGGAGGTGAGAAAAGGAAATCTAATTCACAGTCCTCTTGGGAATTCCCCTGTGTAGCATGTATATTCCTGTCGGTAGATTTATACAAGCAACAGAATGATTGTTCCTGTGTATTCAAGAGAAATAATAACTCAAAGAAACATAACCTTAATTGTCTAGGCTTAATATGTCTTTGTAGAGAACAGAAAGTATGATTTCCCATTGTGTTTTTTATGGTTAATAATTATTGACTGGGTAGAACACATTTTTGTGTTTTCTTACATGTCTATTCTATTTGTCATACGTATTGTGACCGAGGAACTGAAAGTGCTACCCACTCAAGATTAGTAACTTTATCTTTAAAGTATTGGCTATAGCTGATTTTTTTTTTTCCCAAGGCTGACCTCAAAGGCAAAGTAAGCTCTAATAATTATGTGGTTTTATTCTAGATCTATATAAATCTCTGCTTTGCTACTTGTGTGATCATTTTCACCTGAGCGAAATGGATTGTTTCCTGTAGCGGGATTTCCTTTGCAGCAGGAGATACAAGGTTCCTACAAAAAAGGCCAGTCAGCAGAATAGTGTGAGCTCACTAACTCTTTCTATCAAAGGACAGGAAGTACCTAAAATATTCAAGTAATTACATTTCTGTGTGGTGGGGAAGCTTGCCTGCCATTTAGGAGCATTTCTACTACTTATCTACTTGCATGTTTATTTCAGTCTCTTCTAAATTCTGCCATCTGGATTGTTTTGCACTGTATATTTGTCTACTAAATAACTGCACAGGGTGCAGGGGAAATCCCAGCCTGGGAACTTCCAAGAGGGCTAAGAGAGGTCATTCAGACCAGCACTGTGCTGTAGAGCTTGGACAGTTATGACTCTGACATGGCTAAAAGCATGCAAAACCCTCATGCTCTTTCCTGGCATCTCACTGCCTGTTGAGATCTGATGGAGATACATGGCTTGATGAAAGATGAGATACATACAGACACATGAAAAGGAATGCTCTTGTCAGCTTAACTGATGTCATTTGGGCCGATGATGTAACTCTGGTGGTAGGGGAAAAACTTCCATTTGTATACACTGTGTCTCCCAAGAGGGCTGTGCTGACTGACTGACTTAGCTGTCGCCACTGATGGTGTGGACAGGCTTTTTCCATTGCAAGCAAACAAGTGTACTACTTGAAGACTAACCCAAGCTGGTTTTACTGCTGGAGACTACCTCTGGTGGCAGAAGGGGGTTTGTGAGCTCGCCCTCAGCTCCTCCAGGCAATGTCAGCTGGGTTTGCTCAAGCAGATCAAATGGCCCTGCCTGAAGTGGATCAGGGAGCACTCACGCAAGTATTGCTACTGGCGGGAGGTGCAGGAGCAGTGAGTTGTAGGAGACAAGCAGTGAAAAGCAGCAGGGTAGGAGGGAATAGGTGATATTTTTAGCCAGCACAGCTAGAGCTAGGAAAGGATGTCTGTTTATGATCTGAGCATCTTTAGTATAGACAGTGCCTAAAGTAATGCAGATGATTTATTAGTGAGGTAAGTGTAGGGTGCTAGCCGTGTTCTGCAGGGGAACTGTTGAAGCTAGGAAAGAAGTCACAGCAGAGTCATTTGTGAAACTCTGGTTTGCTGGCTTCCCAGTGCCAGCTTGGGTGATAGATTACATTTTTTACTAATCTACCTCTCTCCTGGATGTAGGAATGCAAAAGATAGGTCCACTGTGGGAAATCAGGACTGAGGGAGTTGAATGTGTAGACTTTGGCTTTGACTACATCTGTCCCCTAAGGCTATGATTGCACTAAACCAAACAGACCTCTGGTGACCCCAAGCTCCAGCAGCTTGAGATGCTTCTTTAAAAATATATATAAAAAAATCTCTTGGATGTTATCATGTCCAATCTAATATTGTTGCTGAAGTTTTCATTAGTTCATTCCTTTAGTAATTGGAGCGAATTTTTGACCTTTTGGGGGAGGTTAGGACCAAGCTGAATTCTGACTGCTGTCCTCAGATACAGAAGAGGTCTAGGTTTTTACCTTTTGCACCTGTTGTTCATTTAATTGGATGATGCTGCATCTCTTTAAAACAGAAACCCTGGCCTGAGCAAGAGTAGATGCTCTGAGATATCCCCAAGGAGCCTGCCTCTGAGATTAACCTAATTGGTCACTGTGCTGAGTCTAATAGAGATTGTATACAATGTCTGTCTCTGGAAACACCTTAGATAGCCTAGTGTATGGCAGGGAAACTGCTGCTTCTCCATGGAAATTGAGGAAAAGTAAGAGGAGAAGTGGACAAATTACCACAAGAACCATAGTGTAATTGCTCACAGTCCAGTATATTTGAATGGGGACGAAAAATTAATCTTCTGAAATACCTCATCTAAGCCCACATCTTCTTGTACCATACACAGATGCCTCTTGTATCTAGCCAACAACTCTGTGTGTTAACTGCAGAGTAAGATGGGTATAGTGATCCCACTTTTTTGGCTGAGAGCTGGGAATGTTGCTGCAGGCCTTGCGCAAGGCCATGCAGAGCTGCAGGAAGAGGAACACCTCCAGCTGTGGTCCTTCTTCCTGCACAAAGATGGTAGCAGCACTTGACCCTGAAAGCCAGATTTGGCCTGCAGGCTTCTGTCAGTGAAATACCCTGATGTACCACACTCTTCTTGGCAGCGTTAACTTGTGCTGCTGTTTCTTTTCTCTAAATGGAAATGCTGGCAGAGCTCTCATACTTCCACAGTACTTGTGAAGATGGGGCTAATCAGATCAATTTTCCCCAAATTGTAAGCTGTGCCTACTTTTCATCATTTTTCTTCGGAGACAGACTTTTGCATGAGATGATACCTGTAGTTTCCCACTGGATTAAATTACAGTCTAAGACTGTTTCCAGAGTAGTGAATTTAGCTCACTCTGTGAGGCCAGGTTCTCTGTTATGATTCAGCATCGCACCATGATTCAAGCAGTAAGAAGCCTGTCGGTTCTGGCCACAAATAGCCAGTAGGGATTTCCAACTCACCAGGGGAAGTCTGCTGATAAATGCCCGGCAAAAGGGGATTCCTTTGCCCTTCTACACATAGGGGATGGCCTAATGCTGGGGGCTCCGAGGAGGGTGCTGGAAAATCTCACATTGCTCTTTCACTGATCTAGGATTCAACCTAGACTCATAGCTCAGGACACCTCCTTGACTGCTGTAATGTCTGGGCTGTGCCAGTGCTGACTCAGGAACTTGTCATGAGCTCTCTGATGGCTCCTAATCTCTCGCACCACATACGGTCTATGCACCTGGCACAGTACTTTTGAACAAGTGCTTGAAAGCTTGTCTATTTTGACCCGGTTGTATGATTCCTTCCAATGAAAGGCATTAACTCTCCTCGCAAACCTTTCCTTTCATTTACCCGTCAATCGTTGCTGCTCCAGCAACACTGTCTCTGTTTGCAGGTGTGTACTGCTTTGTGGTACTCTGTGATTTGTGTACTCTATCTACTACTGAAACAGTTCTGCTAGCCATATTTTTTCTCTGACTTCCATGCTGGGGGAAGTTATACAGGCCTCTTTTTTGTCCATCAGGTGGAATTGTTCAATATGCGTAGAACTGAAGTAGATGTCTCAATGACTCTGGCTCTTGGACAGTCTAGGATAGACATGTGTTTGTGAGTTTTTACAAAGCTGCCAAGTTTATGTTAAAAAACTGAAAGCCCAGAAAGTTTGAGTCATTCTGTAGCCCATCTGGAAATCCTGTTTTGCCTTTGCTCACGATCACACCCCTTACATCATTAGAAGATGCCGTGCAGGGACAGACACAACTGACCATTATGAGAAAACTGAATCTGCACTTTCCTACGCTTTCTGGCTTGCCCTTGGAGTTTGTGGTAGGATTTTGAGCAATCTGCTAGGCTTCACCTAACGTCAGAAAAGCCATTCCGTATTTCTGTTGAGTCTCAATATCCTACTTTTCTGTAGTTGCAAAGGGTGCATGATTGTAGCATTTAGGAGATGGCTATAGACTAGAGGTTCCAGAGAGTACAGCCAAAGGAGGGGCCCGGCCAGTCCTTTTTTGTTTAATGTTTAATAGTGGTCTGATACTCTTGAATATGTCATATTTTTCTTTGCTTCGATCTTTTGATGAATGTGGTGTTAGCATCCTGTAATGTAATGTGAGGATGAGCAGAACAGAATACTTTATGCCTTCTGGGAAGATGCTCTGGAGCTGGAGGTCTGCTGTCCAAAAGCGCTGCAGGAATCTGGTGACACAGGCTTCTGTTAAGCACAGGTTTCCAGTTGCATCTGCTCTTCTGGGTCTAGAAAGTAGAAGCAGCTGTTCGAGCGGCTTGAACCTAGCTCACTGTGCCCTTTGTGAAAACCAGTGGTGTTTCAGAGTGCATGAGGAAAGTGGGACGAGGGCAGGTGGGGGACTACTGATCTCTTTGACTTGCTTTGTGGTAGCTCTGTCTTCGTTGCTTGTCTAGTCTAAGGTGGAGACTCATAGTAGGCCAGCCCAAGTGTGAAAAATGCATATAATCATGATCAGTCCACCGGTTGAAAAGAGAATTATGCTGATTGGAGGACTGGGGTGGGGGGAGGAGGAGAGAGAGAGAGAGGGGAAGGCCCTTTTGATGATTGTGTCTGAGATTGTCCACATTAGTGTCTGTCTTTGAATCATATACAACGCTAGCTCATAGTTTGTAACATTTCCCACTTCCAGCCAACATCACTACGATCTCTTCTGACTTCAGCCTCTGCCAGCCGTGCTACTCTTGCTTTCAACACGGAGAGATTTGGGAGAGTGCCGTCTGCATGAGGGGGAAAACATACATAAAGCTGTATGTCATCAACGTAATGGCTGGCATTGCTGCCCATATACTTCATCGTATTCCCTAGAGGTTTTGCATAGATATTAAATAGAAGTGGTGGAGGAACTAAGCCCTATGGCATTCTTCATGTCAAGGCTCATGGAGAGGAGCAGCAGCCGCCTGTCAGAGGCCTCCTGGGATCTGCTGGAGAGGAATGAGTGTAGCCAGCTCTGTGCAGTTCTGTCAGCACTTGCCAAGACTTGTGGTTGGTCAAGCTGTACCTCTTTGTCTGCAGTGTCACAGGCAGCTGATAGCTCAGATAGCATCTGCATGATTTCTTAGTCTCTGTCCATCTTTGTGAGAAGGCCCGAGACCCCACTGGTGCTTCATTTCCAGACTCACTCATGGATGTCTCCAAAAGGAGAGTGCAGAGCCTCTTCTGAAGCCATGTTGCATCACTTGTTTCCCACCGCTTCTCAGATCTTGTCTGCTTTGGAACTGGATGGCAGTGCTGCTGAAAAACAATTTCTGATTTAAAATGTCTTTTTGAGTTGTCCTCAGGGTTCGTCACAGTATCAAATAATCTAAAATATAAGACAAGAGGCTAAAAGTATAGTAAATGAAAACTCCATGGTCTTGAGGACAGCGAGTTTCACATTTTTGATCATGGCTGGAGATCACTGCAAACTTCAGAAGGAAAAGTCTGTTGCTTTCTGTTACACGATTAGTCATTTCTTTCTGTGCTATCAGCTTTTTACTTGCCTAGTCATGTAGTGAGCATGGTTTTAGAGGGAAATGACTAGAGAGGGGCCTGGCCTCAGGAACTGGAGACAATCTGGATTCATACTCAGAGGATCTGGTGGAAATTTCAGAGCTGCACTTAAAGAGGACTGGTTCTTTGTTATACAAGTTTTCCGGGGGTGACGTGGACCTGTAATCACGGTTGAGCTTGACTGGTTATATGTCTTCAGTGAGTGCTCTCCTTCTCTGGATCCTCGCTTGAAATATGATAGGCACTGCAGGAGGGGTGTGCTAGATTCTGCCCATTTTGTAGCTTTTGTAAAAGGTGTAGTGCACTTGAATAGCTGGGACTCTGCAGGATGGGCTGGAAAGTAGTGGTAAAGACCTGCTCCGCTGCTTTCAGGGCCCATCAGGATCCCTTGTCAGCAGAGAAATGAACTTCCTGAAGCAGCTGGAGTGAAGCCAGGCTCGAGGTCCTTGTTGCTAACTCATGGGCTTATAAACCAGGCCGGTTCTTGTTGTTTTTTTTTTTTCATTTAAGGCATGCCTAGACAGAGGAGTCATGGCACCAGGTACTGTAGAGAAAAGTAGTAGTAAGTTGGAGTCTGCTCAGAGAATCTATGGTCTAGTTACAGCAGGCAGGCAAAGGTTGAGAGAAGGGAAGCGTTGTTCTTCCCTGACTTTGTTATTAGCTGACCTGATTCCATGATAGAAACCTCAGTTACTTAACGCTTAAAAGGACAGTGACCTCATGAAAGTCACAGGGTCTGATCCTCCGTCGTGGTGTACACTCTCATGCCAGTGCCTACCTGCAAGGCTGTATAGAATTGCACCAGCCTCACGTCGCTGTCCCAGGACGCACGGGGCTGGCGGTGCTTTCAGAGTGCTCACCTCCCCCTTCACGCTGCGCTTCTGCTGCTCCGAGCCTGCTGTTTAGTTTCAGTCCTACCCTTTTTCACCAAAAAAGAGCCTCTAACTCCTGCTAGACATATACCCCTCTTATGCAGCCTTGCAGAAGATTGTAATAGCATGGGTTGTTCTTTTCCAAGCCGGGGAGCTTTTGTGAGTCAGCCAGAACTGGGTTATTTTAGTGTCCTCAGGCTGGAATGTAAATGCAAAGCCTGCATGTATGCCAGCAGTGTCACCGGCCTGTCTGTCCCAGACATCTGGGATTTCACCTGTGGTCCTGCACTGAGGGGCTGCATGCTTTTTGCAGTGTGCTGACAACTTTATTCTCTATTTCCAGTTGTGCTGCTTTCATTATGATTTGCCTTCCTTGGCCAGCAGTTGTTCATGTCTGCTCCTTGATTTTTTTTTTTGCCCCAACATCTTTGAAATCTATGCGTATGCTGATGGTTTTGTGTCATTAATATCAATCTAGACAAGTCTGTGTGACCTTTCACTCCTATGTCCAAAGGGAAGAATCGACCCTTGCAGTCAGTCACAGCACAGCACTGACTCATACATACTTTTCATAAAAATAATGCAGAAATTCCCCATAGTTTTTACAGATATTTTTTCAGGAGATGAAGTGTAAGTATTCCATAGCAACACAGCTTGGGAAAATTAGGAAGCATGTAACATCAGATAATTAATCTTTCTGACATATGATACACTTTTTACTATTAATGTTGTCTGTTTATTTTTTTTCCTTTCTTGTATCTCACTTGCTCAAACTCAGCCTATCATCTGTTGGAGTTTCATTTGCACTCATGTGCTCTCCAGTCTTATTCCCTCCCTTGTCTGTTCTCCAGCTCCATTGTAAATCTCCTGGGAGAGGGCTGGGATTTGTCCCACCTCCGTGACTCCACAGTGATGAGCAAAATAGGACCACATTTTCACTTTGTTGCCCCAATTCTAATAATACTTTCTGGTTTTCCTGCATAAGATAAAATATGCTGTGTTTGGATACGTAACACTGAAAACAAATAAAAAATATCTCTAAAGCTCCTTAAAATAATTAACTGAGATTGGTAATGAGTCAAAGTCACTCCAGTGAAGACTAACAGTAAAATAAAACAACCAACCAACCAACCACCCATAAGTAATTGCAGGGAATCTGTTTTCCACTGAGACAGGACTTTCATAAGAAAATATTGTTTCTTTACTTTCCTATATTTGATTATTTGTCAATTAAAAAAAAAAAAAACATTTATAATTGAAATCAGGGCAAGCCCTCAAGGTCCCAGTATCTGAATACCTTCCCAGTGAATACTTAGGGGCTGGGGTTTTTGATCATACTTGCTGTGGAGCCAAGGCAAGCTTTCTTTAACTATGAAGGTGACTAAATGCTTCTCCTAAGTGATTATTTTTCTTTAAGGCAAAAGATGCATATTTAAAATCTTTAAAATAAATGTAATGAAACAGCTAGACTACAAGATTGTGTCAAGAGTGAATTTGACCCATTAACTTGGTAGCTTCTCTGCCATTAGGATCTTAAAATTGCTTTTCTCCCTCTTAGAAAAATTTGAAGTTTAACCTTACACCCTACATGACGGTGTCATTTAAAGCCAAATATTTAACGTTCTAAGTTTTATAGTTATTTTCAGTCTTAGAAGAAGGTGGAAACTGAGGTAATCTCCAGCTAGATCCTATATCTGGGCTGCTGTGAAGTATTGTTTTTGTTAATACAGGTGCTTTGTGGTGTGCATATTCTAATAAATGGAGTAATTTTTGGCATAAAGAAAACCTATGCAGTGGTCGCAGTTTGTTGTCACACAGCTGTGCTTTTCCTTCCAGTAAACTCATTGGAGTTAGTGAGCATCCCTGGCATAATACAGGGGGAATCTGACATAGTTTTGTGCAAGCTCAAGTGTTTGTGGAAAGAGCTGTTAATCTTTGATCAACTGGAGTCTCCTTGTTACTGACTTTGATTACACAAGTGTACAACTTTAATTACAGCTTTTAATAAGCTTTCATTTCTTCCTAGTCGCATTCTTTGTATAGTAGTGCAGCTTATCTTTTCCTTTCTCCTCCGCAGCCCTTCCCTCCCCCCTTGCCTTTTTATGGAAAAAGGGGTTTGTGGTCATTGTAGGGGATTCAGTATCCAGAGGGATCCTACTGTATGCGCTTTGCCCATGGCTCTGCCCTCTGCTTCCTTTTACAGTCTAGAGAGCTCTCTCCTTCAGCTGCCCTGCAAAGATCCCTTCACCGGCTGCTGCCCAGGACCTGGTGGTCAGCGTGCAGGGAACAGGGCTGTGAGGCACCACATTCACGCAGACATTCACTGCTGCACCAAACTGCTGAACAACCCTTAGAAAGTCTCTGTAGCCAAAGGACGCACTGACTTCTGTGTGCAACTCCTGCTTGTGGAGGACTGCCCCCTTCTCTCCCTTGGGGACACTTTGAAATGCAGTGGCTGAAGTCAGAGTGGCAGAAAGCAGCAGGAAGCTGGTGGGCTCCAGCATCCAGCCACAGTGCTCGTTCCACATCCAGGGGCTTGGCATGCTGGATACCCACTGCTCATTAGAGAAATGACCTGGTGGAAGCTTTGTGAGAGACTTATGGACTTGTAATTGTAAATAATTGAGATATGGCTTAAAACAAGCATAGCGAAATGTTTTGGGTTTTTTTTTTTTTTTTCCCATGAATCATATTTCAGCTGTGGAACTCATCACCCCACAACATTTTAGGTACAAAAAAGTTAAGTGGATTGAAGAGTTGGTTGGATAAATTAATGGGAGAAAGATTCATCAAGGTCTATTAAACATAATATCCCCCACCATTGGGTAACCTGAGACTTGGGGAAGATAAGTTCTGATCATCAGGAGTGAGAAGGGGGAACTAGAGGCACCTCCCTCTGTATTTGCCCTGCTCTTGTGTTCTTCCCTGAGCCTCTGCTGTTGGCCCCTGTCAGCGTTGTCCCCTGTTGTCAACTGTTGTCCCCTATTGGTCCAGTACAACCCAGGGGAAAAGAGCATGGCTCTCATCTAGGTCATAATGTGCAACCGAGGAGTGGCTTAAAAGAAGTGAGTCAGAAAAAAGACACAGATGGTAAAACAAAGCAATTTGCACTGGTTTGACATTCAGAGGTGTGCAAAAGGAATATACTTTTAAAATGCCAATTGTGCCTACAGAAGAGGGTAGCAGGGAAAACAACTAATAGAACAGGAAAGGGAGCCTCTTTTATCTCTGTGCATGCATCCCTTTGGCTCCCTTGCTGTGCATGCTATACTCTTTTTGCACACTAATGAATATCAGAGTCAGAGCAAGTTATGCTATACATCATTCTACTCCTATTTTCTAATGAACTTACCCCTAATGGGTAACTTATTCATGTCACGACTGAATTTCACCTTGACAATAGATCAAGAATGAGGTTCAGCAGTGTGGCCCACCTACTTTGCAATGCTCCAGCATGACAGCTGCTTTGTGTCCTCAGGGCAGCTCTACTTTGATGCTTTTCCCTGTTTAGAAAAATTTGGAGGGAGGATTTTGGTAATCTCCAGCAGGGAGAGTTTTTAAACCTTTCTCAAGGGAAGATGAAGATTCTACAGGATTTTTGAACAAATAGTTATTTATGAAATAAGTGACATTGTCTTTAGAACTGTTCCTCCCACTGAGCTCCAGAGGAAAGCAGCATTTGCCATGCTGGATCTTACCGGTCATTGTTGTAGCCTGCTACTGTTGGTGCCTCAGGCTTGACTGTGGAAAACTCTGGAAGGGTTATGACAAAACATCTACTCTGACTGTTGCAGACATGGCCCTAGTTGTTAAGGGGTGTGTTTTCATGCCTCAGAAGCACACAATATGAGGACTATGTCCTTTGCTTTTATGGGCTTTCTGACACCAGAAATGCTAGAGTGAAGTTCTTCTAAACTTGGCTGGCTTTCTGGTTGCTCAAAATATACTGCAGGAGCTGCTGTAACATGGGATTGAAATGACTGGTTTGCCGAATTGGCTGGACAAACTATGGGGGAAGAGAAACAATAGAATGAGGTCACTGTGCTGTATATATTGCCTGACCCAGGGTCATGAGCCAGTGTGGTTGCATCATTTGCTCATTCAGTAGCTACACCACTACTGAAAAGATCTGTGTCCAGTTGCTGAGAGTCTGATCTTTTGGTGGCACTTTCTGCATGATCTGCTTCAGCAGTGTCTCGTGTCAGCAAGCTTTGCATGTGTTCAGGGAAAGTTTTTCTGCTTGTCCATTTTTAAACTAACCTTATGTCCCCCTTTTCCTAGTCTTGTTTGAGGGGGCAATGCAATCTTTCTTACTCTCTGCCCTGTCTCTTTTGGCAGACTTGGGGACCAGTTCTACAAAGAAGCAATTGAGCACTGTCGCAGCTACAACTCTCGGCTGTGTGCTGAGCGAAGCGTTCGCCTTCCCTTCCTGGATTCGCAAACTGGGGTAGCTCAAAACAACTGCTACATCTGGATGGAGAAGAGGCACAGGGGACCAGGTTGGTAGCACTGTGTCTGTATGCATGTGCATGTATGGAGGGCTGGCCACGGAGCCCTCATGGGGTTTAATTAATAGGAGCTCAAACCTGCTACAGGCCACACAGAAGAGAAGCTGCCTAAACCTCTGTGCCTGCAGGGGATTTCCTTCGGTAACTGCAGAGAGCTCATCCTAATTATTCTCTCTCTACCCAGAGAAGTGCCTGACATGGTAGTTTCTAAGGCTGCATCATTGTAGCCCTTTTAATGCTATTGATCCCAGTGTGTAGCAGAAGACACAATGCCCTGCTCTAAGCAGAACTGGAATTATCTTCAGGGTGGAGAGATGGAGGTGGAAGTTTCTCAGATGAATGCGGAAAATAAGGAATTATATTGCGAAGGATATAAAGCTGGGGTAAAATATAGGACAAGTTACTTGAATATCAGTTCTGGAGCTGCAGTTTACTCAGGTGCAGAAAGAAGTTGGTATATGTCCTTAAAAAGCTTTGACTAATGGCTGTTCCAAAGCTCAGTGAAGCTCAAGGTAAAAGAGCACTGTTATTTTTTAGACTTCGGTCAGTCTTTCCCTTGTTAGAGTAAATCCATCTGAAATCCTTGTTTGAAATGCAAAGGACTGTTACCAGTTCAAAGACTGGAGATGTTACTTCGACAGAAGTTCTCCTGAACCCCAGTGGGAATTTTGCTAGAGTATGTCTCAGTATCTGACCCACCATTAGCTCAGGGGACAGGTGTTTTGGCAGCATCAAACTGGGTTTCTGGTTTTGGGTTTGTTTTTTTTTCAGTGCAGACCAGAGAATTCAGGCAGGGAGGGGGCTAGGGTGCACAGGCACCAGAAGCACAACATGCACACATGTGCATAAACACATGCCAGTTACTGTAAACCATGCTGAAAAATCCCATAAAACTCCAGATCTGGAATTATGGAAAGGTGCAGCCTGCTCTTACCTCCTCCCCTGGCCAGTTTGCAGGAGGTGAAGTGGGAGGAACACATAGGATATTTCCCTGCTCTCCTGGGAGCAGACTAAGAAACCAATTGCCACCACTGAAGAATGCTTAGCTGAAATTATCCCTCTCTCTTTCCTAGGATATACTCAGGGAAGGATCCTTGCACTGCTCCTGTTCCTAAAATATCCAAAGTAGATTTAGTATTTTCTTGCAGTACTATCAGAAAACTCACTCTGTAGTAAAATGCAGCCACTTCTGGTACAGGAGACAACAGGTGTTTTATCAGTGTTAAAAATACCCTGAGAATGTTTCAGCTGCCAAAACTACTGGGGTAATCTGGGACTGCTGAATGTGGTTTACAAGCTGGGAGTTGTCTGGGGTTCTGGGCTAACCCTTCTTTTGTAGGTTGCTTTATGACCACAGTTGCGTTTTTGTTTCAGCTGAAAATTCCCCATTCCTTAGAGATTATACTTTGGTAAAACTAGCTTTCCTTTTTTTTTTTTTTTTTTTTTTTCTTTTAGCTAATCCGTTTACCTAAAGAATTTCTGTTCTTGTAGCCTCTGGTTATGAGTAAGGTGCTGCTATTTTTATCCTTTGGAACGCAGTCATAAGCAGGTACACATCCACTATATCCACAAGTAATGTTTTGGCAAGAGCATCTGCTACAAAGATGGATGTAGGTAGTGTTGTATGGATCTCATTGGTGTCTCCACAATCACAGAAGACATCACTGTAACAGTCTTATGGCATCACACCAGGACCAAGAGGTCATAACACTTTGCCTTTCTCAGCCACAAGTTCTCTGGACTACCTTGAGCAAATTCACTGTGCACATCTTTCCTCACTTCTGATAGCAAACTCTTTGGCAGGTTACCCTGTAAAAGAGGATCAGTGGCATTCTCTTGCAGGGCTGCAGGGGGTACTAATGGTGGAACATTCTTCACAGAGAGTCTTAAGTGAAACAAGCCTCCTGCATCTGCATCAGCCACCAAATCTGGTGCCTTTGTTATTCTGAATTAGAATAATCAGTGTGAAATGAAGCAGCCCTCCTCCCCCATATTTGCTCTCTTCTTTCTTGATTTTTATTAGCCTGTTTAGTGCTCCCTTGGGTGTCTTTGCATCATCTATTTCTTGTAGTAGTATGGTGGGTCAAAGCATCCCTCCAACAGTTTTAGCATGCCTGTTTTAAGGCTGTACACAATGCACTTATGCCCATACTGGAGGTCTCTGAAAATTCTCTGCCAACCAGCCTGGTTTCTGTCATGTGTGCTGTGTTCACTGCCATTTACTATCCCTAACCTGAAGAACTGTATAAAGACAAATGGCAAAGCTTCAGGACCTCTTTTCACTCACAGAGGGCTTGAAAAACAGAGAGGAGAGTCAGGATCTCAGCATATTAACCTGGTTTCTTGCTGTCGTCTTTGTTAAAGGAGTCAGAAAAATGCATCTCATGATAAACAGTTCAGGGTTAATTTCACACAATACTGCACATAACTCCCTCCTTTTCCCCTCCTCCCCCGGCCTTTCACACGAGCTTTGAGTTATGGCTCTCCTACACTAATGAGATAAACAACATAACTCACTGCAGGTTCTGCTATTTCCTCTATAAGCAAATGGTTGGAACTTTCTCTGGTTGCCCTATAAGGCACCAGAGGGAGAGCCAACCGAGCCAGGACTGAAGACAGTAAGACCTGTATATGCATTATTTCCATATGCACTGCAAGGTCAACTGTGGAGGGGCTAGATTCAAAGTTCAGAATTGATCCTTTCCTTGTTCCTCCTTTGTGTAAACCAAAGATCCACACTTCATGTGAGCCAGCGCAGTGACAGATGGGGATCAGGGTGGAGAACTGAAGGTAGCATTTGATGGGTTTGGATCAAGTGAAGGTGTGGTGTACATTTTAAGTTCATTGGATGGCTGCATATTAATGAACAAGGGTGTTGTGAATAGGAACAGAGAGCTTACCTCAAGGGGTGCAGAGGTGGATGTTGGATCATCCATCTCTTATTGATCTATCTGCTGGCTGGAGTGGGCTGTAGGTCCTCTAGGGAAGAGGCTTTTCGAGCTCTCTCTTTTCAAGGATACCTACTTTGTTTCTTGTTGGGCTTTCAGTCTTTGTTTTTGGCTTTCACTGACCTGGCTGAATCCAGAACTGCTAATCATATAAGAGCACTCAATAATTGAACCCACATTAACAGATACTCCCCCAAAACTGCAGCAGATCCTTGCTCCTGTCCGTCTGGGACAAAAGCTCAAAGCTGTGGTGCTTATTTCATTCAAATGACTCCTCTTTGGAGGCCTGTCCAATGAAGGGCTGATTCTCTGTCCTATTGCTTTGCTCTACTAACTGCCATTGCCATTTCAATGTTGTGAGCAAGTTCTTGCACAGGACCTGCTGTGAGAGGGTGAGGCTTCTTGCCTCCACCTCTTTAATGACTCACATCAGAGCCAGGCACAAACCACCTCATCATAATAGCAATTGTTTGCAGTGGCTAATGTTTGCAAAGTGCCCTGAAGAAGTGTGTCCAAATACTGCAGAAGTGCTAGATATTCACATTTTTATTCACAAACCACTCCCAAGTGCCCCATTCTGAAATGTGTCCTTCTTGGGGTGGGCATAATTCCCAGCAAGCTGTGCAGCAATGAAAGAAAGGTGTGAAAAGCCCCAGTTCAGTAGCACTCTGTGCCCTGGAACAGCCAGGATCTCTGTGAATACTCCATCACTCGGCCATACCCAGGCAGTGTGCTGTAGATGCTCTGTTTATGCACCAAGGCCTTGGAAGTTGGTGGAGAGTGCTGGGATCTGAACTGGCATTCCCAACAGTTGAAATATTTCAAACCAGGAGCTTAGGCTTCACTTGCAGAATTTGATTAGTCCATTCCGTTGAGGTGAATAATTTTGTTGTGATGTTTTGTAGGGTTTTTTTCCCCCCCCAAGTAACAGGATTTTTTTTTTCTTTTTTTTTCTCTTTTCATTAGCCTCATTTGGTTCAGTGAGTCAGTTTAGTTCCCAAGCTGGTATACTGTCCTGGCTGCTTTGGAAGGGATGGCTGAGAACTCAGGCCATCCCGCTGCCCTTGAGCTGTTCTGCTTTACTGGCACCACCTCGATGTTGTCCAGCAGTTCACTATTGGTACAGTGTCAGAGATGGTACCACCACTCCTGTTCTCTCCTATATGGTCTTACCTGTTTTATAAGGGCAATGAGTCTGGAATTGCAATTGCACTCTGTACCCCTTTCAAGACTAACAGCAACAGCAGGAGAATGGAAGAGCCAAAGCAGAACTGGTGGATGGAGGGGGCAGGGGAAGCAGGGGAGACAGTGGCATTCTTCCAACTTTTCTGTGTCTTGCTGGGTATTTCTGTGTGTCGTGAGTATCTGTGGCAGTTGAGGATACTTTGAAGCACTTGGCAGTGTGCTTCTGTGTCCCTAGTAGCAATGCACACACGAAGCCCTGCTGCATTCTGAATACAAGCAAGCAAAGCATAGCTTTAATGTTGGCTAAGGGGTGTCTGCCAGGAGAGCCAGGGCAGCTCAGAAGCCAGAAATGCCAAATATGATTCAATGGAGTAATATAAACATTACTGCTGTATCTCCTCCCTCATTCAGGATGTTAACATGAGGAGGTAATAATCAGAATGAAGAATCTGTCTTCAAACAAAAGTCCAGAATTTAAGCAAAAATACAGAGTCCGAATAGCCAGACCTCATGGATCTTGGTTTGCTCCCACTTGGAAGACACAAATTTCCTGAGTTGCTCTGTGCATCAGGGCCTTATGATTTGCGTGTCGGAACTTCATCTCTTGTCTCCCAAGGGGCCTTCTCTGCCTGTGGAGGAGGCATCACCCCTGCGACCCAGGAGAGTCTGAAATTCTATTTACCCTGAAGAAATCACAAATTATTTATGTGCAGCTCTGGTTTCAGTGAGCTGAGTGAAGTCTATAAGTGAGACCTAGATTCTCTGTAGGCCTGATCCCAAGAGGTGCTGAGGAGCCTCAGGAGCACTGGATGCCTTGAGTGCGTAGTTCTGCCTCACTATTTGCAGGATTGAACCGTCCAACAAGGAGACGCTGGAAGGGCAAGAACAAAGATGTTAGAGACAGTGCTTGTGGTATACAAACTGAAATATGATTACATTTATTTTTTGCCTTTAATCTTCAGGCCTGGCCCCAGGTCAGCTGTACACGTACCCAGCACGTTGCTGGCGCAAAAAGAGGCGTTTGCATCCCCCTGAGGATTCCAGGCTGAAACTGCTGGAAATTAAACCTGGTGAGTATTTGTTTGCCTCTCTCTCTCTCTCCTGTGCTGCAGAGCAGCTGGCATACATGCAAACCTGGCATTTAGACCTTGGACTTTATCTTTGCCCCTCTCCAACCATTTCTCTTTGCATCTGTTGTATCTTACTCGATTTGTTGTAACCATAACCACCCAAACCTCTGCACTCAACTGTCCCTTGCAGAAATGTGTACAACTTGTATTGAATGCAATGGGATCTGAATTTACCTTCCGTAGGGGTGAATCTGGGCCTCTATTAGCAAATTCATAAGGATGTAAAGGATCAATGCATTACTAATTATTGCCTCAGTGTGTTATTAATACAAAATCTCACTCTGGCATCTGCTGCCTAATCTTTGTGAAAAAGACTGCTGTTTGTGTGGAACAGTACACTGATAAGATTTTTTATAATGGGGCTGGGGACCATGGGTGTGACCAGATTATAAACAGCAAATAATAAAAATTAGTGAGCATATGCCACATCTGTATATGTGTGTATACCTGTATGTGTACTGTAGTCCATTCTTCTTTCATTCTTCTTGTCCTTGGTACGCTTCCCCCACAATTAAACTATATGAAGTGATGAGTCTGGATGCTGAATGAGTGACTGTAAAGTAGCTGCTTGCTGTCTTTGGGGGTCAGCTTTTATGAGAAAGAGGTAACACACGTACTCACAGCTGTATGTGGTTTTTCAGAGGCGAGACACTGCCAGTATAAAAAGTACAGGAGAAAACCCCCAAATGTAAATTAAGAATATTAAAAAAACCTGTTTGACAGAAGAAGGTGTCTGGGAACTGAGTTATGCTCAGCAGTACTGATGACTTTGCTTCTATGCAGTAGTTGGTGAAGAGACAGGAAGGGGCAATAGAGACAATTTCAAAACCCAGTAAAATCAGTGGCAAAATTCATGTTGATTTTGGCAGAAACAGTTTTTGAAGGTTCCCTACCTTCAATACAGGAGAAGTCAGCAGGCAGTTGGACAAGAAGAAGAAATGCCTGTAACCACTCAGTTGGAGTTCAAACCAAGGGCAAAATCTCAGCCAGCAAATAGAACGAGACATCACAGCAGAGCCAGTCAGAAAGAACTGGTTACAATGATGGAAATGAGACTGGACTCTAGGAAGAGGTTGATGCTGGCCCATAGAAATGTTTGCCTCAGACTTTGTGATGATGCAAACACGGCTGTGCCTTGGTAATTTAGTAAGGTAAAGCAGTGGTGGAGTTTGACTCTTCTTTGTTTGCATTATGCTTCTTTGCTGTACTCACTGAATGCCAAATTAGTGCATCCTACATGCCACAGGGCATGAAAGGCAATTACCACAAAGTTATCAGATAAAGAGACCTCAGCATGTCTGTCTCTGTGTTGTTTTCCCTGCTATAAACATCTCTTCTGCATCTCAGGAGTGCTACTTCTGTTGCATTGCCAGTGGCAGCCAAATAAGGCAATTTATATTGCTCTGCCATTTAAATCTATTTTCCAACAAATTTCTATCTAGTGATTAACTTTCCTTATCAGTTACATCACAAAATAATTTCACTCCGTCTGTGCATATCCAGAATAGACTCGCTAGCCAAAAATGGGATTTTTCCCATCTCCGATTTAAAAATATAAAACCTGTGGAAAACATTGGATCTCCATCTAAAGGTAGCTTTTGAAAATTTGAGAAAAAGATAGTGTAATTTATTTTCAACATGGGCAGAAGAAATACCGTACATTTTGGAGGGGGATGCTGTGGTAAAGCCTGATGCTGAACCTAGGAAGCTACCTTATGGTCACCTCTTTGTTCCTCACTTAAACACTAGATGACTGTGTGGGGCAGGCAAAGATGTGGCAGTTTAAGATCCCTTAAGAAGCACACAGATGACAACTGTAGGACACCTAAACTAAATTTGGAAGAAATCTAATCTAAATATTCCATACCTTCCCTCTACCTAGGGCTTGGACACCCTAGTCACGGCTTACGGCTGTTCTCAGCAGCTAGAGAGTGCTTGTGCTGGGTTACTATGCGAGTAGCTGATTTTTATATAGGAGGCTGTTGTGTTGGTTGTATGTTATATAACATATGCAAGCAATGCAATTCTACAACATCAAATTAGGGCTAAACTTTAGTTTTGTTATGTTCTACGTTTCTTAACTGTTTAGAAGTACTTCTAGTAAGACTGCCACTGTAACAAACACAGAAGGGGATCTTAGCTCCCAAAGTTGCCAATCCAGCAGCCAGTGGGATCAGCACCAAGGGGTGTGAATACTTGCTTGGACTGCACCTGGGTTTTTGGAGGGGCTTACTGTAGCGATAAGCTGTATCCAGAAGTTCAAGACTTCTACATAATTCAGGAGACACGTAGACCTAGGATTTTTGTTTCGGTAAGTCGTAGCTAGTCAGCAGCTGGTCAGTAAGTTGAATCAAACTATTACCTTGCTAGCAGTTCAAGGTTGTGATAAACCAATTGGTAATAATATAGCATTTATAGTTAAAACCTACTTTTGCAGTGTTGGTACCTTGCAGGTTTAGGTAGTGCATGAGACAGTTAACTGAGTGAGAGTTTCATATTTGGTAATACCAAAACCTCATGAAGAAAATAATCATGCTCCAATAGTCTCCTGTTTTTTGTAAAATGCAAGTGCACTATAATATTTTTCTTGGGGTCAGTTGCTGCTTGCTTCTTAATGGAACATGGTGTTTTTATTGTCCTGGTCTGTTGCTTTTATTTGGTTTCAAGTGGAAGTGTTTGTTTTTAAGAATAGTTGCAGCCAAAGATGTAAAGATCAGAACACTGGAATAGATGTTTCTGATGCAGCCTTTAGATGTCTATTTTCCTCTGCTGCTATACGCAGAGTTACGTGCATAGCTTGGTCTAGTAAAGTTGTTTGATCAAGGGTCTGGCAATGTTCATGTTAATACTATTTCTAAACATCCTCCATCTCATCCAGTAGCCTATCCAATAGATATACGATAGAAATAAAGTCTTGCCAAATCTTACTTACGGTAACTGCTTTGGTGACAATATAGTCAGTATTATTACCAGACCTTTAGGATTTATACTAAGTATTCCTGACATTTACTTTCACACAGGCTGGTCTTCATCTTTCGATGGTACATTCCTATCATCAGAACCAAGTTCAAGTGCAGCCAAGTTTTCAGCATTGTGATGGATATGAGCTGTTATACGAGTCATTATAGTGTAACAGTCAAGAGTCATATGAACGGTGGTATAGATGATTGGAAACAAACCCCCAGTCATGGGCAATATATTGACATGTTGCCAATACTGTGATTTTCTAGGTACAGATTGCTAAAGTTATTAGGTGTTGATACTCTCACAATATTCATGAAATGAGACTTCTGTTCAACCAAGTATGGGCAATCCTGATTCTCTGCAGAAGTGGGCAGTGGTATTTGCACGGCACTTCGGTGTGGAGCAGTGGGAAGGCTGGAAGCAGCCCGTGCTTCCACACTCACTCCTCAGCTGGCAGTTCTCCTCCTGTCCAGGAAAAGAGCAAGAGCAGAGCAGAGCTCCTGTGCATGGGAGGTCTGTGAGTGTGGGATGGGTGAGGGAGCGGGTTGGGCTGGGCTGGGTAGCCTGTTCTTCCAGAGGAATGGGACAAGGAGGAGAATTGCCAACTCTTCTACCACTGCCTGAACTGCAGGGGCCATGAAGGCAAACAGTAGGGTTCCAGCCCTCAGAAATATCGGAGCAGCTGGAAAGGTGAGGGTTAGAAATGGAAGAGAGATCCCCAGTTACACCCAAGGCCCCTTGAAATCTTAATCGCTCCTTGTCCTATATACGTAGTGGTTTTGTGGTACTGGGTGATATGATTCTGTGTTGGGTCAGGTATCAATATTGTGGAAGTGGTATTACCTACAGTAAACCCTGCTGACAGTCAGGTATTACCCAAGCTTTGCAGCTATGCAGATGAGAACAGATAGGGTGCGTACAGCCAAAAACTCTGGTGGAATTTAAACTAGTAGTGTCCTACTTCAGTTTTACAAGATGGCTAAATATAGACGTGTACATACATATACACAGAGCTTTTATTTCACATGCTATGTGAGTGTAACAAATATGACTGGAAAGCTTTTGTCTCAATTCAGTGCTGTCCTTTGGTTTTGGACTGAAAGCCAACAGTGAGGTCTCACAACGGGCAGCCTTCCCACCCGCTTGGAGGGTGTGGAGTAGAGTTTGTGTGTGCTGCTACTCTGGTAAGAACGAGCTGGTGTCCTGTGTTAATGTCTGTCCTGCTACTTATCTCTAGGCAGTCTACTGTTCAGCTGAACTACAGAAATGGCTTTTTTTTTATAACCAGCTGTTGAAGAGGTGAAAGTAAACAAGAGTATTTTTCATTTGCTATGACAAACCATGGTAGAATTGTTTGAGGCAAGTACTGCTAACAGATTTTTAGATGCCACTTAAACAATGCCTGATCTGGTTTTAATCTGACATATGGGATATAGTGTGCTTGTGGATGAATGAACAGAATCCTTACACATAAGCTATTATCTCTTTCAACCATCTCAATTTACCGTGTAGAGATGGTGTCTGATTGTACAAGATACTGTGTTTTTCCTGGGAAGTGGTGAGTGCCCCCAACTCTTGCGGAAGATGCTCAGCATGCCTCTGGAGATCATTGCTCTTTAAGATGGGGCACTTCAGCAAGATAAAGTTAAGATGAAATTAAAAAGCAAAAGATTAGCATTAGTATCATTTGTATGATAGCACCTAGAGACTCAAGCAGCGTGTTAGATCATCATAGGGGTCATTGTGAAGGCTTTTTATACTCCCTGCTATAGTCCTATATATACAAATATATATACACAAACACATAGCTATATCTCACAGAATCTCCTAGATTGGAAAAGACCTGTAAGATCACCTAGTCTGATCATTAAAACCAATGTATACCGATGTATACCAAATACCGATATATAAAACTATACAGTATATTTTTATATATAGTTGTATATATGCATATATAGTGTATATATATGTATGTATATGTAGTATATATTTTACTATATATACATATATATATTTGTATAATCCAAATATACAAAATATAGTACAGGAAATACTTCAATTCCAAAATGGAGAAATGAGCTACAAAGATAATAAACTACTTCTATAAGTGTTTAACAGGAGGTTTGTGGTAGAGCTGGAAATGGAACCCAAGAACACAGAAAGAGCTCAGTTCTCCTGAGTTCCATATTCTTTTTTCTTTCACTGGTTGCTATGTCCAGTGTCACTCAAAGATATTAGAGTCTAAAAATAATTCAAAACACTAATGTCATGAGAATTTCCTTTTATAATTTTTCTCAGATAGGCCAATTAATCTTGACTAGTTTCACTTTCAGTTTCAGCAATTTCTACACAATCACATGTTGATTCTTGTTGAGTACTACAAGACAGCAGTGTCGTTTCACTATAAACACTGTAAGGAAAGTTTTGCTGCCATTTAACATATACGGAAACTTATCTGCGATTAAAGGTTAGGTTTCTATTCTGTTGTCAAACCTGCTGGTGGCTCGTCTTTACAATCCATTAAGACTGTCTTAGGATCAAGACTGGCAGAATAATTCTGGTGCCAAATAAGAGTACTTCTGTAAAATTCAGATGAATTGGATATGATATTCCTGAAGGGGGCTATAATATTAATGTACTGATTGTTCAGACTTCTGACGGGTTTCTACAGATGTGACTTTGCCAAAGATACTTTTGTGTAGAGTGTATTTTAGCTTTTTTAATTGTTCATGACTTTTATAAACATTTGTGGTCATGGAACCTGGATTTGGGGCAGATATGACGTGACAGGTAGCAGACAGGAGCGACTTTTGTTCTCTGATGACTTGGTCTAGATTCCTCATGTAAGATGAAGTTTAATAGCCTGTTATCAACTCTGTGTCTTTTGCTGTCTGGATTCCAAAATCTTGACATTGAAATGGTTTTTTGTTTTTTTTTTTTTTTTAATCTGCTTTTTATTCAAGCCCTTCTGCATTCTTAAGTACTTTAGCTTTTAAAATAACTCTCCTCATATTTTATAATATATTCTTTAGTACTTTAAAATATCACAGATTTTAGGATTTCTGTTTATTTTTTTTTTTCTTTTGACATGACTGATTCCACCTGTGAGGTGTTTAGTTGTGGTAGGATTGGAAATGGGCTCTGCATATGTCTGCTTCTGTAGTCGGCATCTGCAGAAGCCGGCGGTGCTGCGAGGCCAGCAGAGGGAGCAGTGAATAATGTGATTTTTGCAAGGGCAGGGCCTGACTCTGGTTCACGTAAACTGAAGTAAGTCAGGAGTTACCTCTGCAGAAATGAATGGAGCTTTGTGGCTGTAAAACTAGGGGAGGAGAAGGATTGAGCCTGCTCCATGAGTCAACTTTTGGACAGATTTTTCTTCTGTAGCAGGAATAGCCTGTTTTTAAATTATTATTTATTAGAAACAGGATTTGATTTTGGTACATGGTGCCAAAGCAACAGTCCTGTAGTGTATTTAGGTCAAGTGTTAGGCAAATATTAGGCCAAATGTCAAATAACTCAACATCACAGAGTGTGGACTATGGTGACCTTCCTATTTGAAGACGCTGCATGACCCACGTCAAAGAATTTTACTGAGCGATTCCACATGGATCCTGTAGTTTCTGGTTGAGCTAGAGCAGATCTCATTTTCACCTGTTCCCACCAATCTTTATTTTTGGCACCTCATGTAGAAGAAAACAAAAAAAATACTTTTTGTGACAGGAAGGGTGGATAATTTTCAGTTCTCATTTGATGTGTTAGAATGCACATCTGCACACTGACCATGCTGAATCCTGAGGTCGGTCTATCATGTACCTCTATATATGTCATGTTTCTGTAGTACTCTGGAAGAAAACGGAGCTTTGTATTGTGAATCCAAATCTTGGAGCAGGGATGCTGGAAGGTGTTGGGTTTTTGGGCTTTTTATTTATTTATTTTTTTGAGGGCTAGATAGGTAATTTCAATGTGTAAGAAAAAGAAAACATTCATCATGGCTGTAGGAATCCCTAAACATCCCAACTGGTTTTTTCCTGTAATTTCTTTAGCAAATTGTGAACCTCTCATGCGAACGGGGGGGGGAATTTATTTTTTACCAGCTCTGGGTTTTATTCATACCAAGATAAATACTAAATTCTGCTGGGCCTTCTCTTTTGGACTTCTTAACCAGCAAAGTACCTAAGTATTGGCCTAAATTTAAGTAGGTGTTTATTCATCAGCTAAGCCTGCAGCTTACAGATGAGTCCATCAGTGCTACTGAATCAAAACAGTAGGCTCCAATTCTTCACTAATCTTGCCTTCAGATTGTTCACAGCAGGATATGGCACCACAGGCAAGAGCTGCTGCTCTATGGTACTTACACATCTAGCTATGACTCGAGTTAGAAAAGGTGACTTTCTGTTGCCAAGAGAAAACTCATCAGTGTGGGACCTCCTTGTAAATCAGCTTCTTCCTTTTACACAAGTATTAACCAGACTCTATTCCATCTCATCCACCGCCTTTAAATTCTTCCTACAACGGGACATTTGCTGGTCCAAATCTCTGGCCAGATAAAGTTTGCTTTCCTTTTCTTACGTGGCACTAAGAATACCAGAGAGCCTGTCCCTTTCTGCATTCACTGACACTGACACTGAATCATGATGTAGAAGTCCTGCAGTGAAATATCTTTGTCCCAATGCCAGTCTGCAGTAGAGATGCCAACCTCTGCATTTAATGTCCTGCTGCACTGTCACACACTGGCATCGCCTGTGCCCCATACAGGACTACACAGCACCAGGGGGAATGGAATATCTTTTTCTGTCAGCGTCTCAGTGTGTAAAATGGAGGTTCTAAAATGTCGATCTCATTTGTCTATCTCAGAGAAGTGCCTAAAAGATAGTTAATAAATCTTTTTAGAGAGTTTGGAAGGGGCAGGGGAGACCTTTAAATAAAAAGGAATGTATGAATAAAGTGTGCCACTTGCCAAGCCTTCAAAGTGCCAATATTAAACATTTTGGCCATCAACATGAAGCCTTGCGAAACTGGTATGAAAGTGTACCAACTGTGGTGCAAAACCTGGGCTTATGTGTACCAGGATGGTGATGAAAAATGAGTAATTTGTTACACACCCATATAAGCAAAGACACTCACCACAGGTGAATTATTGAGCCAGTTTTCACAAGGTTGGCTGTGCAGTGTAAATATTAGGAAGATATCTCAAGTTTTTCACAGCGTAACTCGTCTTGCTTCATTTTGGCCACAGATGAGCCAGCCTTCTGTACGTCATGGCTGCTGGTACTGGGATAACTTCTCCTTCAAATCATGCACTGTTCTTGCTGGGTATTGTTACGTGTGATAAGCTGCAAATTCTTGGACTAATTCAGCTCAGTAGGTTCAAGGATGTGAGTGAGTATGTATTTTCCCCAAACAGGATTTCCTGATTTTGCAGATATGGAAATAAAACACACTAATTTCTAGAAAAGCAAATAATATTCTATAAATAGTCCAGTCAAGAAAACAAAAACGTTGTTTCTGCTGCTTAACTCTGCAGTCATGCTGCTAGAATTTACAGGATTAACTTTGTGTAAATAGTTTCTCTTTCATTTGTGGGATCTGGAACAGGTCACTACAAGTGTTTTGTATGTACGGTTTGACCAGGAGAACTGTGTTGGTTAGCTATGATTGCTCGTATGAATCACCTGGGACTACTTCTGGTTCTTGTGTGGCAGAGCCAGTTTGCATAATTAGGAGAAAGCTGCGTGAAAAAGCCACTGGGCTTTGGAACCTCTCCGGGTTTTGATCAAAAGCCCCTTGAAGCCAGAACCCTCTGGCTCTAGTTATCAAGCTACGGAAAAAGTAGCAACTGGAGAAGATAAGGCAATTTTGGAAACTGTTAAATCTCTGAGTTCTCCGTGTCTCGTCCCTGAGAATGGGAACATAGGCTGCACGTGCAGTGACCCACAGACACAAGGCTGTTGTAATTTCAGAAGCAATGCAGCCACTTAGAGGTGATTTTTCCACTGGTGTGTAGTCTCAGCTGTATTTAGTATATTTGTGAAAATAGAGTTATGATGATGTTGGAGCCAGACCATTTTGAAAAATGTTTTGGTCACTACAGCAGGCCATTAAATTGAAGGAAAGAGTTGTGCTGATGAACTCCTCAGAGCCTCTACAGTGTCACTGAAGGTCATCTCTTGGGGCTTCATCTGCAAGACCTGAGGGAAGCTTAGAGGGCTCGGGCAGCTGAGGTGGCATTGGCTTGAAATACCTGGGCTGCTTGAGAGGGAGCTTACTTGTGGTGCTGCCACCCTTTCTGTGTTATCCAGCCCATTGTTTTGCTTTTTCGCTTTTCTTGGCTACTGTGTGTTTGACCTACATCTGGCTGCTAGGATGCTTCTTTGGGAAGAGGTTTTTCAGTGTGTGCCTCTTAAGCTGCCAAGGCCTGACTGTGAATGCTGTGTCTCTAGGAGACGTATTATTCCTACTGGAGAGGTAAAATGCAGTGGGATTTATCCCCTTACTATGAAATTAACATTGGTGTTTGTAAGTAACCATCAGGATTACTCATTTCTGAAATAGAGTGCAGGTGAGCTGAGGATGAGATTCTTCTCTTAGGGAAAAGGTGGCTTTGAGAGTGTTTCGGTGCTCCTCAAGGAGGCGTGGGGGGCCGAGGAGTGGGTTGCCCAAGCAGTTCCCTCAAGGCTTGTCAGGAGGAAGGGGTATGGGAACCCCTGGGGATGCGCCAGAGGATGACACCTGGGGAAATGCTGGAATCCAGCAGATTCGTTTCCCCCAAGGCACAAATCATCAGCTCTCCAGCAAAGGGGAGGGGTGGCTGGGAAGCCGCCTGCCCTCTAGGAGTCTTGCAGCTAGAACTGAACCTGAATAGCTTTGCTGCCAAACCTCTGGGCACTTTTCTCAGTGCCGATGCCTGAAAAAGAATGAGCTGCATCGGCAAAAGGATTTTTGTGAAGCACAAGAAGAGTTGAAATGCAAGTACTGGACACAAGATCCTAGGAAATGGGTATCCTTTATCTAATTCACTGCATCTATTTTGTATGTTCTATGTGAGCAATCCTGGGAGTTCTCTGGTAATCACATGAAAAGGGGTTTATAGGATCAAGTCCCCAGGGCTTAGTCTTGTAAGATGCCAAGCTGTCTAACCCCAGACAAGGAAAGCACCTGAGCTTGGGCTTTAAGAACATGAGTGATCTTTTTGTAATTAATGGGACTTGTCACATGCTTATAATTAAATCCACATGTAAAGTACTGGGTTGGACCAGACTTGCAGGTTTGGTACTCAGCATCCTGCAAGATAGAGCCCAATAAAGTCACGGGGCTACCATATAGTAGAACCTGTGCACTGTTTTATAGAAGAAAATGTTAACAAAAAATAGCTAAAAGATTATGGAATATCATGACATTCAAAATACAATTTTTAAAAAAACTTTTATTCAATTTTATTGTTCTCCTGACACATAGAAAAAGAAATTGTTTTGTAGTACGAGATATAAAATTTAGAACAGGTGCTATTTTTCTGATGTGTAATATAAGGGAATGAGCAATAAATGTTAATAGAAAGTCCAGTCTGAAATCTTACAAGCCAAGCTTCACAGATTTACCAAGAGTAGAATGAAGAGTGCGATGGCTTCCCCTTCCACATCCTGCACCTCTCATCACCTTCCTCAGTGGAAGTCTTCAGTCTGTCATTCCCATTCTCTGGAGTAAACATTTTACAGCCTGTTAATCATCTTGTAGCTGAGAGATGTTTTGACTAGATTACAATTAATTTCAGTATTTCCTGCATTTTGCATTTGATTGCCCAATAGTTTATTACAGGTATTTTACGCTTGAGGATTCTGACACCATTGGTGTTTGCCATGGTGTCTGTTCCCAATAATGAACTCCTTGGGGGAAGGAGGGTCGATGCAATGTACGTTTGGAGGGGAAGTAAGAATGGAGTAGATGAATGTGGCTTTTCTGTGCAATGTCTTCCAGACCAGAGATTTCACTTAGGATGCACTTGAAGCATGGTTCCCCTTAAGCAAACAAGATAATTTAGGGCCCAGGACCTTAGCTGTTGTAGACAGGTACAGTTCCATTAAAGACTACAGCGAGCAGCAATTTCCGTCAGCTAAAGCTGTGGTTCTGGATGTAGGAGAAAGGATGAAAACTCTGCTCCTCTTGATGGAAATGATGCGCTTCTGAATGCATGTGGTTGCCCTTGGGAAGTATGGGCTTCATGTCTTAGGAACACATATGGTCATGATTAATATCCTATGCCTGTCCTACAGAGCTGTAGTGAAAATCCTTTTGTTGTTGGCCTCAAATAAACAGCATTGCATGATGGGAGTAAAAGAGAAATTTTCAAAGCTTCGTCAGACAGTTAGAGTGTTAAAACTACATTTAAACACTTTAAGCAAGTGACTCATTTCTTTGTGTTTTTGAGAGATGGTGAATGCTTTTATCTTCTCATGATTTCCTTGGTGCAATATCTGTGAATGACACAGTGACAGATATATGCTACTCTGATAAAGTGAGGTTCATAGTTATAGGAATTTCTGGAATGATGCTGTATTTGTAAATGATGCTATGGATAGATCTGCCATGTAATGCTCATTGCATGGCCAGGAGAACTGGAAACACAGAGGCTGCATCTGTGAGCAATGCTATAGACCAGGACAGTATCAGCAAACAAAGACACTATTAACTAAATAGAAAGGAGTCAGGATTAAGTGCTTTGTGCCTCTGAAGCTGCTACGCCAGGGTTGGAACTATAAATATACTCACAGTATATTCTTCCAGGGAGCTTTCTGTTAGTATCTGAATGGGCAAAAGAAAAAAAATAACCTCTCTCTGCTAAAGATGATGCCCCAAGTACATCTGAACTCACAGCAAGTGCTACAGATGGAACCAGAGTGCATCCAACTTTTTTGTTTTGCCTTTCAATCCTGAATCTTAATTAGTTCCCTACTGCTTTAGTACATGCACAACATTTTAATAGTCATAAGGACTTACTCCAATCCACGTTGCCATTTCCACAATTCACTCTTTCATACCAGTACCAATTCTCACTTCCCCCCTGCCCCCCCGGCATTTAGGAATAGCGTAAAGAAAACTAAATAGCCAAGCGTGTAGCTGTAGATTGATGAGGTTGTCACACCACTCTCTTCACCGTTTTCTTCCAACCTGCGCTGTGCTCTAATAGATGGATGATTGCTGGGGGAGGGAGAGAGTTAGCAAATCCCACAGCCAGATGTTCAGGGATGGACAGAGCGACCTTCTCAAGGAACCCAGAGGAGTATAACTGTGTCCTTCTGAGGGAGAAGGACACTCAGGTGCCTCCGGCTGCCCGTGTTTATCTCTCTTTTCAAAAGGAGCACAAATGGGCTCAGCATGGCTGCAAGGATGGATGTTTCTCAGTACATCGCGGGAAATGACCAGTCATCCGTCTCTTCACTGTGGAGTCTGCCTGCAGCCATCAATCTTGTAGCCCAGCACGGCAGCTCCTTTGGCTTAGTTTGGCTCAACGTTAGATGAACAAAGGGAAATGAGAGCTGAGCAGGGGGAAGGAGAGAAGAGCAACTATTCTCTATTTCACTTTGTTTTCCCCTTGCATGGATCTCTCTCCCTCTTCCCCATCATCATCTATTTTCACCGTGTTTTGTAAGGTGTGGAAAGGGCCCAGAATGTCCATTTTCAGTATCTTAGGATTTTACAACATTTCTCTGTTAGCGGAGAGGAGAAAGGAGAGAGGTATTGAAAAGGCATAATTCAAGGCCCAGAGCTTCCATTTTTCAGACTTTTCTGTGGCAGTTTTCAGAGCAAGCCTGCCATAGTTTAGCTGCAGTAGGCAAAGTGAAGGAATAGAATAGCTTTTCTCCATCTTGCTGTTTTTCTCCCTTGTTCTTCCTGATTCCTTCCTCAATGCTACTTTAGTGTTTTCAGGTGTGTACTTCATCTCTCCATTCATGTTCTATTCAAAAAGCAATCAACAGAGCCACATGATGGGGCTTTCTGGAGAAAGGTATGTACTGATTTCCAGTGCCGTGATGGCAGCTCCTGTCAGCAATCGCAAGCTCGCTTGAGTCAAGTCTGCTTGATGCAACAGTGCTAGGGCTGTGCAGGCTTTGCACAAGCTGCCTGAGCTCATCCAGCACCCGTGGTTCCTACTGTGAAACTGGAGGCCATGCCAATATCTTCGTTGCAGTTGATACGCAGCCCATCAGGATAAAAAACACTCAGATTTGTGTGATTGTACACTTAGCACTGAATTAACTGATTTCAGCACTGAACTCAGATGGGCCAGTTTTTGCCTGAAATACTCAGATTTGATGTACTTTGAGTCAGGCTGGAAGCAAAAGAGGTGTGAGAATTCACTACTTGCTGGACTTCCACAGCTAGGGTCTGCTTTTTTCCACAGTGAGCTGTAATGTGGTTGCTTATTCTGTTTTCCCCTGAAATTCTTGACTCTGGATATCATAGCAGAACATGTTTGGCTTATTTTGTAGAAGGCTTATTTAGAGATAGCATTGTTCCCCTTAGCACTGCCCCACTATGATGTTTGACTGATGTATTTAAAAAAAATGTGATTGCATTTACTTTTTAATTTTCCTGGATGACCTCAATGATGTAAGAATCAGGTCTGAAAGAACCAGTCTCCGCTGCAGAACTGTGGTTGGAGATTTCTCTCTCCCAATTTTTACTGTAGGCAAAGAACTGAGATCTCCCAGGCACACACAAAGCTTATTAGGAGATTCAAGTCCCAACTAAGCACTGAGATGGAGCAAGGGAACTCTGTAAAAGCAGATATTGGACATAGAGATGTCCGAGGAATCTTTACCTGCTTTCAACCCAAATGTGCCATCTGGAGTGAATAGACTTATGCCAAGATGGGGAAAATTTATACCATCATGGGTTTAAAGAGCTGCTTTGCAGTTTGTGCTGTGGTTTTTTTTTTTTTTCTTTCTTTTTACCATAAACCTAAAGCATAAGCCCTCAAGAAAAACATTTGTTTAGTGAAAACCAGTTTCTCCTCCCCCACACCTTGCATGAGCAGGCATTACAAGTGGGCACAAGACCTTTCTGAGGGGGGATATTCAGGGAATTCTTTTTCCTTATGAAATAGATAGCATCCTTTTCCAACCAGCATTTAACTGTGCCCCTTTTGAATGAATGGTCATATTTTCTGCCACTACCAATTTTGCCTCCCTACAAATTTTGAAAAAGACAAATCTTGTTCATGTTGTCATGAGACAGCCTACCCCAGATGGCACATCTGTGTCTTGGGATGCCCTCTGGCTGGCCTGTTGGCAGGCATTCCCGTGGCTTTGAAGGTCACCTTGTTTACACCTTGCCTTTTCCCCCCTCCCTATTCAGAGTCTTGCTGAGCCTGCAGGCTGGGCTTCACCATCTGCATTTTCTCTGGTGCCATTAATCTTCCTGTTTACCATTCTGTTATTAATTCTAGAGTTCACCTTTTTGTCTAAACGCTTTATAGGCCTCTTGGAATTTCTTGCCTTTTTGTGGCAAGAGATCTGAGCATTTCAGTAGATGATTTGCTTTGTTCTTTCCCATTTCTGAAAGGATACCTACTAGCACCTCATGCCATTTTTCTATTAGAAGGCTTCCCTCTTATAATAACATTTTTCAATTATATAGCTTCATCTGTCAGATGCATCTTACTGTATGAGTAAATATTATCCTCGTTCCTTGGAATTTGTGAATTGGCCACTGAAATCTGGTATCTGCGGAAACAGTCCTGCTTTTTCAGTGTTTTTCTTGGCTGGAAAAAAATGTGTTTAAACCTGGCTTTGTGAGAACCTGTAAGAACACCTTGCATTTTTGGTGAATTTATTTGAATGCCTGAATGCCTATGAATATTAAACAAGCCCTACCAAACCCCAGAGGATAGATGAAGGCTATCTCCATTTGACAGATGATGGAAAAGGAGGGTACCTTTGTTGGAGTTTGACCCAAGATCACATGGTGAGACAGCAGCCATGCCAAGGGCTAAGATGCTTGTTCCCTATCCCATCCTAAAATCACTGCCACTTTGCAGTGGCCTTTCTGTTCTTCAGTGGTTTATGCAGGTTTGGTGTTTACCGAGTCAGGGATGTTGAACCAGCTCTGCTTGGCATGGCTGACTTCTGCAGACGCCATGCCATGCAAATGTGGCTATCCTGCTTCCCAGGCCTGCCTGGCTTGCAGAACACTGTCTTCCTGTAAGTGGGAGATTTGGAGACAGAGATGCAGGATCAGGACCAGGATACCTGTATTCTCGCTAAGCGGTGCTAATAAGCCCTGCTGCATCCTTGCTGATGCCTTCAGAGCTGACGGGGTGTCTCTGCCTGCTCCCCAGCGCTTTGGGTTTTAGAAGGACCTCATTAAATGGAGTTGCCGCATCATATGGGCATGTGGAGCCAGCCAGAACTGAGCACTGCACTCAAGCAAATAACCCCCCTCAGTCCGGAGCACGAGAAGGCGCAGAGCAGGCTCCCAAGAATCACTGCAGGACTCAGATTGGCTTTGGCAGGTTTATCAGCTCTGGCTTAGTGCCGGCTCTGCTAGGCCCGGACTGAATTAATTGGGATGCTTGTGCACTGCAGTTGAGAGATAACTGCATTACAGAGATTTATCTGTTACTAAAGGTATCCCCTCCACTGTCCTCGATAAGGAAGAGGAGAAGCTATGCAGAATCTCACAGAATTTGCAGCAAGGTTACAGCGTGGCTGATTTTAAGCGTGGTTTATGTATGGGTTTGCATTCAGTATGAGTGGTTTTATTCAGTGCTGTCACATATGGAAATAGTACAGGTGATTTCAGTGGAGGTCTGCTCCCCGTTGCCATTTGCAGAATGTGCAGTGTAGGGGTGACTGGCCCAGCTGTGTGGTGTGGGGGTGACTGGTGTTTGCCAATAGCTATCTGGTTATTGGACAATAATCAGATTCTGGTTCTTCTGATGTGTCAAAAGGCCCATCCGTCTGTGAGAGCGTATCTATAAGACCACTTGCAGATAGGTTGGCCAAGTTATTTTTTTACTCCAAACAGGCCAGAAGCTCTGTTAGGGTGAGGCAAAGCCTCAGGAATTTTCTCTAAATTGTAGCAGTTACCCAGTCAGTCTGTGTGCAAAAGTATTGCCTATAATGTTGCCTGATACTGCAAAAGCCTGGTGCACTGTGAGCCCATCTAGAACACAGATGCAAGAGTGACCAGAACACAAATGAGTGCTAGAATAATGTTATTGAATGGAGATATTCCTTCATGATTTGAGCCCTGAGTGTAGTTACCTGATCCAGCATTTAGCCTAATATTGTAATTTGGCAATCTTTGAGAAGCAGGTATAGTATATTATATGTGACAACGATTTATATCTGTGCTGAGAAATAAATCTGTAAAGAACTTCCAAGAGACAACTGACAAGAGAGCTGGTTGTTTTTTTTTTTTTTTTTTTTTTTTATTGAGAGATTTTATGGAAGCGTTCTAGTCTGCCAAAGAAATACAGCTGCTTGTAAAGTCCACATTTTGATGATGGGTTAAACTAAACAATGCTTAACCTTATGTTTGAGGGCCTCTGCTATTTTCTGCAGCCTTATTTTTCCCTGCTGTTGTGTTGTAGCCTCCTGGGCTATATTTTAGCTAGGGCCTGATAGAAGCTTTCCATTGGATCCTGGTCTTAAAATTCACAGTCCTCTGATTCATTGTCCTCTGATATTTCTGCAGTTTACGCCCAGGCTGAAAAGTGAGTGTACAGTTGCCCCCCCTCATAGCTTCCTCTGCCTTATCCATCTCTTCACTTTTTCCCCCTACCCCCTCCTCCCCCCCCAACCTCCCCATGAGACTAGCAGCTTTGCAGGAAGAGGTGCTAAGGAGACACTGGGATTTTCCAGTCTCCCAATGCTCCCTAGAGCAAACCTCAGTAGTGCTGAAAATTTGCAATAAGTGTTTACTAAGATTCATTTTGGGGCATTATAGGATCCCATGCCTCCAGCCTGGAAAGGAGTTTCCACTTAATGGCAGACAGTCCTCCAAACTATTCTTTCCACACAAAACAGTTTGTTTCTGAGGAAACAAACACTCTCTTATTTTTAAATAATCTTGCTTCTAAACTGGTTTATCATTCTCTTTGACTGAATTCTTGTTCTCACCATGGCCCTGTTTACCTTGAAAGTGCAATAATATACATGAGGTTTGAGGGTGGAATTGGTAAGGGAGACACAGAATTACTGGAGTAGCCTTACAATCTCCAGTATGGCCACGGCTTTATTGTGTCTGGCTTGGATTAAAAATAAAGTGAATTTGATGTTTACTAGTCTCTAGGGACATTTGTTTGGCTTTATGGACTCATTGTGAGAGTCCGCGTTATCAGTAGTCTAGTCTCAGAGGAGTCCCAGGGCTGGGCTGGCAGGAGGTCCTCTGGACCAGGGCTGGAGAGGATTTTAAGTGTAGAACTGGCACTGACAAGTTTGCTACAGATGGGTGCTGAATTGCAGTAGTGTTGGGAGAACAGGCTGGGTCAGCAGGGACTGTGGAAGGTCAGGATTAAAGCATAACAGCAGTAGCGTGAACATCTGCCCCTGGGATAGCAGGAGATGGGGCTGTGAAAGAAGGGTTTTGAAGATCCAGATCTCCAGGAGGAGTGAAGATCCGTATTGCACTGTGCTGGCAGACGCATGCTTGTGAAAAAAGCTTGCAGAGCCTTCCTTTCAATATACCTTGTTCTGGTCACTGCTATGAATGCATCTATTCCAAGGAAGGTAACAAATCACTGTACTGGCCATGAACGTAACAAGCAAGCAAGCAAACAAGCTAAGAAGAGTCTGGTTGTGTGTGCACAGAAAAGCTACAAAATCTGGTTATTCATTCACGTAAGGCATTGTCTCCTCTTTCTTTCTTAAGGGATTCCATCCCCCCTGCCCCCACCCTTTGCACTCTAACGCTATATTTGTGCCTTGGAGATGTGGAGATGAGCATATGATGGATGGATGGATGCTGCTTGTCTGGGTTTTTCACCACCATTTCCCCTGGGGCACTCTGTCTGCTGGCAGAGAGCACCATCCCAAAAGATGGTATCTTTTGCAAACTCGACAGCTAACAGACAGCTTCTCTCTCTGCATATTTCCCCAAAGAAGAGCAGGCTTAATCTGGTTTTTATATGGCATATTTCATTATAATCTTTTTGACTTCCCATGTTCCCAATACGCCATCATAAATAAAACGCTGGGGGTGGGAACAGCAGAGATGCTGAGGCTTCACACTCTTGTGACACTGATAGATTCTCATTTTAAACTGTCATGGGATTTAATTGCTTGCTGAGCCACTGCACTGCACTTTCAGACACATCCTGCCACATCCTTTTAATGAGCTTAGTGGCTGCATTCGCTCAGCAGTAGTCCTGTTTGCTGTGAATTAGGTGGCTTTTTTAGACCACCTACATGATTTTAAAGAGGTAGTGGTTGTTAAGGTAATATCCTTGGATTTATCCATCTTAAACAGCACTTCATGGGCTCTTAATATATAGTTTCCTCTGGCACTTTTTATGTTCCAAAAAACCAGCACCAAGAAACAAAAATGCAAGGATCTATGTGTGCAAAGTCAGTGTTTGTCTAAGAGGGTTTTTGGAAGCCGGATTGCTTTGGTTTGCATAGTAGCTGTCTCTGGCGTGATAGATCATGCTGGAACTCACCCAATAAGTATCTCTGTTCCCAATTAGAACTGGAAATGGAGCTGCTTACGAGTGCACAGAGATGATGGCTTGGGTGGCAGCTGCTACTGTGGAGATGGAAATGATCCATTGTAAAACAAATACGTTGCACTGTATAGAAAAAGGGATGGTTGTTTTTAATTTATGTTTCAAAGAGAGGCAGAAAAGTTGCTTGGCTCCCAATGCGTTGTAAACCAAATGTAGCATATTTAAGGGCAGGAATTTGCAGCTATTTTGGTGAATCAGAACTTGAAAAAGCCCACCATTTTGTAGGATTTGTGAAAATGTGCTGCTTTTGGAGGCAGCAGTTCAATAAAAAACAGATACAGCAATGATGCTGGCATGGGTGCTTGTTCAGATTCTACCACCGCGGTCTAAGGACCTTGATAAATAGAGAGGTTGCTGCACTGAGCCTGGTAAGCAGAAATAACCATGTTAGTTTAATCACTATGAAAGGGGCTCTGCCAAGTTAAGAAACATAAATTTTAATTCTATGCACACACACACATATTTGAATTATAATATATGCACAATATTTAGCTGTGCCACCAATAATACTGTGGCTTATTAAAACGGGAAGAATTCTTAAATAACATTTTATTTTTCATTGGTGATTTTTGTTGATTTGACACTTCCATTTTGTATGGTTCTGACTATTTCCTATATCTCCTACGCTAACCAGGTGCTATTGCATTTGCAATACTAATCAAAGGGAAATTTATCCACAAACCTTCTTAAAATTTTTATATAAAAGAGTAAGGTTTTAGTTATAGTGTTTTTACTAGTAGTTATTACTTGTAATAAAGATTATGTTCTCTGAAATTGCAATGTCTGAAGAAGAGTTTGTGATACAAACTACGAGTTACAATAGAAAGAATTTAGAACAATTAGTGGGTAGCAAATATTATTACCTATATTTAAAAAGGATTTGGATGTGATTCAAGGATTTAAAGACCCATAAATTCTACATGAACATTTGAGAAATTGATTGAAACGGTAATTAGGTATAAGCAGTAAAGCACCTGGGAAATGATGATATAGGTGGTTCTAACTGACTACTCTTTTATTTCCTAGCAAGGAAAAGCACATCTCAGTACTTTCTTAAAATTCTTTACATGATATGTAAAGAACTAATAGATGAGGTGGTTGACAATTTGCTTACACTTTCTGAAGCCCTTTGGTATGTAATAGGCCTCCAAAGAGAAACAAAGCATTGTCTTGGATCAAAACTTTTAGAATAAAAGATGAAACAAAGAACAAAATGAAACAAAGAACAAAATGAAACAAAGAACTTTCATTATAGAAAAAGGCTAACGGTGCATCAAGGTTTGGTGTTTGGTCCAGTGTTGTGTAATATAGTAAGGAACAAGGTGGAGAGAGGGTGTACCTTGTAAACTACCAAGATTTGCACATAGTACAAAGTTATTTAGAACCATCGTGGCCAGGGAAGTCTGTGTGGGCCTCCTTCGGTAGATGGGAATGTGCTTGGTGAATGGGCAGCGGGATGGACATTGTCACCTGTGTGTTGAAAGTGTTACTTACAAGAAGTTCTTGGTCCTGTTACAAGGTCCCTAATTCTGCTTAGTATGCAGCTTGGACACCACAGGACACTGCCTGAGGGGTAATACAAAGAATATTGTAATGCATTTGTTTAAACGGGGGATGTGGCTTCATCTGAAAATATCAGGTGCAGTATTGGTCCATCTTGGGAAGATTCTTGAAGAATAACAGGGAGTTCAGAGAGGTCTGACAAGACAAAGCCACATGGAAAACTTCCCACAGCAGAGTAATAGAAAAGATTGTGATTGTTTATCTTCAAAAGGAGAGGAATAAAAAGAAATGACAAAAAAGTTTGGTCTTTCAAGCCATAGTTTAGCTGTTGAACTCACTCAGGTGGGAGAAAATTGAGGGCAAAAGTGTATCAAAATTCAGAAAGGGCTGGGCTATTCTGTGCATTTCCAGAAGAGCCAGGTTTAGTATAAGTGGAAGTTATACGGCATTTATCCCTCTGGATTGACTTGTTAGAGATCAGGATGAAATCTAGTATTAGGGTAGATTATTTTCTTTGCATTTCTCTCCTGACAGACATACATACTTTCTTCTGCAGCATCTGATATGAATGCATAGTATAGCACAATAAATATCAAAGCAAACAGAGGGAAGTTTGGGGTCACACCTTAATTTCTCAAGCCTAGAAGACTGTTTCTTTGGCCTTGTTTGAAGCTTCAGACATTGGCTGGTGACTTCATAAGCAGAACAGTGGGTGAAACAGACCTCACTTTGCTTCTGTACAGCAGTTCCCGTGGTCTGGGGGAAGCCTTGATCTTTCACATGAAAACTACATTTCAGGCATTGAGTTGGCTTCTCAGTTTTCTTTGGGGTACAGGCATAAGAGAAAAACATACTTTTCTAGCTTTTGTGGGAAAATCCTGGAGAGTTAAATAGGAAAGGGTAAACTAAGGATTTAGTGAAATGAATTGAATAATCCCTAGTAGTGTTTAACTATTTCTATAGGTTAACTGAACCACTGTTTAGATTTTTGGAGACTTTCATCTCTGAGGATTCAAAAAGTGGTTTGGAAACATAATTTCTTGTCTTCGTTATTGTATCCTTTACAGACTAGCCATCTTCCAGGAAGGACTGAATTCATTACAAAGATTGAATTCCTTACTAAAAGGTTGTCTTTGGACCTTTGTAGGTTTTTATACTATAAACTTTACATTCCAGATAAGATAGCGTCTGCCATTTCCCACTTCCTAGAGCTCCTTAGGAATGAAAGTGGACTCCTAGAAGCTACCAGTGGAAAAGAAAATGAAGGAGTTGAACAGCAGTAAGCTTAGCAGGCAGATGGGAGGCAGCTGCCCAGAGTTTCTTTTCACTGGATTTTCAGCTTGCTAACTTAACTTCTTGGTGACTCAATCTCCCCATCAGTAAACTGGGAATAAAAGTATTACCTCACACTGCCTTGTCAGTGGGATGTTAAATTTAATAATTAAAATATGCTCTAGGAGTTTTGGATGAAAAGTCTCCTGGAGTGTTGTGGGTGGGAAGTAGCAGCACCACACAAACCAAACATGCCTATTAAAGACAGCTGCTGTTTTCTGACCTTCAAGCCTACCTTTCCCTCTGACTTCACGTTCAATATCTCTGGAACAAACAGGAAGTAGTTTTACTTTCATGTATATGTTTTACTTATCCCTCACCCCTTCCTTGCTCATTCCCTTTTTCTAATGTATCCGTTTGCTGAGTGTGTCAGTATCCAGAGACAGGCATAGCTTGTCACAGTGAAGACATGTTTGTTTCCGATGCCCTTGAGCTTGCTTGAAGCTACTTCTCCTGCTGCATGTATGATGACCCCTCGGGTTTTGCAGTCCCCCAAGGTTCTAAATACAAAGAAATGCCCTTTTGCACCTAAGCACAGGACTTTGAAACCAAGCCAAGCCCACAGCCAGAGATGATTATGGAGGTTCCTTAGTGACTTTAGATTCAAGTGTTGGGATTTGCACATAAATCAAGTCTAAAATCCCTTCTTTCTATTGAAATGTCTGGATTTAGCATCCAGGGGGAGGTACTAGGAGTTCATACAGGGAAATTTAATCTGTATTATTCTCTGTTGACTTCTCTGTCTTTTTTATAGCTCAAGTAAAGGAGAAGTTGGGGAAGGTGGCATAATGGGCTGTGTGTGCAGAGCTTAATGCTGAAAACAGAGGTCTGATTGAATAGACCTCCTTGTGATGAGAAGGGGGATCAATTCACTGTTGACCCTGTCCCATTGTGTGGGTTGTCTTGGGAGTTTCCTTTGAAAATCCCAGTGGTTTGGGTTTTCTGCATGGTTTGTACTCAGCCTTTCCCTCCATGAATAGAATAGCTTTTGCTGGAATTTTTGCTGGATTTTCTGTGGTTATTGGCTGAGCAATGCTCTCTCACTTCAGAAGACTCGAGCAAGCATGTTGTGGAAGCACTGATCAGGGACCCTGAATCATTTGCTGGCTTAGAGTTTTTCATATATAGAATAAACATATTCCTGGGATGCAATTGCCCCCAAGAAACAGATTATACTTTACTGTCCCAGGTGGAAGTGTTCATTCATTATTTGGATTGCAGGAGTGATTTGGGGCTTTATAAACACATGAATTTCTGCCACGCAGAGTTTACAACTCATGGTGATAGAAAGGCAGGGGAGCTTCAGGCAAACTGGGGAACACAACACAGTCCTAAAAGATAAGAAGTGGACAGAGCTATGAAATAAGGACACTAGATGTTGATTTGTGAGCATTGGTCCTGTACCTTATTACTTTATAAATCTGTTGGCCTAGAGGAAGAAATTAATTTTAGAAGGGAAGGAATACTTAAGAAATCCACACCTGGCATTGTCAGGTAAAAGAGATGTTCAGGATGTCTCCCTGCCATGGGGTTGCTCTGAATGAACTCCTGCACGAGTGGGGTGGAGGCCAGGATCTACAAGGAAAAGTGAATTCTTCCCTAGGTATATTTTAACATCATGCTAAAATTAACATGCTGTATTTGCCCGCCTGCTGCACAGCCTCATAATCTAGTTGCAGCATTCGGAAGGGGAATAAATCTCTGTTCCTTCAATTGTACGGCAAGTTGCACCAAGCTTCCTCATAAACCCACACTGTCTTTTGGAGTCCCATGCCCCAGCCCTGCCCTGGGCCAGCCTTTGGCTCTTCCAGAAGTGCCTGGGGGTCGTCCTGTTTTAAGGGCTGGATTTTGCACTCATAGCTGTGCTGACTTGTCTTTCTTCATTGGTGTAGGCCCATTTAGAACAAACTGAAGATTTTATCTATTCAATATTAAATGAAAATTCAAGACACATCCCTTTGTTTGTTCAGTTTAAGTTCTCAGCATCGCACCACACACTAGCTTACCGCTTCCCCTTGTGTGAAACGTGCCCTGGTGTAGGAGAATGCTGCTTGAAGCTGTGCTGTATAAACTGTGCCAGATGCTAAATTGCATTAAACAACTTTCTACTTCAGGAGATCAGATCTTCATATTTGTTATTTCACTATCTTAGAAAGCCCTGGTTTTGTTCTTTATTTGAATGAAGCATTGGAAGTTTACATAAAGGAAAAGGATTTCTTTCCCCATTTATTTCCTCCTGATACAATATGTCCAGCCTTTTTTTACTGTAAGCAGACACAGACTTCAGTGTGTTTTGTTTTTCAGAAGTTGATCTGCCTCTGAAAAAAGATGGGTTTACGTCAGAAAGTACAACTCTGGAAGCCTTGTTGCGTGGAGAGGGAATAGAGAAAAAAGCGGACACTAAAGAAGAAGACACTATACAAGAAATCCAGGTAAAGGAGAGCCCCATGCCCTGCCAGCAGGGCTGGATTTTACAATTTGTCTCTAAGCCTAGCAGATTTTGTCCTGTGACAGAACAGTGCATCTGTTGATAGTTGTGTCATTCTACTGTCAAAATGTTATCAAACCATTGTGCTACACTGTGATGCTCAAAATGAACTTGGGATCTCGCACACTTCTCCTGTCACAAGAATCTCGGTCATTTGGCTGTGTTCTGCACAGCTCCTGTGTCGGAATTTGTTTTGCAGCACTATGAGATGATTACATATAAAACTGACAAGCAGAGATGAGTCCCAACCATAAACTGAATTTTAGTGCCTCATATTTAAAGTGAATTTGGACATGGATTTGAAGTTGGATTCACAGCTGCTAACAAATATGTGTCATTGCCTTGCCTGTCTTTTCTTCTACTGAGAAGCCTTCAGGAAGTATACAAGCAAAATAAATAACTAAAAATATTCTAATGCTTATTAACCCCATTATTAGTGATGCACATATGAGAAACATTGCCTTTTCACATGCATTATGCTTTGAAAGTTATTTGTCAATGTTCCATTTCATCCTTTAACAATTAAAAGTAGAAACACATTTATGGGTCTTTCATAGAAGGAATTCAGCTAATATAAAGAGTTCTTATATAAGGGCATGTAACTTTATAAAGACATCTTTAATTGCTAGGAGAGTGGTCCTTTCCTGAGCGAGCAGCAGCACATCTTTGATGATGCTAAAAAACCATTGTGCTATGAGCCTATCAGTGATTTTTAGCGAGAGCCACTGGCAATGTGTCAAACTTGGTAATCTTGGCTGAGATACAACATATCGCATCCATACCTAAAACTAGTAAAAATTTGAATGGGAAGCCCCCATGATGAATGAAATGAGCATAAGCATCACATCTATACGCTTGGAGCTCAGTCCTACTGGTCTATTTGACAGAAATTTCACACATACGAGGGCAGCAAAATTCGGTTTCCCATTCCCAGTTATACAGGTAAAGGAGCACCATGAAAGAGGAAGAACCCCATGCTCATGGAGTGGGGAAAAGCTCAGCATGAGGCCCCCTCTGTGTTTCCTTCTTCAGTAGTGTATCTGGGTCTATTAAGCTGAGAGCCCTAAAGCTGTGTTTATACCTGCTTCCAAGCTCACAAGAAGTCATGGAGCAGCATCCCTATGAGATCCACAAGTGCCTTTGGTTGTTGCTGTGTGATCTGAGCTCCCAAATTATCCCCAGCAGCAGTCCAAGGAAAGAGACTTCAGACATGGTGGAACTGACGCAAGTCTGGGCATTGCAGAGCAGGGAGGGAGGGAGTGCAAAAGTATACAAAACGTTTTCAGCTAAACTGCTGTAGCTGTGACCTGTCACCTGGATGCAGGTTTCATGAGAACAAATGCAAAAGGCATGTCTTGCTGTTGTTTCTTATGCAAGCACAGCTTATCTGGATTCAGTCTATACAAAAACGATTGCTGAAGCCTTTACTTTTACTAGCCAGCTTTCAGTGTGTACTTCGGCACCTGGCAGCTGGACTGTACCAGGCCAAAATCATCATCAGTGCCTTTTATCCGTATGACAAATAAGAGAATGCAAATCTCTCTTTTGTTGCTTAGCATGCTCTTTTGTGCTGTAACTTGAACGGGCCCAGCCTCAGTGGTGGTGAGATTGAGCAGGTGGGATAGAGATAGTTGTAATTCCCACCTCAGTCCCAGCCACTTACCACCCTCAAAATCACAGTATCTGTCAGAAGACGACTTGGTATTAAGCTGCACTGAAGTATATTGGGCTGGGAAACTGTTTTAGAAAGAGAATAAGAAAAGAGAAGTTACTTTGCTAAAAAGGGCATGGACCTGCTGTACAGTTGGTATTTAACAGTGTTGAGGATTTTGCCCTACACTAAATTGGTATTGAATGTGTATCTGCATTGTTTGCTGGAGGAGGCCTAGAATAGCCTTTTGACCAACACATCAGAAAGGCTATGCCCCTTCTACCAAGAATTAAAGTCATAACCCAAATTCACATTTGGTTACTTATTATCTCTTTCTTAAATTGATGCTGTAATTTTAAATGAAGAAAGTGGTTTTTAATATTTCTCTTAACTGCTCTTGTGTAGCATTATTGTTGTAAGCTAGCTCCTTTCCCTCCCACATATGGTATAGTTGCAGCCTTCTCTTTTTTTTGGAGATACTTTAAGATATGAAGCACTGTGAAAATATAAGCTTATATCAGTAAGGCTGCATGTTTTCTTACATAGCACTAGTCTACTCATGTGCAACGTTTTCTGAGTGCTTCAGTTTTCTAAAACGCAGTCAATTAATGTATGCAATTGCATGAATTTTGGAGAAACATTTTATGTATGTAGAACTGGAACTTGCTTAACTTTTTCATGCTTTAGTATTTAGTACTCTAGTTACGTGAACTTATATTTCATGATGGTCTGACCTCATTAACAGCCTCCTGAGATTTAAAAATAAAAGGAGCAAAAACCAGATTAAGACTTGATCCTCTACCATGTTCTAAAAGTTGTTTGTACTTTTTAAAAGGGACAGCGCCCAACATTAGTCTTAAAAATTTAGCTAATAAATTAAGAATAAATTTGTATAGTTAGGCTTCCAAATACAGGATTTATTTAAAGTGAAATTTCTGTTGTATTCTTTCCCACAAATTTAGAATTCAGTGCTTGAGGTATGAAGGAAGGAAAGAAAGCAACTGTGTTTTGCTCCTGTTCTCCCTCTGCTGGCTCTCAAATATCTGTTAAGTAGAAATTATAGGGAAGGCACAAATACAGTAAAAGACTGAAAGCACTCCCCATCAGTTTAAAGTCACTGATTTGAATCTGCATCGTGGGTGCGTGTTGTAATTTAAATGAATGGTGACATGGCAAAGATAAGTTAGTGATTCCAGATTAGTCCCTTACGAAATAACACCACACCATGAATGGCAGGAATGGCTGGGGTCCATTTCTGTATTTCTAGCAGACATGCCAAGGGTTGAGGAGATTTCAGTGGGACTTCTTTCCACATTAATGTTGTGGTGGTTTGTCTTGCCTTTGTCTGTGTGATGTCCGACTTGTGCATGTTTTCAGGGCAGCCAGCCTGTGTTTGATTTTATAGAAGTTACATTTCAAAAGATCAAGATAAAAGGATTGAAATTCCCTCACCTGGACCATCTCACTGTTATGCGAGATGATGAATTACTGTTCCTATTAAATAATTAATTGAAGGAACTATTGCTATTGCTCCTATTAACTTCAATGAGACCTGTACTTCCACAGCGTTCTCATGCAGCAAGATCCCTGCTTCCAGATTACAGAATTGTGGTGTAAGCCCTGAAAGATGTTACTAAACATGACGCACTAAACAAGCTGGAATATATGGGGGAATTTTCTCTATTTTTGCTAAACAAAGAAAATTCTGAGCTGCCAAGGAGAAAAACACTGATTTCTGTCTTCTTAAAGTGCTTTCTAAACATCAGAGGAAAACAAAACAATTTAAGGTGCAAGAAACCAAAATAAAAAAATAATGCAAACAATTTCCCAGACAGGGCCTGCAGTTATGCATACTAATACTTGTGTTGTTGTGGGATATCAGTGCTCAGTGATGCCACTGTTATTTCTTAGGAACCTTTTTTTCGTAGTTGACTGATATCAGTGGTATTTTTTAATAAGAACTCTCTGGAGAACTGAGGGTGGAAGGGAAAGCAAAATTTGCTTTCGCAGAAAGAAGTAGGGGTTCTGGGATCTGATCTGGCATTATATCATTAATCAACTGTAATTTAATAACCTGCAGTCTCTGTGGTAAAGAGCAGCAGTTGGTTGTATGTGTCATCTTCTTTTCTTCTAACCATTTCTGTTTATTGTTCAACCACAGAGGGTTTTAGAAAATGATGAAAATGCAGATGAAGTGAATGAGGAAGAGGACTTGGAAGAAGATATTCCAAAACGAAAGAACAGGCCTAGAGGACGGGTAGGTAGAAACTTTACTGGAATGGAAAGGAAGGAAGAAAACCTCTGCTTTCTAGTGTATATTTGTCACGTACGTTGTATATGCAAATTGTATATTCATGGATATATGATAGTGATAATTACACTGTAGGTAATTTTCAGTTATATGGTTGAAGATTTTTACATATTTTTTCAGTTTATTTTTGTGAATTACCAAGAAAAAAGACTCTTGAGAGTAAAAATTTGGGGTAAATATATTATAGTGTTGTAATGTACAACAATTGTAATGTAAACTGTAGTAATTATGATGTCATCCTGCTATTACAATGCTCTTACTTTAAAACAACATTTACTAATTACAGAAAAGCAACAAATTCAGTCATGACAGTCAAAAGAAAATAATTAATAAAAGTAACTTGAACTGTGTTAATACATTTTGCAGCTTTCTCCAAGGTAGCACATTGTGGCTGACACTGGCTCTCTTGAGCCCATGGCAAATCTTCCATTTGCTTAAAATGGGCAATATTTTATCTGTAGGGGAGTCTGTGTCCCTTCTCTTACCTAAGATGTCTTTTCATAATTGCAGCAAGGCACCAGTTAAGTAACAAGGCCAACATTTTAAAACTCGGAATCAACATTTTCAATTGTGGCCCCTTCAGCTAGGCATCTAAATAATCGTGACCACAATTCTCAGAAGTTTTGAGCATTTTCATCTCTCTTTGGCTCCAGCGGATGCTGCAGTGGCACAGGAGCTCTAGAAGTACCTTTTGATGTGTTTGTAGGAGTCAAGCAAGAAGGGCCACATTTTAGACCAAATGAGTAGGATATAATAGCTTTTGAATAAGAGAGAGACATGAAACCACATTGAATACTTGCAATGTACTTATGCATCAGACCCTCTCTTTTGGTTTCTTCTGTTGTTGTGTTGTTTCAGTTTTCTGCTCCTCTTTATTTTGGAGCTTAAGTCCTTTAATATAAGATCAAAGCACTTTAATAATTGGATAAGTATATATTTCACCTTCCTTATTCTCAAAATCACCTGAACCAGTTTCTTTCTTTCTTTCTTTCTTTCTTAGCCAAAGACCCCCACCTGGAAAAAAATTTTCCAGAAAAATGTAAGTTTCAGAAAATTTGTATGAACCAGTAACCAAAACCAGGAGTTAGAATCGATACATGCACACAAGCTTGACTGTAGTGATCAACTAATATTCCAGGCTAACAACTCTTTTCTAATAAGTTGCTCTCACATAAATTGCGCATGCTGGTTAGAGTGAGTGAAAGAGTGAATAGCTAAAAGAAATATACTGCTCAGGAGAAGGCAATTTGCTATATTCTTATATCCCAGGCCTACACAAACAAAGTCCTGAAGTGAATGTTATGTGCAGAGTTTTACTCCCCTGTTCAGGAAACTGTTTCAGAATAGCTCTATTACTTTTTCTCTGCTATTGTGGGGAAAGGAGTTAGAGGGTACTAGATGTCCCATTCATTTTGAAGCATAAATTTACGTCTTATTTTCTGCCCTAGAACCGGCCCCCTATTAAGTACAGGAGCAGCAGGATCTCTTGCTTTTTTCTTGCAACTAACTCCTGCTCTGCTAGTGCCCTGGCTTCATTCAGTGCAAAAAAGAGAAGTCTGAAGAGTGCCAAATACTTTGAGCAATTTTCATTTTTGTATGATGGCATCAATAACCAAAGCAAAATGTGGTATAAATTAGGATTTCAAAATTAGGGCCAGATTCCCTAGCTGTTGAAAACTGGTAAGCCTGAATTGCAGCCTGAATTGCATCTGGTCACGAGTGTTTTGCCACTCCTCAAGCAGCCCTTTTCTAATGTGAGCCTGACCCAGTACAGAGAATCAGGACCAAGGATTTGAAATTAGGGGATATGAATCCCGGGCAGCACTTTGTTTCTGGGAAGGAGTTGCTTAGGGTATTTTTAGAGGGCAGAAGAGGGAAGGACATGCATAGGAAACTAGATACTGCAGAGTGTGGCCTTTGGGGATTCGGAGGAGGAGTGAGAAGGGCTGACAGCATCGATGCAGGATTAATGTGACAGAATTTCTGGTCCGGACTTTCCAAATTGCACATGCCCTTTCTTTTCCATACAGCATGATTTTATTTTTAATCCTGGGTTCTCCATCTGTCCCTCTGGCTACTCTCTCTGGCTGCTTCAGGGCTGCTTCAAGGCTGCTGTGCCATGGCTTCCAGGCCTCACATGTCAAGTCTTGTAGTCTTTGCTGCATCCCATCAGGAGAATGAAGGCAGTCGTGGATGACTGAATTCAGCAGACTGGAGTGCTGACAGCAAGCATGGGGCACTCAATTTAGTGCCTCTGGGGCAGCTGCCTGGTTTACTACCCCCTCAAGGCTAGCCCTGAAATGGTGGGAGCATTAGGAAGGATGCTGAAGGCCAAAGAGATGGATTTACAGAAGGAGCTTTTTAGCATCTTTACTGGACAAGGAGAATGTGGTAGGAGCTGGGAAGGATAGTTTTTTAGGAGACAGGAGAGGAATGCAGCTGCACCTGTACAGATTGTCTGCTTGTCAGCTGAATATCCCATGGGACAATTTCAAAGGCACTAAAGACATTTAGGAACCCAAGTCTCATTGAAAGTCATTGACTTGAAAAATCTCCCCCTGTGTGTTCAGTGCATGAAAAAGTATATCTGACGTGCGGTCATGACATGAATGCTGTACCCTTGTGTTTCTGTAGAGAATGGTTTGAAGGGAAACAGCTGGCTGTAAGACTAGTGAAACTCCAAGCAACAGACCTTAAATTACCATCCTGTTCTGAAAGGTGCCTATGTAAAAATAGTGCCTTCTTACTCAACAGATCAGTTCTCACTATGTAAACAGAGTCAGACCTACTGACTGGTGACAAAAATAAGACTTTACAGCTTTTTCATAGCCCTGAAAAGCCAATGCAGCTGGTAGGATAGGTATCAGCAGAAACATTTATTAAGGGCCAATCACTTGTCTCTAAGAAGACTCTCTGATGAGCTGAGGGTTGTATAGGAGCTGCTATGGACCAAAATTCAGCTTGCAGCACATTTTACAGCAGTGAGGGAAGAAAGGAACTACCCTGGGATTGATTTCGTAGCCCAGAGGGGGTTTAAAGAGCTGGCAGTCAGAGACAAAATATTGCAGACTAGTAAGATGATTTTATGTGATAAGGTCAGTAAAGTAGCTTCCACCAAACAATTGTTACTGAGGCCTTTTCCAGGGTGAAACTGCTTTTCAGTTCACCCTTACAAATCTCACTCTGCACGTGTGTGCTGATCCGCACAGAGGTCTTTGCAGAAGGCAGAGTTATACTTGTCATACCTAATAGCATTTACCCCATCCAGACAGCTGCAAATCCATGTCTTTCCTTCAGGACTGTATGAAGAATTAGACCCAAGCAATCCCAGGAAAATAATGTGTGAAGTTTTTATAAATCCCAGTTTTGACAGACTGTGGCAAGCCAGTGTAAAACTGTTCCGTGTTCCTTCTCTTTAGATGTCCAATGGAATGCAGCTTGAATAGTGCTAGTTCAGTCCCAAATCCATAGAAGAGGGACAGAGCTCATATGACCCCTTTGTGTCTAGGGACCCTAATATTATCAGAATTTCTACATCTTCTTCAGCTTTACTTGATGAAGCTCTGTCCCTTTCTTATTTTCACATGCAAAAGCTCAAAGGATTTGAGTCAGGCAACCTTGTCTAGGGTGAGAAACATCAACAGTTTAGTAAGAGGAGCAGCAGAAACAATTTTGTTGCTTTTACCCGGGAACAGAGTAGCTGGCAGAATTAATAAAGGGCTATCTAGCAATCCACCGGCAGATCACTTCCTCAAATAAAGATCAGGTCTAAAATTAGTGTCATCTACAGACTGTACAGTAGTGAACATGAAAGAACTGAAGGCCTTGGCTCAGTTCCTAGTTCCACATCACAGCCTCCACCACTGGACAGATATCAACTGTCCCCTTGTTAGCATCTCAGCTGAGAAGGGTTAGGACCACGTAGCTTTGATGCTGAATTCTGCTCTTACCCCTGGAGTTCAGGAGAGAGCAGCCTGTGCTGTGGAGAAACAGAGGTTTTCAGTTACCAGGGCTGCCAACTTGGTATGTTGTAGGAATACAGAACTGCAGAGAGACCTTTCTGGGTAATTCCTGTTCTCTGTTATTGTAGGTAGCCATGTTACCTAATCCTTCCCACTAACTGATCAAAGCTCCATTTTGTAATTAGCCATGGTATCTTTGTCCCAGAAGGCCATTTCAAAACATTGCTTTTCAGCTAGAAAACAAAACGAAACAAACCAAACAAACAAGCCTGCATTTGAAAATATTAAAGGAAATAATTTTACCTCTCTTTTATTTGGGACCTGTTTTCTGGCTGATTTGATGTTTATATTTATCCTCTTAACACCTGTTCATCTATTCATTCATTCATATTCAGTTAAGCAAGGTATTTGAATGTCTTCAGAAATGAATGCGTGAAGATACTCAACTGAATATGTGCTGGCAGTGACCTACTGCTATGGATGAACAGTTTGGCTTGTCTGTGGAGGGGATCTCCACTGCATTACAAGGTCCATTAACATAGCGCATGTCTTAGGAGATGAAGGGTCAAGCCCACCCTTGACAAACCTGTATGGAAGCTGAGGATTTGCTTAGTTGATATCACATGTTTTCATAGGAGGGCGAGGGGTACAAGGAGACCCAAGGGATGATGGAATAATGTTAACGTTCCTCTTGTTCTTACAGGCTCGGGGATCTGGAGGTGGCAGGAGACGGAATGATGCTGCCTCCCAGGATGATCATGACAAACCCTATGTTTGTGACAGTAAGTAGAGCCCAGACAGCTGATTCTGCTTCCAGCCTGGTCCTACCAGCTCGGTGCACTCAGGGCTTCATCTTTTCCCTTCCAGCAAAATATTCTGCTGCTCTCTGACTTGCATGTTTGCCACCTGCTGCTGCTGCTGCTCTTGGTGTTTTTGCATGAAGGAAGTATAATTACGTCCTCGGCAAGACTCCACTTTCCTTTGCCCTATAATAAATCATCTCTTATATTTACTTTCTCTTTCTCCTCTTTTTCTGGCTTCTCTGCCTTTTGTCTTCCTTTCCCCCATGTAAGATTCACCCTCTATTTCTTTCTCTGTTTCAGATAGTTACAAACAAAAGCATAACTCAAAAATCTCCGACAAAGGTACTTCACCCTTGTTGTATCTCTTCATATATTTGGTGATTCTCTTCCATTCAGTCCTTTTAAAATCTCACTGGGCTAGATTTTGAAGGTCTTATTCTCATCCCTCACTCAGAACGTAGTCTTGTGGCATCATCAGGAGTTGAGCCCTCCTAAGAAACAAACACAACTGGAATGCTTTGTTTTTATACGTATTCCCTTTGAATATGGCCATGCTGTTTGACATCTCACGGTGGGACTGCAGGTGAAGTAAGGCATTTCTCCAGCTGAAAAATTATACCAGAACCCAATGCCCAAACTGAAGAAGGATACCAGAGTCCTAGTATGAGGAAGGAGTCCAATATTCGATACAGAATGTATTTTTACAGTCTAGTCCTTGGTGCTTTTCTTCTTCTTTTGATACTCCTTTTTGCTGCACTATGTCATTTCTGTGACAGGCACTTATCTTACCCACATGCTTTTGAGGTCTCCCATCTTAAGGTTTACTGTAGAGTGTACATGCAATAATAATTTGTGCTACTGGATGCCTTCTATCCTATAAGACAATAAGCCAACAAAAGTTAATAGAAGTAGGAGAATAGCAGGAGGTCTTCACTTCTGAGACCCAAAAATGTTTGCTGATTTTGAGTACAATTAGGATCCTCATTTCTCCTCTGTTTACATATCTTTCTACACTACTGAACTTAAAAGACCAACCATTACTATGTCAATCTATGGGGGAATTTCCTGCTTATTTTTAAACACATGAAGAAACAAGGAGCATGCACAGTAAATAGAAACTATATAACATGTGATCAAATCATATTCTTTTATGGTGAGACAAGGTGACACTGCCCAGTACAGTGATGGATATATTGGGTATTTTGCTTCAGCAAGGTGAATATTCTAAGGGCAATGAGTAGAAATGGAAATACTTGCACATGAATGGGAGTGTCGGAACACACTATCAAGGAGGAAGAGCTCTTTAGGATATGAAGAATCAGGAGATTTCTGTGGTGGTTAAATAGCTGTCCTTGTGTGTTGGAAGAACTAAAATGCGTCTTCTAAGACTTCTCTGGGAGCCCATTATGTATCTTGCTGAAATTCACAGCTTTCCTGTGCTGGTATACACGTAACTGTCTTTGTCTCTTTTCTGGAACATTCTTCTAAATCCAAGGACACTTATCAGTGGTAGTCATTTTGAACGTAATGACTCTTTATTGACTCGTAATGACTGATCTTGCTTTGCTTTTGGATCTTACAGAGAATTCACAACATGCATAGTAGTGACTTGCACAGAGTAGATAAAACATCTAAGATATCAAAGCAGGCAGCAGAAATCTGGGCTGAAGTCAAGGCTCTAGTACATTGCTGTACTGATGGAATTTTGCCTTGGCTTACATTTTGGAGCATAAATTTCCTCTTTGGTTTTGGAAATATAAACTTTCCTATTTCGTTTGGCTGATTCCTTTCAGTTTTAAAAAACTTATAGTTAGAGGGTGAGTCATAAGTAGTTTTGGAATCCAGACTTTACACAGTGACCCCTCCTGTTCCATTGTAGATAGCTGAGAAAAAGGTTATGTGGTATCAGAACTCTTTTGCCTGACTCTGGAGCAGAAGGAAAGAACTGTCCCACCTGTAATGCCATCATCCTGAAGTAATGTACTGCCCTTGTTAACTTTCTGTAGAAATATTACATACAATTTATTGTGAATAATTGGCTTAAGTTGAGGCCTCTTTCCTGCTTGGGTGATCAGTAACCCAATAAAGGATTTCTTGAATCAATTTTTCTTTGAAATTATTTGCTAATTATTTTTTATAGATAAATCTCAATCTAATTGTGTAGGTTAGAAATTGGTTTGCAGCACTCCACGTACAGATGTTTTGGACAGATAGTTTTGTTTTACGTGGAAATATGCAGGTCAAAAATAGTGACTCTGTTTCCTCTTTGGGAAAACATGATTCTTACAATCACATTATTGGTATAAATTACCTTAATGGGTTGACACTTTACTTTTTCTGTGTCTTATTTAATTTACCTCCAGGTTGCTTTTTCTGCAAGTGTTGTGATATTTGAGTTTGAGAAGTGACCACAAAGAAGAAAACATAGGCATATCTAAACCAAATTAATTTTGTTCTTTAACTGCATGGGCACAAAAAATGGTTTGTCATGAAGAACTACTCTGCTCTTTTTTCATAGTTACACATTCATATTTATGGGAAACATGAGTATATCACCAGGTTTCATCAGTAATAAAAAGTTTATGGGGAAAAAACTAGTCTGTGTGTCAGTAAGATGATGCAAGAGTGGTGCCCAGCTGACACTGCTCCTTGTGTTGGAAGATAGCCTTCTGAAAAGGCCTTCCTTTTTGGAAAAGGCATTCAGCTATACACTGATATTAAACCTGGTCACAATATTAAAACTGACTGGAAATACGGAATTTCTGTATGGAGGAAGGTTTTCAAAGCTCAAAATGTTTTGTCATCCTGTGTTTTTAAGAAAAGGTGTTTAGTCGCTTGTTTGGTGGAACGAAATATTCTGAAATATTTTGCTGATTTTATTGAGCATATAGTGTATCAGAAGTTCAGAATAAAATGTTTGGCCATTCAAAGCATTGATAAAATTACTAACATAATCATGAAATGCCTTGTTTCATCAAATCATAGAATTATAGAATGGTTTAGGTTGGAAAGGACCTTGCAGATCATCGAGTTCCAACCCCCCTGCCGTAGGCAGGGACACCTCCAACTAGACCAGGTTGCCCAAGGCCACGTCCAGCCTGGCCTTGAACACCTCCAGGGATGGGGCCTCAACAACCTCTCTGGGCAACCTGTTCCAGTGCCTTACCACCCTCAAAGTGGAAAACTTCTTCCTAACGTTTAATCTAAACCTGCCCTCTTCCAGGTGAAAACCTCGTCCTATCACTACATGCCCTAGTAAAAAGTCCTTCCCCCACTCTCCTGTAGGCCCCCTTGAGGTACTGGAAGGCCACAATAAGATCTCCCCAGAACCTTCTCTTCTCCAGCAAGTGGAAGACTAGTTGGTCAGATTTTCAGCCAGTTGCATTGGATAGTGCTGTGTCTGGAGCTCCCTTGGGATAAACGCTTGGATAATGAAAGTGGCAAGGCAGCCTCATGTGAGATGGGTGCAGGCTGGAAATGGTAATGTAGTAGAATGGGTCAGCTGCTGTATGAGACCAGACCCACAGAATTCACAGAATTGTTAGGGTTGGAAGGGACCTTTGGAGATCATCTAGTCCAACCCTCCTGCCAGAGCAGGGTCACCTACAGCACGTTACTCAGGACAGCGTCCAGGCGGGTTTTGAATGTCTCCAGAGTGGGAGCCTCCCCCACCTCTCTGGGCAGCCTGTTCCAGTGCTCCACTACCCTCAAAGTAAAGAAGTTCCTTCTCATGTTAAGATGGAACTTCCTATGTTCAAGTTTATGCCCATTCCCCCTCGTCCTATCACTGGGCGCCACTGAAAAAAGACTGCTCCCATCCCCCTGGCATCCTCCCGTTAAGTATTTGTATGTATTAATAAGATCCCCCCTCATTCTTCTTTTCTCTAGACTAAAGAGACCCAAGTCCCTCAGCCTTTCCTCATAAGAAAGGGGCTCCAGTCCCCTAATCATCTTTGTTGCCCTTTGCTGGACCCTCCCCAGCAGTTCCCTGTCTTTCTTGAACTGGGGAGCCCAGAACTGGACACAGTACTCCAGATGCGGTCTCACCAGGGCAGAGTAGAGGGGGAGGATGACCTCCCTCGACCTGCTGGCCACACTCTGCTTGATGCTCCCCAGGATGCCATTCGCCTTCTTGGCCCCCAGGGCACATTGCTGGCTCCTGGTCATCCTGTTGTCCACCAGGACTCCCAGGTCCCTCTCCACAGAGCTGCTCTCCAGGAGGTCAGCCCCCAACCTGTACTGGTGCATGGGGTTATTCCTCCCCAGGTGCAGTACCCTACACTTACCCTTGTTGAACTTCATAAGGTTTCTTTCTGCCCAACTCTCCAGCCTGGCGAGGTCACGCTGTAAGGCAGCACAGCCTTCCGGCGTGTCAGCCACTCCTCCCAGTTTTGTGTCATCAGCAAACTCGCTGATGGTACACTCTATCCCTTCATCCAGATCATTGATGAATATGTTGAACAAAACTGGGCCCAGTACTGACCCCTGAGGGACACCACTTGTTACTAACCTCCAACTAGACTCTACACCACTAACCACAACCCTCTGAGCTCTATCTGTAAGCCAGTTCACCCAAACGTGGCTTGAATACCTGGCAAGGAGATAGAGCAAGTGCCTTAAAGGATAGTGAAAAGTAGAGCTTGAGGAGCAAAGCCTATAATGAATGTCAAGCAAGAGAAGTGGAAGATGGTCCACCAGCTGGATAAACTGGGCGTATGCTTTTTAAAGGAGGGACAGAGTGAATGAATGTATGAATACCTATGTATGTGATAAGAATTGATGTCATGTCGTTGTCAAATGATCAGCTGGGGAACCTATCAGTTCTATCACAGCAGTCTTCTTAAAAATCATTCTAGTATTTTCATGTTGTTTATTATATATTATTTACTTTTTTTTTTTTTTTAAATTCTCCTCTGAAGTTTTATCTGGAACTTGTATTCTGTTTTAAAAGCTGCAATCAGTTGTAGCACCTGAGCTTCATGACTCCAGGTGTCTACTTCCTTTAGCCAGAGCGGTTAGTCTGTGCTGAATCTTTACAAGTTATTGACTTTGCTGCTGTCCATCCTCATTTGTCTGCTTTCATTCTTCTCATATTCCCACAGAGACTTACTACATATATACTTCCACCTTTCTTTTCTGTCCCTCTATGGAAGATTTCCCGTGCCCATCTCTAAAAGAACTTGTTTCTTTCTTTTCCTTTTACCAACATGTCTTTGTTGCCTTTTAGTTTTATTCCTGTATGAACTGCTATTTTAGCATAACAACTTATGTTTGTATCATATCCTTTACTGACAGTCCCTCTGAGGGTGAGATATGCATTCAGATCCATTCCTTGTGGAAAATGAGAGTTGACTGAAAACTTCCTATGATCTCTGTTGGATCAGTGACTAATGCACCCTTGCATGTACCCAGAGACACTGATCCTGTAGTGTTTTGTAGAAGCTGATTCTTTTGTCAAAAACTTAATTTTCAGGTTTCTCTAGTTATTTAACCTGAATTTTCTCTGCTGCAGTCTAAGACCAGCAGTTCTTGCTCTGGTCTTGGTGGATAACAATGTCTTCTTTCTATGTCTGTAAACAGTTACTAGAGCTTCTTTCAGCTATGTTGTCTTCAGCTCTTTTACTAAGCTTGTTTCTTTTCTCTGAAAAATCTCAAGAAGGTCTTATTTAAGTAGCATTGGCCAGAACTAAGAATGTGCTGTTCTGAGGATAGAAGCAGTTCAGAAGATGAATCGTTGATACATTTACATGTAACTTACATTTACATATAGAACTTGGATTTAAGCAACTTGCTCTGTTATATATCTATGAGAGGTATAGAGATGGCTGACCTAATAGGTTTTTTAGTAAACCCTTTTTCAATGCAAGACATTCCTCTCCAGTGCTGTGTCATGTTTCAGTGGCAAAGGAGTTTTCATCCTTGTCCACCACGTGAATTCACATTTAATATAGCACTTGCTATAGCTTCTTGTTCCTTCCCTGTTCAACCTGTTTCTACTCAGGCAGATTATCTATCATCCTTAGTTTCCTCAGTATACTGCTTTGTCCTGTTTATACTGTGTTTTATTTATTTATACTAGATGTCATATTAATATTTACTAATTACGCTACTGTTTGAAAGAATTCTTGGATTAATGAAGCTCATATGATATAGTTTTATTATTATGCCATTATTTCTGCCAACAATCAGTTCTATGCATGCTTGATTCTTTCACTTTCTATTCCACCCTCCAAATTAATGATAAAACCAGAGGCAAGCATTGGGCCCCAGATGGACTTTTCCAGGGGCTTGAAGATGCAGAAAGGTGCCTTGTGAAGTTTTCCAAAAAAAAAAAATAGGCTCCTAATTTTCATGGATTTCAACTGGTGGTAGGCTCCTAAACTGTTTTCCCTGAATATCCCACTAAGTGGCTATCTGCTTGTATTGTGCCTACAGATCATATAAGGCTTGGTCCCTAAGTGGAGACTTTGAACCTGACTTTGAACTACTTCTAATTATTCAGAACATGGTTTTGTTTCTAAAAATGCTTGACCCTACATCCAAATCACTATAGCTTGAAACACCCTCCTGCTTTTTCTGCAAGTTCATCATCCAGCAGGGTATTGAAATTTCATTGTTTTGAAGTTAATTTTTTTCATCCCCATTCCCTTTCTCCACTAAATGTATTTTAGGTTCTGCCAACAAAAGGCTGGAGTCTTCAGGTGGTTTAAGTCATTGAAGATGAACAGATTCTACTGACTTTCAATGGGTATTGAGGATGTCTTTCTTTTAGTTTCCTTAGAAAATCCCAGTAAATGTTATATGGTTCTAGCATGACTTGCCAAATGCAATTCCTTGAGGCCTATTCTTTCACAAAGTGACGGCTCTAGTAATTAATTACCTTGTGAACTTCACCTGCCTTCTTTCTCATCTCCTTGAAATGGACCTGATCCTGTCATACTCATTTTAACAAACATCTCACTGATTCGCTGGAAGGTTTGCTGGAATACAAAAGTCCTACAAGATACATCATGATTTAGCTTGACTTTTACCAGTTCTCTGAGACTTAATCTGTTGTCTTAATTCTTACAGATACTTTGAATGAGTACAACACTACTAACTGCTGCTTCTTAGGACAGACCTTGTGTTAAATATCACAATGAAAAGCCGACCTGAAAATACTTTGATGATAGCATTATGTTTTTACATGCTTGTCATAAATCTCCATCATGACTTTAGCTTCCCTTTAAACTATTAGCAGTTTAAGCCCTAAATCATCTCTTGGTATTATCCTTCCTAGTGAATCCCTAAGTAGTTAATAAGCAATAAGATCTAGAATAAGATGATTGTTCAGATGAACCCAACAAACAATTCTCCCACCATGACTGCCATACTTGGCATTCATTGAGTACATTATTGGTAGAAAAGCCGAGATTAAAGAGGCAGGGACACTTTAAAAAAAATAATTGAATAACACAGGTCTGGAGTATAGCACATGGTCAGAGGAGAACAGAGTTGACTCTGATAGTTGAAGGTTTTCTACTCATATAGGCTACCTGTTTTCTCCTTTGCTCCTGCTAACAATTCATTTATTGAAATATGGACACAGATATTGTTGACCCATGCATGTTTTGCACTGAAATTCAAAGTTTCTATGATCTTAAGACAGCAGGTAGATTCTGGGACTTGTCCTCTGGGGGCACTGAAACAAAGACTATTTACTACCTACAGAAAATCTCCTATGAAATGGGTTACTAAACAGCTGCTCTAATACTAGAGTTGTATGCAGGAAGGTTGGACTAGATGATCTTCGAAGGTCCCTTCCAACCCGTAACATTCTGTGATTCCGTGATTCTGTGTATAGCATGACAGTACTGATCAAAGAGGGACAAACGTAATGCCTTTCCATCGGTGGAGGTGAAAACACACTGTTAGCATTTGTGATCTCTAGATGTGCCTGAGTGTGGACGTAACTGTAACACGGGAGATTATATTACCAAACCAGTGCAAAACAAGGAATGTTTTTTTTGGAGTGGAGTGAATGGTGGGACAGGAAGATAACTTTGAGGAATGACTGCCTGCCAGCAGTTAACTTAAGATGTAGCATTTGACACAGCCCAGCTTAGAAGAAAGAACAGGAGGCAAAGGAGAAGAGCAAAGAAAGACAATGAAAGGAGCAAGATTCAGTGACAACAACAAAAATATCACGTGCTTTCCCAATTTCGTTTTTCCACTAAAAATATGGATTATTTCCTTCTGTCTCATACTGGTGACAGATTGTGCAAAATGTATGTGGAGAGCTGGCTGGAACATAGCTCACAGTCTGCCAAGGACCAAATGTGTAACAATTTCAAAATGACAGCAACATAGCCATTAAATATTTGATGAGGAAGTCTTTTAAGTCATAGATTTCAAATCCCCTCTTAAAGCAAGGGAAGTATTCTATATTAATTTTACTCATTGAGAAACGTAAACAGAGTGAGAATTTGCGTATCCAAAGAGTTGCAGGCTGTTACAGGCCAGAACTTAGAACAGAGCTCTCTTTTATGAAATACTCAGTGCCTGTGATTAAACTGTCTGCAAATTATGTTTTTCTCCCATAGCGCAGTTGTGTAACGTCTTCGTTTCAGTCTTCAAATTGGAAGGAAAGTAAGGTTCGTCATAGGAGAGTGTCTGGTAGCCTAATAAAATCTCCCCCTCTTCCCCATTTGTGGCCTTTGATCTGCACTGCTGTATTACTGCTTACTTACCTGGATTGTTCCTAAGATAGCATTCACATCAGGTTATAGCAAAATAATTCCTTTGAATGCAGGAGGAATTGGAGTGGGTTACGTTCTTCAAACTCCTGCTGTTTTCGTTGGGCTCGGCTACCTAATTAAAGATCAAGTCAACTTCCCAGTGTTGAGATTCAGGATGAAATCTACCACATGCAAGGATGATGAGCCTATCCAGCAAGGAAAATTAAAGACAAAAAAAGTCAAAGCTGCTGAAAGAAAGGCAAGGCCACCTGGCAAAGTTTATGAAAGGCGCGCTCTCACTTGCTATGTGTGAGCTGCATAGTGTTAACGTAATCACCAGTGCACATTTCAGACTGGGGGAACCAGTTCTCATTATGCTTTTGTCAGCTCGGAGAATGAGAAAGATGTGGTGTGAGCACTGGTCTGGATGCTGGAACTCATGAATTCCAATCCGGGTAATGACAAAAGATGACTGTGTGGGCAAGTCACTTAACCCCTCTGTGGTTCTCTTCTTTCAGAAGTGAAATGAGAATAGTGTTTCCAGCTTAGGAAGTGGAGGAAGATTAATTAATGTTTGAAAAGCCAGTCTTGCAGTGGAAGAGTTATATAAGAGCTAAGTGTTTATTAACGATCGCCCTTTTATAGAAACTACTTCTTAGCACAGTGATATGGTAGATTAATAACATGTGCTCTATCTGGAAAATAAGAGATTAGGGTGAATTCAGGAAGATTCAATCTGTTGGAGAAACCATGAAGTTTTGACTTAGCTTTTATTCTAACAAAGTCTCACTGAAGCCAATGGTTGTTTTGCCTGACTAATACCATGACACCCTTTTCCCCCTGAAAAAGTCTAATTTGCTTGGGGAATAGAAAATCTCTGCAGTTTCAACTCATGGCATCACTTCGGACTTTTTCCATGACAGAACATGAATTTGAAAGGTGGAAGAGTCTAGACACCAAATAAAAAAAGCTGCTGGAAGCTGCAAATCTTTGGTCCTACAAAGGATCTGCTGGGACTATGTAAACAGAGCTTCTTTGCCTCAGCTCTGGTTATAGAGTCCTCCAAATGCCTTTTTAGCTAGGCCTGTCTTAGCTTGCTGCCACCCTGTGAAGGCCATCTGAAAGAGTTTTGGCAGTGGGTGGAGCTCAGCTGCAGATTTACTACTGCCGCTGCTTATATTGATATGTGCTCGTTTTCCCTGGAGAGCTGATACTTTTTTGCTGGAGAAGGGCAAGTCTGCAGACCCATCTGGTTTGCTATGCCATCCTAAACTCTGCTGGTAAAATCCCTGCAGGATCCTGTAGGGAATGGAGGCAAGGCCGCAGCCTTGGGACTTTCTGCAGGGAATGCAAGTTTCCTTTTGTTCATTGAGGGAGAAAGATGCATGAGACCTATATTCAAGGACATGGTGCTTTTGTAAGGTAACAATAGTAGAGCTAGAATTGTGGGTGCGTTTTCAGGTAGAGCTGAATGAAATAAAATCTGGTAGAATTTCTGGGGGTTTTTTTTGTTTTGAATTTAAAACTCCCTTGAATAGGTAAATAGGACTGGGTTTTAGAGCTTATCTGTTTTTGCAGCTAGGTTAGCATTAATGCAGGATCAATCTGTATAAGAGCAAGATAGAGTTGGACAGTATGTGTCACGCAGCTATTAAGTCCAAGCGCCTCCTCCTTTGTCAGTAAAGCACTGATCACCTGATAGTGCTCTGAAAATAATTTAAGTTTTCGAGCAGTGTCAGTAGTTCATAGAAGAAGAACTATTTATTAACTTTCATCTTCAAACACACACAAGTAAGAGGAATAGAGTAGGATACTTGAACTGATACTTAAATAATCTGCTAGAAATGTAAATCTCTCTCTCCATTCTAAGAAATGCTGTAACATTTGTGTTATTAGCGGGGGTTATCTTTCTAAGATAATTTAAATAGAGAGCATTTTGTAGCTCCCTCCAGTTTGATGATTACTTTTGTGTTACACTTTTTTCCATTATTCAAAAAGTGAAGACAAAGTTATACAGGGCTGCGGATATGTTGTTTGACTCTGTCAGTGTCTCTTCCACTCCATCTCCTTTGCTCTGTGGGACCACAGAGGAGGAGGAGTAGTTTCCCTCTCCAGAATGCATTAGAAGAATACATGGCTGGTACTAGAAGAAGGGAGACCCAACTGGCGTTTTGTGGAGAGGTTGCATCTAACAGAAGTCTAGTTGTTCAAAATGTCTGGCAAATAGAGTTAGGTTTACATAGGAAATGAGGGCAGATACTTCAAAGAACGGATGTGCGTATGTATCTGGGCATTTTATTTCTCCCCAGCTTTCCTCCCTCCCTCCTGCAGGAGTTCTCATTTCTAAATCAAGGGCATTCAAAGACTTAAAAAAATCTGCGGCTAAGGAGACATTACATTTGGAAAAGCTTTTGTCCTGTTATGTTGACTGTGTGATCATCTCCTTGCAGAATGGAGAAAACTGGGGTAAAACTATCTAATATTCCAGATCATTCATCTTCTTCATATCATGAGGTTGTTGTAAATGTTTCTAATGAGGCAAAGTATTTTCCTCGAGGGAGTGTGTAAATCAGCTGGAAGAGGTGGAGAATCAAATATGTTATCATGCTAGGCTTTGATTTACAATTTTCTATCATCTGTTCCAGAATGTGGACCATCAATTGGCTTTTTGTGAATAGTAGCAGAAAAGTATAATAATGGAAGTTTTACTTATATGTAAATGAATAATTGGGGTGGGTCTTTTTTTTTTATTATTATTTTTTTGATTTGTGGAGCCTTATGACATTTCCAGATTCAGGTGTCTGGGGAATGCGAAGTAAGTGTCTATGTACATTGCAGGATACATTTTCAGTATCAGGGCTGAGTGAAGTTTTTTGGAGTGGATGGTGACTTCCCCCTTGGACATTTTTTCAAGGGGTCTAAAAACAAGACAGAGATCTAGAGACTGCTGGGTTCTGTTCTCCTGGCACCACTTTGCCTTCCTAAGCAAGCTATGCAGGACAGACTACTGGGCATGACATTTATTCCTGTGTGAAATCTTTGAGGTTAATGAAGCTAATAAAGTGACTGAAAATGTGGCTGGGAATAAAAATTTGCAGGAAGCGCACTAAGCTTCTTTACCTTTGTTTCCTAATCTTTTAAAATTGTATTTGGTAGCTGAAATAGGTGTATAAAAGAAAATGGACATTCAGAGACTGCTTTGAAGATGAAAAGAGATAACTTTTAGAGACAATAACATGAATTAAAAACTTCATAGAAGCTGAATTCATATGTAATGAATCTTATGATGAAGCTTGCCCTTGTAGTGAGCTCACTGTGCAAATGTAGACCTTTCGTCACCCTGAATTGTTTGGTCCAGTTCTTAATATCTGTTGCCTTAGTCCTAAAATAAGCAGAAGTTCAGAAGGAGGATTCTCTGTCACGTGTTGTATTATTTATTGGGATGCTGAATATGAAGTTTGCCTGGGCAAATAAGTATCAGTGCTACACATTCTTCTAGGAAGAAACCGTGGATGATTTCCATCTCCTTGTCTTGACTAGGAATCTGCGAATAAAGCTACTTATTACCCTTTTACAGAAAGCTTTTTTTTAAAAAAAACAAGATATAATACTCTTTCCTTTTCTTGGAGATCAGTAATGAAGAAAATAATGTCCTTTCTTCTCAGTCGAGTTCCCATTGCTGTGCATTGTGTGGCACCCACATCAGAACTGGCATTTCACTTAATTTTATGTGCAATCTTGTTAGTAATCTTAGCAGAGAGGATTAGGGCTATATGAGCTGCAGAGACTGAATGTGCATTTCCCTGGGCCTGTAGGAAGGACTGCTGGCAGCACGGTGGGAAGAAAGCTTGTTTGGGGACCTGCGGCTGCAGGGCTGCCGTTCTGTCACATCTCACCAGCGTTGGTTGGAAGAGTTTTGGGCAGGTGCATGGAGTGTGTGGTGCCGCTGTCGGGGGAGAATGGAGCGTTATGTGAGAGGATGCTGCCATTGTTGCAGATCACACTGATGTTTCCATTCTCTCTTCCCCTCCCTCATATCTCCTTTCCTCCCAGTCTGTGGCAAGCGTTACAAGAACAGGCCTGGGCTGAGCTACCACTACGCTCACACCCACCTCGCCAGCGAAGAGGGTGATGAAGCCCGTGAGCAGGAGACCCGCTCTTCTTTTTTGAAAACCACAAATGTGAGTAGTATTTTCCCTTTGCCTTTGAGATCCTTTTCAGGGATGTTGCCTACCCTGTCTTTGCCTTATGGAGGCTGGTGTGATTGCCTGGCTCCATTGTGAGTGATTGGGACCTGGATGCTTGGAGCTAATCAACCGCAGCTCACTCGGGTGCTGGCTCAGCTAGTCAGAAATTCATTTCAAACCCAGCATTATCTCTGCAGCAAGTCACTTTTCCATTACTGCTCCTGTGGGGAGGAGGTGGCAAGGAGAGGGGGGAAAAGAAGAGATGCCCAACCTGCCCATCATCAAGCAGCCTCCCAGTGGCTGTTAGCAGGGATGTCAAGGAAATATGCATCCAGTAGTTTGGGGGGGCTACCGTTGTTTTTGCTTTGAATGAGAGACATTTATCCATGTCTCCATTTTTTAGGTATGAAATTCACAGCGCCTGTCCCCCTTATCCCTACATCTCCTTCCCAAACAGCTTACCCTCAACTTTACCAAAAACCCCTTCTTTGTTACACTTTGGGAAAATCTATGAAAAAGCATCAGTACTGATCTGCAAGGAGGAGAGCTGGAACATGAGAGGATAGAAGAATTATGTGCTTAGATTCCCTACACTGGTACAGGGCTGGAAGAAATCTTACTGGTCCAGGTGGCTCTGTCCTTCCTCTGCTTCTTAGGCACAGAACTGGGAGTCAAGGAGACTGTTTTATTACTGATTTTTGCAAGTTTCTAAGCCCCTGTTTCTCAGTTTTCCAGTTTGCAATACTATGTGATGTTTGCTTTCACCTTGGGATTTGTGTAGATAGCTTTGTTCACTTTCAAAAAGTCCTTTCAGATCACTGTGTGAACTGTGTCATTTTAGTTCAAAGTAATGAGCAATGTGGACAAAGCAATAAAATGCTTATGGGGGAAAATATCCAGGCAAACACTTTCTAAGACATTAAGAAGAACTGGAAGAAATATGGAAGTAAGAAAACATTTTCTTTCTAAGCAGGATAATTGATAATTGTCCCCAGGGAGGTGTGGGAGGGGGTTTCCTTCCTCCAAAGCATCTGCTACTAGCCACTGTCTGAGCTTGAAGGGCCGTTTAGTGTGATCCCATTTGGCAGTCCCTATGTATCTGTCACTTTTATGCTCTACCTTTTAGTTATTCACATGTTTTGTAGGTTCACAGCAAAAGTAATTTTGACTCCTCCAGCTGTTGATAAACTTGAGCTGTCAATGCACTATGAGCAACTGCTTGGGCAGGCTGGAGAATGTCAGTGTTCAGCCAGTAGCTTTTGTTTACCTAGTATTTACATAATCTCTGGGTTTGAGATTTTTTTTTTTTTTCTGTGCTTGCAGTAGTCAGTAATAGTTGCATATCTGAGAGGCATATTGCAAATCTGTATTGAATTAATATTGATAATGGCCTTGCACAGATGCCCAAAGAAGGGTAGCGTCCCCTGCCCTTCAGCTTGTCATGGAGGCCAAGGGCAGTCTCAGTCCTTATGTTTCTGATGCTTAGGAAATGATAGAAGTTAGCAAGAAGAAGAGCTGGAAATGTGGTAAGGTTAGGAGCAGCCAGCCTTGGCCTGTAAAATAAAGGTGCATTTCTGGGAAAGGGTAGAGCGGCAGCTGCTTGGGCTTGTGTTGCCCCAGAGCTCCTGTGTGATTCATGTGGTAGAGGGAAGCTGCTGATGCACAGATCCCCAAAGAGGCAGAAGTTTAGAGTCAGTGGGGTAAACCACTCTGAGCTCCAGATTCCTGAGCAGAACGAATCTACTTAACAACCAGCCAGAAGCCAGTGCGGTACGGGCAACAGCCATGCGAATGTGAAGATCACCCCTGGGGAAAGTCCCAGACGCCGGAAGGTAACTCTCCCAAATGGCGTAGCTGTCGCAGTGGCTGTTTGTTCCTTTTTGCCTGTTTGTTTGTTTACAGCCTTGAGCTCAGATCTTGCATCTTTGCTCTTTCACTTGGCGATATTTAATTTATGCTGCCATTTATCTTCCATGTGAATGCTAATTGTCCACATTGCTAATGTGCAGTCATTAAATGGTCCCTTTGTACAGGGGGATGGTGGAGAGCCAGGGCATCAGATCCTTCCTCTCCCCTAAGAATTGCTAGGCATGTGTTATGAATTAGATTTGACAGGTCTGCAGTGTCGCAGGGCTCAGGCTTCAAGAATCCTCTCTGCATGGGCTTGGGGGGTGGGGGGGAGGGAGGGAAGGCAGGGGGGATGTTAATCCAAACAGCTAATCCGCAACCTACTGAACAGGAGGACCAGAGATATGGTATAGAGCAGGGCCTGGTTATTTGCTTAGCAGTGTGTCGGAGAGATATGAGCAGCCTGATTTAGAAAAGGCAAGGCAAATTCAAACCAGCCGTTTGGAATTTGCTGTGCTGTGGGAGGTGAGCACTGGGTCAGCAAAGTTCAGGTGGGTGGCTGCAGTATGAACTTCCTTCCTTTGTACTCGAAGCTCCTCTGCAGCCTCCGCTCCTTGCAGTGCCTGTGGTAACAGCAGCCATGCTGGTGCAGGAGGGAGCTTTCTGGAGCAAGGCTTCTGCAGGATTCAGCTATTGATGCCCTGGCTGGTGCCAGCTCAAGAGCTGATGGCCTCTTGACTTTCTGCACGCCCAGTCCCCTTTATCTTTACTCTTCTCCTCGTGCACAGACCAATTTGGGTAGTTCAGTAAATTATCCAGGGACTGGAAAAGAGACATAGATAGGAGGAACCTACCTGAAACTGAGAGTCACTGAACAGATGTGTATCAAAGAAGAGGGACTGGCCCAAACCCCAAGACTCGCCTCCTTGACACATCTCACTGTCCTTGACTGTGTAGAAGGTTTGTTTATTTACATCTCTCTCTCCTTCTGTCCTTCTTCCTCACCTATAGATTACACTTTGCAACATGGAAGATAGTTCAACAGTCTTCTCTGGCCTTTGCCTTTCCTAAAACATCTTAGCCTGTGCTTTGTTTGAGCTTTAGTTGCTTTGTTTATATGTCTTATCTAGCCCTTTGACTCAGATAAATAGCCCTTCCTCAGTGCCTGGTCTTGCCTCTGCCTACACACACATATATTTTTGACCTAGCCTCTGATTTTTTTAGCTGAGCGTGGAACTGTGAAAAGGAAGTTAAAGAAAACCCTTAAAAAAGTCAACTCTCCCCTTCCCCAACTCCACCGATAAAAAGAAATGATCCCACACCATTCTCAGCCTTTTTTTCTGCTGGCTTTTCCTCCACATGTTGGCACTGAGACCGTGAGATTTGTGAGCTCAGGGCGCATCCAAGCCTGCCACAAAACACCTGCTGTTTTATTCCATCTCACTCCATGGGTACAGGCCAGCTCTGGGGGCAGCTGGTGCTCACAAATTTTGAGACACTTCTGATATAGGAACTACATTAGACTTCTATCTATTGAAAAGTGTGTGTGAATGAGTGTACTAATATAAATGGTCTTCCTTAATTCCTGGGAGAATAGGATAGTGTGTCTACATGGAGAAAAACTTCCTCTCCTTTAAAGGAGAAGAGTTTTCAGTGGCATTTTGCTGTGCGAAATGTTGGTTACAGGCAGCTGTGCAGTAAACAGCAACTGAACAGATCTTATGCCCACAAGCACTTTGGCCAATGACAATCCTAAATAAAGCACATTGTGCAGGCTGTCGCTGGCCTAGCTGCCGCATGCAGGTTGGTCCGTCCTGCAATACACATAGTTAACGAGAATGAAGTCCTGGACCCTCCTGTCACTGTGCTAGCTTGTGCATCTGACCTGCAAACCCACCTGTGTACGTTAATTCATGGCATCAGTCTGTTGTGCCCAGTTCCGTTGCAGATTTTATGATGTGGATAAATCTCTACTGGAGAGACCAGCCAAAGTTGTTTGTGTACTCTAAGCATAATTGGATACCCAGTCTCCAGAGATAAAAAATTAATGTGCTAACCTCAGTGTGCCTCCAAGCTGTCCTCCAGCTCCCCCACACAGTCATCTTTGAAACATTTTTATTTCCATCCAGGCAGGGGGCTGGCCATGAATAAATGACGAGAGTCAGCCCCTCAGTTGGAGGCGAGCTGTTTGTTCCTCTCCACAAGCAGCATCAATTTGAAAAGCTACATCAGGCCTACTTTTCCCTGCCTCAGTGCTGATCCTCGCTGGGGCCATGATGGGAGCTACTTCTGAATGCAAGGATGCATCAATGCCCACCTTGTGACAAGATACCCTGCAGCAGGTGCCTTTTCAGTGAAAATATGTACATTACCTTGAGTTGACTTCTCATTAGTTTAATCTGTTTGGTTTTTTTCTTTTCCAGAGCTTGTTTTCATAAGGAAAAAGAGTCAGAATATTAAAAGAAATAGTAGTGATTGCAGAGGTTGGAACTGCATAATGATTTCCACTCAAACCCTGTTCACAGCTGTAAATTTCTCAGACTTTTGTGACTGTGTTTTGGGGTGCTGAGGAAAAAAATAGACCAGTTGTTTAGCGTTTTGGAATAGTGGAAAATCCCAAACTTGTCTCCTATGTACAGGGACCCATAGGGGACTTTTTGTTGTTTTGTTTGGAGTTATGGGGTTTTTTTTGGTAGTTTGTTTTATTTTAAGATATATATATACTGCTGGGCCAGGACCTGAAATGTTGGTGTCAATGCCCAACTCTCATTGAAAAGAAGTACCTAGTGCTTCTCCGTAGTTTATGGGAAAACATTTCCAATTTGACTAATTAGTTATTGAAAATCCAAAAGTTTTGACTGAATTTGGACTTAGGTGCTCTGCCTTCTCACACGTCTCCACTGAGTGATTTCCAGATCCAAAGCCTACAACATGTCACAGAGACCCATTTCACGACACTGGCCATTCTTATCTGCATACTGGGGATGCTGCTGGACAGGGCTGTATATTCGGCACTATAATCCCTCCTTGATTTCCCTGAGCTGATGGGAATGATGCATTTCAGTGGCCAGAGGCCAAGTCTCAGGAGAAGTACAACTCAAAATCAGGAAATCTGTATCTTAATATGTCAGACTTTTTTGTCTGCCTTCCTATTCTGTATCTCCTACTGTTTATTGTCATGAGGCACTAGACAGTTACAATGATTTACTGTGAGCGGCAGGATTTTGGCCCATGCTTTCGGTGTTCCCGCAGAAGACTATAAGATGTGCACAGACATTTCTACGAAGTGCTGCCTTACGGTGCAGGAAAGCTGACTCCCCAAATCTACAAGATCTGATCAGCTGATGCTGTATTTTCCTAACTGTACCTTCCACTGCCTAAGTCCCAGCTCATCCATTAGCTGTTCAACTTAAGGGCCATATTGATTCCTGTAAAAGACATGATCAAATGTTCTTCCTTTCCCCACATTCAGAGGCTTCCTCTGACTCCTACAGACGTACCTCCTTCTCATAGCACCACTTGGGCTATGTAGGAACTTGTCAGAGTTGCTAAAAACTGTGCAAAGCTGCTTCTGTCCCCACAGCACCAACTCACTCAAAGAGGAGGTAAAATCCAGTTACTAGGGAGAACTGGCAATACTTTGGGCGGGTGGCTTGCTCTCTCAATAGCACAGCCCGCTTCTCTGGCTGCCAGCAAAGGGCATGCCCGTGCTGCGTGGGGGAGCGCAGCCTGGGCAGCCGGAGCTAGTGAAGGCCCATTGGGCTGCACAGGCTGATTAGCTTGGCTCTGGGAACAGAACAGCAGCCATTTCCCAGTGCTACGCCCAAGTTCAGAGCGTATTCGGGTGAATACTGTGCCACACAGGCACAGACGTGTCGCCACCAACCTCAGCTGTGCTTACAGCCCGCCGGAGGGTCTCTGTATCAAGTGCCCCAACACTTCCCTGTTAGGGGTTAGCCAACATGCTTATCTCTGCTGCTAACGACAGAGTAAACATGCCCAGAGAGACCGGCCATTTCCTCTCATTCAGTTTGATTTACATTTTTTCCTGGAAAACCGCAATGAAAAAAACCCTGCACTTAATTCACTGGCGAGGAGGCCGCAGAAGCGACTGTGCACACCTCTGCCTGGCTGGCGCATGTGAGAGAGCCAGAGCCTTCAATGCACTTCAGCTGTACTTGGCCTGTTCCTTGCCACACCATGGGTTATATGCATGTTTTTCTTTTATTGTTCCTTTCCAGGGCAGGTCTAGCCCTGAGCGCAGAAGCACCCCCAAAACACTCTTCCTGGACCCCCACCATTGCTCATTACACCCCAGCAATGACGGGGGCAGAGGTGGATGCCTGCCCAGCCAGGCATGTCCCTCCTCTTCCTCCAACAAAACCCACAGTCCAAGTGACGCTTTTCTCTTGCCTTCTCCTTAAAGCCACTTTAAAAAATTTAATTATCACATTGTAATGTCTTGCACGAGCCTGCCTATCCTCCACTGATGCATTTTGAGCAGCGAAATGAAGGGGGGGGACAGGCTGCAATTCCTTATGCTCAAGAGATGAAGCAATAACAGGTGGCAAGGCCAGAGGCAGCCCCTGCTGGGCATGCTGGTCGCCATGGAGATGGGCCAGGCCTGCCAGGGATGAGCGCGGGGAGAGGGGGGGCGAGGGAAGGCACATGGGGTCACTTAGGCTATAGGTTGGGATTATATGTCATCGAGTCCTCCAAGGGGCTTTGGCGAGCGCAGGCTCAGGCTCTTGGCTGGTGTTCTGCTGCGCAGGCGGCCAAATGTCGGACTTGAGCTTCGACAGCGAGAAAGAGGGAGGTGTCAGGAAGGAAAACCGGGCCCCTGTCTCATACAAAGAGTCTTGTAGATTTGAAAAAAAAGAAAAAGGCCAACCCACCCCTTTTCCTCCATCGCAAAGTGCATTGACTGGATTCAGGCCTACACGCAGGTTCCCGTGGTCTCTATTGTGCTCTGCAAATTTTTGTTGCAAACAGAGTAAATGGCCTGATGCAAAGCCTTTCGAATTGAATTGAAAACCTCCAGTGGACTTTATTGGTTTTGGATCAAGCCCAGAAGAAACAGGTAAGAGCTGGACAAAACACACTAGGAAAAATCCCTTTGGGAGCACATATATGTCTGACTGTAGCCAATTCACTGTAATCGTTTAAATAAATGATGGACAGCCCCCCACCCTGACAGCAAGTCACACACTCTACTCCTCAGTCTCCACTGCCTTTACAGTAGAGTAGATATGATTAAAAAATAGGGATAAAATGCTACCAGACCTAGATGCCCAGCTTAAACCATGGTTAAGTATTATGCTGTATTACCTATAGGCTGAAGAAATATCACGTGACTGTGATTTGGTACCAAGGAACAGAGAAATCAGTTTTTCTTTTAAGCACTGGTTCCAGCTGCAAGTTTTTAAAGATGGTGATTGAAATTATCAAAATAACTTCCCTTAGAAATTAGAAAATTGAAAAACTACAAGGTTCTATTTATTGGGGTTTTGTCTGTATGTATTTAAGGGTCACATTTTGAATGAAAGCTATTTAAAATATCTGTATTTTGAGTTTTCTGATTAGAAAACAGGAACAAGAATTGCCTCTTCTGAACTTGCCTTCTATTCAAGATGTTCTCTGCAGCCATGTGAGCTAGAAAACTGAGATTCTTATTGAGTCATGTGACTCCAGGAGATGATGCAGAAAAGAAAAATCCTAATTTCTTGATGTTATTTCTCTAGAAGCAGCTTTCTTTTATTATTAAACTGAAACCATGAGGAAGATAACTTCCAAGTTTTTTGATTACTTGTGGAGGGGAGAAGGGAAGCTAGAACTCTGTTTAGAGACCCTGCCTTCAAAATCAAGAAGGCACAGAAGTTATTTTAAAGATATAAACTCAGTCAATTTGTTTAGCTTTTTAGGTTTTGTCTACAGAGCAAAGTTACTGTGTGATATACTACAGAATTTATTTAATTTACAGTACTTCTTCTGCCAGAAGACTCCTGTGAATGATGGTACCATAGTTTAAGTAGGTCTTTATTCTGCTTAGCTTGGTATAGTTTGAAATTAACTTGATTAGGCTAAGAAGAAAAAATATATTTCATTATAAGCACATACCAAAGTTATTTGGAAATACTGACTTCATTCTCAGTCTCAGATTCTTCACGTGTATCAGCTTTCAGGTACAGAGAAACTATCATTTGAACTGTGCAGATCTTTCTGTGTCCCTCCTTAATCCATTTTTACAAGTATTTTAAAAAACTGTGTACTCTATTTATTTTGGGGCAAATGTATATGAAGGCAGTGCCTTTGATGAAACTAGAAAGTGACACTGAGGTGAAATGACAAGAGGCACTGGTTTAAATGTACCTCCTATGAGCACACCTTAGCTCAGGCAGTATTCCTCAAAGCTCTTCAGAGCTTTTGATCTGTTGTTGCAGTTTGTAATGTAAAAGAAAATCAGAGGAGTTTTGAGTAAGTTAGGACAAGACCATGGCTGGTTTCAAGGCTTTGCTTTGAAACAGTTTCTGATTCTGAGTTAATGTTTTTTAGGCAAAATCCTTGGTTGTAGTCACCCAGTCCAAATGATTGAGCTCACTGCTAGCAAGTTACTTTTCATTAGCTGAGCTATCATCTGGCTTAAGATAGCACCTTCTGCTTTGTGATTAAAAAAAAAGTGGATACCTAGTTAATTACTATGTCTCAGTTGAAAAGCAGCAACACATTAGTCCCTAGTGATTGCTTTTGCTTGTGAATCCATTCCCATACTTTTGTAAGTAATTTTATTGATTAAGGGGTGGGATTAGTGTTGAGCTTTTGGTCCATGATACCCTGCTCATGAATATTGCCCATTATATGTTGTTGTCTTTGCTTTGTTTCTTAATTATCTCATCATTTTTGAAAAACAGTAAAATAGAACTAAAAACTCCAGGGACATACACCAAAAAAAATCCTTTGAAAATAAGAACTCTGCTTACTATCATCTGGAAATCTCTTTATTCTCAACCCTTCTGTGATTTAGCCTGGGGCTTAATTCACTGTGCAGTACTGATCAAGAAAATAAGCTTGAGTCAGGTCTGATTCTAGTTTTTGCACCTGTTAGAACAAAAAAACATTGGAAAATAACAGTGCCTGGCTTATTTGGGTCTAGAGAGACATCATTTAAGACATCATTGATGTAACTTTAGGAACTTCTCATCTGTGTATGATGTCTCAGGCCTGATATCTCTATCACACTCAACTGAGCCAGGTCCGTATTTATGAGTGACAAGCAACAGATAAGCACATGGACACTCACATTAAAATTAAATTAAATTGGAAGAAAAAAAGAATAAAATAAAAGAAAAAAAACGCGATCAAAACCCGTGCTTATTCCCTTGGCAGTAGTCTAGGAGAATCCCTTCAGCTTCATTGTGGTCAGCAAATACCTTCTACCTGTCCCACACACCACAAACCCATTGATCAGTATATGTATTTTCACAAGGTCCCCTGTCCCATTTACGGTTTGACAGTCAGTGGATCTTAGGGTCGTAAGCTGCACTGGAAAAATTTAAGTCACTATATGCAGAGTATTAAATCAATTATACCATTCTGAGCTGTGGTAGAAGTGAAGCTATTCCCTAAGTCTGCTGGCCGGCACCTTGAATGCTTGTTTTTATTTGTGGCCTCCCCACAGAATTGTTGTGTGTTCATGAGTAAGCCAGTTCATCACTCTACCTCCAAGTCTTTCAGCTGTAGAATGCAACGCTACCTCCTCACCATGACTTAATTAGGGCCCAGCAACACTTTGGTTAGAGTCAACGGCAAAAGAGGCTTTTGACCTCCCTGAAGGTTAATATTAGAATCTTGGTATCTGTAAGGCACTTTAAGAAACTCGGGTGAAAGGTGAAGTAACCTAATAAGGAACAAAAAAGAAAATCACTGAACGCTGAGCTTGCTGACTTTGCATTGCACGTGGCCTGTCTGTAGATGCAGCACGATATAAAGGAGTAATTACTTAACTTTTTCAGAATGGGGCTGTAGTGGGAAAAATAAATGCTAGGGAGATCTGCTTTTTATACACAAAATATGTACAAGTAGCAACTTTATGATCATTTTGTTACAGCTCTTAAAATGAGCTGGTGTGCTAGGCTTCCACCTGGTTCCTGTTCTTTTTTTGCTTATCTTGCATGCACGTATTAAATGCTTCACTACGAAGAGGCAAAATGCTAACCTAACACTGGGAGCTTCTCTCTGGTTTGGGGAGAACTGGGGATCTGCTAACGAAGACCATTTCAGAGCAAAGCCCATGTTTAGTAAATACTGTCAGGGAATCAGCAACCATGCAGGAAGATACTGATGTATTTGCAACCTCATGGGGTTTATTTTTTTTTCGTAATTTCACCTTACCTGCTATCTTTCAGTTACCAATCTCCAAAAAGCTCAGCTAATCAACACCTGGAAGTAAATGAATTAACTAGATTCACCCAAACCAGAAAAGCAGATTGAACTCGGAGGAAATTTTAATTTTAAGTGTATGTCTTGGACTGCTACCAGAAGCCCTTTAGAATGTCATTGTTCTTTGGGGGAAATTTGGATGTGGACAAAAAGACCATTAATAAAGGCTGTCAAAACATCTGTTAAAAATCTGCAAGTTACAAAATATGCATTAAAAAGATAATTAAATATAGATGGTACAGTTTAAAGGTCTTTATTTTCTAGTTTGTAGAAGTCTTCATGGGGTAGGCTTAAGCTAGGTATACCACTGGAATTTTTATGTTAAGAAAGGAGGAACAAAACAAAGACCAACCATTCCCTCCACTCCCCTCTCCCTTCCCCAGTTCCTAGTCAGAGTGTACAGGAACAAAAAGTTTTCTCTCTCTGGAGAGCAGAGGAGGAAAATGGCCGTTGTAAGTGAGAAAAAAAAAGCACATTGCTGTTCTGCTCAACTAATAGGAATGCAGAAGACCTCTGCCCTTCTCTCCTTTCTACGGGAACTGCCTTCTCCTCTACTTAAGACCCAGCATGTGTCTGCTCCTTTCCAGCTATTCCTAGCTGGAAAATAAGAATGTAATTTCCCTCCTATTTTCTTGGCTGAAAGTTTTTAGCTCTGCCAGCTGGGATGTCTGCACCGGACTGACTCTGCACCTGTGCTGGGCGCTGGGGTAGAGCTGGACCTGCTGCCCTCCCCACTCATCCCAGGGGACATGCACTCTGCTGCAGGTAGCTTAACCCTTGGGTGAACCACACACAAGTGGCTTTGCCTGTGAATTGCATTTCAGCCAACTTCTTGACTAAGGACTCCCTGCCACTTTGAGCTGGAATCCCCAGAAAAGCTACTTGAAATCAGTTAGGGTACCTATCCCCCATCTCCTTGCTGTTGGTTTTTGAGTTTTGGGGGATATATTTTTCCTTTCTGAACTTGTATTTTGTGGGTTTAAGGTTATGACTGCTGTCTGAAAATCCAGGCTTGGCTCACTGACAGCATACGTCTGATTCTGTGTTAGGGATTGTTTGTGTGCCTGTGTGTGTTGCAAAGTCCCTGAACTGTACCAGGATCTCTGGCAGCGGGTCCTCGTGAAGCACCAGCCTGGCTGGCATTATAAAGGAAATGGTGAAGTGCATTTCAGGCAAAAGAGATACACCACAGGGTGTACTTAAAGTGGAGATGACTTATAAGGTGAACTTAAAGGTTCACCTTTTGTTCTAATTGACAATATTTTGGGAAGACTGTGACCTGCAAACTCACCAAGCTAACATCATATCAAGGAGAAGGGGAATATGTCCAAACTGAATGCTCTTTAAGTAAATCTGATTTCTAACCCGACTGCAGCCCAGAAAGGACCAGACGGGGTCATCATTCCCAATAACTACTGTGACTTCTGCCTCGGAGGCTCCAATATGAACAAAAAAAGTGGCCGGCCTGAGGAACTTGTATCGTGCTCAGACTGTGGGCGCTCTGGTAGGTGACTCCTTGTTGCAACTTTCTTGTACAAAGGCGTTTGTATGATTTGGTTTTTGCTCCTTCTGAAGATTTTGAAGAAAGGCAGTGCATTTGGGAGGGGATAGAAGATGAGGTCTTACCTCTTGACTGTGTTTGTGGGAAAGGATGACTGGGAAATTTTCTGTCATAAAACCCATTGTTGGATTCACATTTTTAAGCTACTGGGGTCCTACAAAATAATAAAGTTTTAATGTATTTATTGGCTTCTGTGAACATTGGTACATGTACAAGTTGTTCTTCAAATGGAAGGAGAAAATCCTATGACAATGTTAAAGAATGGGCTCTGTCTTCAAATGCTGCAATTACAACTATAAATTACTTACAAGATTTATGAAAGTTGCATGACAAGCATTTCCATTGATTACACATTTCATGCATTTCTTCATCCAAAAAAGAAAGAGGGAGGAAATTACAGGGTAAGGATGGGGGTAGCTGTCAAGAATTATCCTCTTACAAGATGACTATCATTAATTTTGTTTAAAGAGCTTTTTATTTCTCCATTTTCTTCCCTTCTCTCTTTTTAAATGTAGACAATTGTGTCTTTCCCATTCTGAGTTGTCTTTATTTCTGGACTGTTGTTTTCTTCCTTCCTTTCTTTCTTTTTTTTTTTCCCTTCCTGTCTCTTTTTTGGGAAATTTTATCCCAGCTGAGCAGTTATTTATAGCTCGCATGGGAGGTGGTGGCAGTGGTAGAGGGAATGGGAGACCTTTAACAACTGTATATTCCAGCTTTGGTCCACGTTTCCAGTTGTGATGTCTCTGGACAGTGGTGATACTAGTCATGATAAGACCATCAAATGGAAAGATGAAAACCAGAGACACCTTGGAATTCAGTATTGCTGCTGCTTCTGTACTGTATTCGCTAAAAGATGTCTGTCGCGTGGTGGCTGAAATGTGATGGGGAGTGTTCTTGTGCTAAGAGAATGGCCTTTTTATGCTCCCGCTGAAATTCATAGTAAGCCTCTTACCACATTCAGTAGGAGCAGGATGAGACTCTCACTGGCAAATTGCCTTCTGCAGTTGTTGTGACCTTTGAAGATATTCTGAAATGATATTGACTTGTCATCAGAGGACCGATAGCAAACCCTTCGTTTTTCTCCAGGGGTGTCCTTATGAACGCTGTGCAGTCAGGGACATGGACCTTTTAGTGTATATGTGTTTGCTTCTTAATAACTGAAGGGGGAAGCTCATGCGGTCTGAGGTGCCATCTTGGAAGATCATTGCCCTTTCCCTTTATTGTTATAGTTCAATATAACTCATTTCAGCAGTGTCCTGATTCGGCACAGTGAGATGGATCCATGGTTTTTGCTATTTAAACATTGCTGTGGTGATTATATCAGAATGTAACACAAATACATTAATTCCCTTGATTCCTTAGTGTGATAGAACAAGTAGATCCGTATGTAACCTGAATTGTACAAAATCAGTTCCATTAAATGCTATCCTTTTACAAATTCTGACCTACCTGGGTCATTTATAGGGGTCTGCAATGCTGTGACTGATGTGTGATGAAAGTGATTAAGGTACAACCACACACTAATCTGTAAACTTAAACAATGAAAACTCTTTGGTGGCTGCTATCTTTCTCTTTCTTGATAATGGAGAACATTTTCATTATACTGAAAGAGAGGTCATTGAAATTATATTGTTTCTTCCCTTCACAAAGTCAGTAAAATCACATCTTTACAAGGTGGTTCGTCTGCCAATTATTTTGTTATGTCCATTTTCTTTTCGTGAACAGGATTCAATTCTTCATTTCTCAAGCAATGCAGTGTACTTGTTATATGGCTGATTCCTGTAGCTGGAGTGGGGACCAAACAGTTGGTTGCTTAATACCATGCTACTGTTTCTGAATAATAAAATAGCTGTTCCTTAAAATCTCACACTTTCATTTTGCTGAGGCACAAGAGACATCTTTTTCTCTGCCTTTCCTGAAGAGGGAATTTGGAGGCTATACTGTTAATCACATAATGTGTTCGATTGAGGGAGAAAATAAGCCTCAGTCTTGCAGTCTTGTTTTTGTTGTTGTTGTTGTTGCTATTGATGTCCTGTGTGGAGAATTTCCTGCTCCATATTGAAAGTTGGGTTGACTCACACACATTTGACTCACACACAGTGTTCCCCAAGAAAGGTCACTTCTCATCTTAGCTGTTGAACTGTATATATTTGTTTTGGTGGTTTGGGGTTTGGTTTTTTTTTTGGAGGAGATGCCATGAAATTGGCATAAAAGCATTTGTTTAGGTTACTTTCACTTAGTCGTCAAAATGTATTTCATTTTGACTACAGAGGAGGCTCTTTAGGATCAGGGGAAGGACGGGGATAAAAAAAAGTCCCGAGGCTGATGAGCTACCTGGTGTGTTACATTTCTATAGCAGTGAATTTGTGACAGTTGATGCCAGTTTGAAGGACAGTCATTGTGTTTAGAGCTAACGGTGTCTGATTACTTATACGGTCTAAAAATCTTTTAAAATTGATCTAAGTAATCATGAGAAAATATTTTAATGTCTTTTGAAGAGAGGAAAATATGATTAACCCTTTCGCTGCCATAGCTATGGGCACCTGTGTTGTTTGTAGATTTTTTTTCTTTGAAAGAGAAACTGATCCTTTTTTATTTTTCTTACTCCAGTTCTACTGAGCTATGTTGTTGAAGTGCGCGGGCACATACAAGCACACACCTATGAGCTTGATAGTCTGAATTGTTTAATAATAATGATGATTAAAAAATTATGATGATGATGCCTATTGCTTAACCCATGTGCTGATATATTCATCATACATGTCAGCTCATTTGGGAAGAGAAGGCAGGAGGGACGAAGCAGCGCCAGCACGCACTACGGAGGACTTGTTCGGTTCCACGTCAGAAAGCGACACCTCGACCTTTCATGGCTTTGACGAGGACGATGCAGAAGAGCCTCTCTCGAGCCGAGGAGGTGGCTGTGGTGGCAGCTCTCCCTCTGCAGACAAAAAGGGCGGCTGCTAAAATAACTAAAAAGACACACAAACTCTGAGTGATTTGCTGTCCTTTTTACTACTAGGATTATTATTACCTTTTTCTTTTTTTAATTTTAGGTCCTTGGGTTTTTGGGGTTTTTTGTTGTTATTTTTGTTGTTTTTCCTGTGGGGTGTACACTGAAAGCACAAGTGTTTAAAGCTTTTGACAACTACTTTGAAGAGACAGAAGGTTTTGATTTTCCTGTTATTTTTTTCATTTTAATTTGTTTTCCTCCCACCTCCCCCCCTTCTCTTTCTCTCTGGAAACATAAAAGGTGGATTTAATATTTTTTTTAATAGTGAGCAGAGTTGATTTTCTTGTCTTTTAATATATATATCGGCAAACCACGAAAAATACAGATGGGTTGGAGAGCAGAAAGCAAACGCAAATAGTTTTTTTTAATTATTATTATTTATATATTCTATATATTATTAGAAAAACTACTTTTTAAATAAAATTATAAAAAAAAACACAAAAAAGCAATGGATGTCTACTTGATAATAGAACTGTTTCTAGAGAACCACTGTGGGCGGACTCTATTGGAGGACAAGGAAACCCTTGATGTGATGGCTTCTGCGTTTTGAGATTTTGCACTTACTGTAGCATGTGGAGTTTGGCTCTTCTTGTACACCTGCTACGCTTGTCTTTAACAGCCTGAAAACACAAGCAGCACCATTGAAGACCATGACCTTGGGGAACACGTTTCCATCCCTCCTTTGGACACCTTTATACTCAATAGATCTCTTCTTCCCTGCACCCCTTCATGTCTTCCTCACTCCGTTCTACTTTTTTTTTCTTTTCCTTCACCTTTCACTTCATGGACAGCGATTTCCAAGCATAGGGATGAAATATGAATGGCAAGTCGTAGACGTCAAAGACAAAACAGATGGAGGAGCAGAATCATGGAAGAAATGATATGGAAAAATACCTCACCTGTACTTTTCTTTCCATTTTTAAATTTTAATTCACAGCATTTTTTCCTGTGTCGCCCAGTTTTTTCTCTCTGTAGTGTCTTGTGAGACACTTTGTTTGCTTTTCAATAGCTTCTCTTGACATAAACCAAAGCAATAGTCATTAAAGTTCCAAGGGCAATGGAGAAGAGTGACTCCCTTCCCAGCGACTTTCCCAGAAAGGAGGAAACATGCAGCAGGATTTGAAAGGTATGTCTGAGCTGAAATGTCTTTCAGTCAATTGTGAAATCTCTGTGCCCTGGATTTTCAACAGACCCTTGACTGAGCTTTGTTGTAGGAGTAAGTCCCACGGATTAAATTGTGTTGTGAGTCCCATGGATTAAATTGTGTTACGTGCCACATTCACACGCCTGGTGAAGCTAAGGGAAGTTCTGTGGGAGCAGGATCCAGCCTCGTTGTACACTTTGAAGTGATGCAAAAGGAGTCAGTGTGTAGGTCACGTTTTGCTTTCCTAATGCAGGCAAAAATCTCCCTGAAGTGGGAGCAGGATTAGGTTCTAAGGATATATTTTTACTGATGTGTATAATGCCAAACAGGTGAAATCATGACCTCATTTAAATTAGAGGCAAAACAGATATTTATCTGGGCAGTGCCTAATCCCTTAACTGGAGGTGTGTGGTTTTGATACCAAAATAAAAATCTCAGCCTTGCAATGAAGATTTTGGATATATATTGTTCTAATGCATGAATGAAGCCTAACCAAATGGATTCTGTTTCTCCTGTTACTTTTGCTGGAGTAGCACAATACTGTCTGTGAGAGCTCTTTCAACTTTTTTCCTCCTCTATAAACCTTAAAAAAAAGAGAAAGGATCCAATCTCATTTTTTTTTATTGTTCAATTTAGACATGGAAAAAACAGTGGCCAGATTCTGCTTTAGGTGCATGGGCATAAATCCAGAATACATGCTAACTGATGTCTAGATTACATGAATAATGTGCCTTCAGAATGGTGTTGCAAAACGTTATGAAATACCTCACAATCATGCACACCTGCTAGGAGAAAGCCTTGTTTAAGATTTCGCTGTATTGATAATCCTTTTCTGTTGTTATTCTGTTGCTGCTAGTGTATTATAATCGATCAAGTGTCAAATCAATAATATTTTGACTTAACACTGTCAATGAGAAGTGTACTTTAACTGATAAAAACATTCATTCCTTCCACAACCAGTCTTTTTTTCTCTGAAGGAACACAAGATAAATTTATAATATTCTGCCACTCTTCCATATTTACTCAAACTTCAGATGGTTTCCAGGGGTGAGGCACAGGCATACAGGCATCTGCTTTTCCAAAATTCCTGAAAGAGTTAGGACTTAGTTTGCATATCTGTATAATTTTATATATGTGTGTGTGTGGGTAAACATGTATCAGAAATGTATGTACACAGACACATACACACATATAAGTAACGCACACGTTAAAATAAAGAGCAACAGAAGTCAAAATGGAAGATACTTCCCAACCAAGAATGGGGTGGAACCAGCCCTTGTGTGAGGCACTGTGGGCTCACTTGTTCCATGCTGACCTTACTGTAACCAAAGAGTAATACCAATAAAGTCCAGTGGATTTTGTCTAAATTTACGCTAATGTCACTGAGAGCAGAATCTGATCCAGAAGTAGAGTTGTTCCTAGTTCACAAATAAGTACTGCAAATCTGAAATGTTACAGAATTTAAAAAATGAAGTTCAAATTGATTTATTCTGCTACTCCTGCCCTTCAATCCTGCATTCCTTTAATTTTTTTTTTCTTTCTCTTGCTACTCTTTGATGTGCCCATGTGAACAACAGGGAAAACAGAAAAGGAGCAAGTACCTAGAAATGTGCCAAATCCACAGTAAACAAACCTGATTTCATGCATCCATCTTGCATCTAGTTCATGTATCCAAGTAGCAGTCATGTCATGCAGATTAGAAGGTTAAGAAAAGAGTTTTATTTTTACCCAGTGTTCCTCAAAATATGATCAGAGTATGCTCTGAGAGGGAAAAGCTCAGAGGAGTAATGGAGACCTGAATTATCAAGGACATGAAGAGAGTTCAGTTTTCATTTGTCTCCCTTGTACAGCCTGAGAGGTGTAGGCTTTGCACACTTGGAACCAGCCATCTGCCCCTGGCCACTGGTGCAGGGATGGCAGCACAGAGCTCAGCGTTTGCCCAGCGCTGTATTTACCCAGCTTCTTGCATGCGGTTGCAGCCTATCCCAAGCTCCATGCTGTTGTGCTGACTATAGTCCTCACAGCACCTGGGCTAGCTAGCTGAAACCTACCCAGGTACGTCTTTCTGAAGAACTCCACTCACTGCATCAACTGCAGAATAGGCATATTCTAAATATAATTTTTTCCAAGTGGAGTCCTTACCATTGTCTTTTGTGAACCATGCCTAACACATTCTGGGCTCTTCTGGAATACAAACAATGATCAGATGCCCATAATTCATTAAGTCTTGATTTAGTTTCACAAATGCAGTTACTATAACAATGCATACAGTCTTAATCCTTTCGCAACCTAACCACCCATCTTTGTCACAACTGTGTAGGACAGTACCCTCAGAAAGAAGCCACAACAGCTCAGAGAGTGCATAAAATTGCCAGCTGACATTTATTACAGATAGCATAGAAAAATACCCATCGCTGTTACTTATACCATTAATGTGTATATGGACGGTCACTGGTTCAATCTAGTCCTCAGAGAGGAAGGAGGGTAAAATAAATTCATCATTATGGAGAGCAGAGCAGTCCTTGGATTCCTCAAGATTTCTTATTAGGGTGAGATAACCAACATGAGTTTAGTCCAGCAGGCTGAGCAGTGTGGTACTGACCAGAGGAAGGCATCAGTTATAGGGAGGAAATGAAGATGTAGAGATGGAAGCTAAAAGAGTACTTGTTTAAGCTAGGTTGTAAAGTAGCATTAATGGTGAATGTGGAATGGAGTGTTGGTATGAAAATGAAATATCCTCAGGGCAGGTACTGCTGGAGTGAAGGCTGGGAACAGGGAAAGAAGGTTGGTTGCTTCTAACTCAAAGATGAAAGCAAAGCAAAGGGGCTGCTACATGAGACCCTCTCAGAGGGATGAGAGGAAGATGACAATGATAATGAGGCAGAAATATATGAGGAGATTTCATAAGTGCAACCAAAAAAAAATATATATAAAAAAAGACGAGCCTGCCACTAGCATAGCCGGGTCAGAAATGAGGGAACCGCACAGTGCCAATTGTAACTTCAAAGGCACAGAAGTCCCAAACCAAACTAGGAAGGCATAAAGAGAGTTTTCAACATGAATTCCGGATTGTACCTAAAAAATACAGTCATCTTTGAAATCAGAAAGGAATGTGATGCTCTGTATTCCCCAGTGATTTCAGCAGTTCAATGAGACCTGCTGTTCTGAGCTTCATAAGATCTTTGAAGGTGCAGTCCTTCAACTAATCACAAGCCTGGCTCTTCCAGTCCTCCAAAGAAGTCCTTCTTATTAGAGGAAGGTTAGCACAAGGCTGTCCAAAGATTCTTCTGAAACATATGCTTCCACACAAACCATGTACCAAAATAAGACTGTTTCGATGTGACGTGTGAATAAAGGGATGTCTCATTTCAGGCCCTAAATTCAGACTTTTCTGGGTTTAATAATGTGAGCTGTTTCCTCAGGCAGCTTTCTACTGCTCCATACTAAGGGATCTTAGAAAAGACACATAATTTCCTGAGCTATCCTCTGCAAACTCTGATTCACAGATGGGAGCAGGAGAAAGAGGGAAGTGACGTGCTGCTTGAGCAGCTGATTAGGGGAAAGAATGGCTATGTGGAATGTGCATCGATCCTTAGCATGTTCCCTTTTGTGGCACTTAATTAGTTGGCATTTTAGCAGGGGCAGACCTCAGATCTTGTGTGAAACCAGTTTAAAATTTTAAGCATGATAATATATATGGAGAAAAATTTAAGAAAATATGGGACTCTGGCATAACAGTTAAAAATATAAAAGGAGATCGTGAGGCATGTGGCAGAACAGGGACGGAACTGAAATCTATTTTGCTTCACTTTGCATCTCTTTCCTCCACTCAGGCACCCACAGTTTTGTGGGTTGGATATTTATTTCTTGTATATGTAATGGTGCTTGAAATAACATTGTACATATGTGGTAAGGTCATAAATGTTGAGCCTAGGCTGCTGAAACAAGGTCCAGAGAGAACTTTGCCACTGGCTTCAGAAGGATTAGCACTGGGCTTTCTTAGCTATTGCTTCTATTGAATACAACCTCACTGTTAATCCGCTTGCTAGTATGGTGTAGACAAGCTCTGAGATGGCCATTTGTTTCAGCAGAATGTGTTATTAGAATCCCCTCCCCGCATTGTTTTGCCTTTGAGCTTTTACATTAGTTATTCATTTTGAGTTCTAGTTTGCCATTTTACAGACCTCAGCTTAGGCTCTTGATTGAAGACAGAGACTCAGTTTGCTGCCTGCTGATGCACGGAGCAAATGAGAACTGCACCCAGAGAGTCGCTGAGGCCGGACTGTGCCGGGTAACCACTGCGTTCTCTCTCTCCTGCCTTGGCCTTTCTTTGGTTAATTCTTGCCATGATATTTTGAGATGGGCCCTAAAATTATAATTCAAATACCATCAAACTATGGAGCTTTCAAAGCCTGGCTCCTCATGCAATTTGCCTCTTCCCTGTGGCAAGCAGTTTTACTAAATCAATTCCTCAAGCAAACATTGTATGGACCCCACCGGGAGTCATCTTATTATAAAAACTGCAAAATCTGCCCAGTGTGTTTTGTGCTACAACATATGTAGATGTTTCCAATAAACACCCATCTCTTATTCTCCATGATTTTTTTCTTATTTATATAAAATTTGTAGCTATGAGTACATGTAAAGCATGAGGCACATGCATGTGTTCATGCCGGCATGGGGTTGTTTTGACAAACCCTCACAGTGCAGGAATGTGGCCAGGCTGAGTTTTTGCTGACTGAGCCATTACAATAAACCCTACCAACCTTTGTTCTTTTTGCCAGATATCTACCAGGGTTGAAAAAAACCCCCAACCTGTGTAAATACCGTAGAATACTGAAATTGGGTCAGAACTATTTTCATGTCCCTGGCTGTATCTCCATAAGTTGCCAATTTCAGAGAAGACAAGTTGTAATAACATTTAGAAAAAAACCCCAACAAACAGCTGTTGCGATTTCAAGTTCTGATATCCCGGTTAAGGGGATGCTTCCTGTTCATATCTTTGAGTTACTCTTTTGGTCACTGGCGTCTCCAAAGATTTTGGACTTTTGTGTCACCCAGAACTGATATGAGAGGTGTGGGGAAGACATGAGGGGAGGCACCTGTGTTTTGTGGTAATAACGAGATTATTTTATTGGCTATCTAATACTGCTTAGGTGCCTAGCGGTACGCAGCTTAGTCCATTCATGGATTAAACAACACAAAATGCAGTCTTTCACTTATTTCCAGCAGTTATCATATTGCTGCCACCCTATGTGTATCGTTCAGACTTCTAAAAATGTCTTTTGTGCAGCGCTGCATACACTTGTGGCTCTGTACAAACGATTAGCAATGTAGCAATGTAATCAGAGCAGGATTTCATAAGCAAAGGTCTTAACCCTATAGTGAAGGGACAGCTATCTAAGCTGAATGATGAAGGTTATTTAATGATGTTCACAGTAAGAAAGACTGACAGCATTTGGTACCTTTCTTTTGGATATGCTCCTTCATATCCTAGTTGTTTGTTTTGTATTTACTTATGGCTCCCACGGTTAGTTGAAACTGAGACTGTCGAGCTATATTTTCAAAGAACTAGAATGCAAACAGTGTTGGAAGGTTGGTTTGTGCTGCTTCTGTTTTATTCTGAACGCTTGCTTTTGTTGTCTGTTTGAGTTTGTTTAGTTTTACTTTGTATTGCCTTTCCCTCTGCAGTCAGCCCTGCCCTCAAGGACTCCAGCATCCTTCAAGCAAGACATTTCAGAAGAAGGCCAAGAGAAGCCAGGATGCTTTGATACTTCTCCTCTGCTTTCCCTGACCCTCCCATACCTGTGTTTCATCTGGCACAGGAGCCTGGACTGTGGGAAGTCTGCTGCCAACCGTTGAGAGAAGTTCTGGGGATGCCCTCAGCTGGTGCAATACAAAGAAGTTTTTTAAAGTCTTGATTTCACTTTCTTTTAAGCGTGTGTATAAACCCAGGTCAAACTGGAATTGATCTACAGTAGAACTGACTGAAAAACAAACAAACTGAAAAAAGACTTAACTATTTTATTTATTTCAATATTTAAGAGAGAAAAGAAGTGCTGAAGTTGCACAGTATTTTTGTTTGAAATACATTTTACTTCAAATTTTAAATGCAATTTTGTGAAGACATGAAATTTTAAAAAGCACTTAATGTAAAATAAAGACTGAATATTTACTTTAAGGAAAAAACTTTTTTTAAATAATGAAAATAAAGATCAACTCTGCTCTCTCTCTTACTTTAAAGAAGCCATTCATACATGTGCTGGGTATCTTTGTTTTTTGCAAATTGGATGTGGTAAGTGAAGATTGTTCTGGTTTACTTTCTCCTTAATAATATTATCCTGTTAGATGCTTAAAACTTACTTTGCTGTACTGTGTTAGGCACAAATCTGAACAAAACCTGTTGAAATAGCAAAGACCAAGCTCAGTGGCTGGATTTTTTTGTTACCAGATTCTGTGTCCAATTGAAAGGACTGTCTTCTCCCAGTAGGATTGATGTGTCTTTTCTTCACAGTAAAAGAGGTTTGCTCTTGAGCAACTCTGTGAAATACTTCTGCTTCTGAAAGAGGGGTTTAAAACGGAAAAACAACTCTGTTAATTTTAGTATTATTTTTTGCTTTGGTAATTCCACAGCTGATTGTGAGTTGGTTGTAAGGGAAGTATCTGAATGTTCAAGTGCTCTTGGCATGGAGCTTCCTGTTGGAGTCAAGGATGATGCCATGTGTAGGAACCTTGTGTACTTCAGCCCTTTCTTAAGTGGTAGTGGACTTTGAAAAGTGTACAGGTGCACCCACCCACATGTCAGCAGTAAGCAACAGGGGTTACTCAGCAGGAGAAGAATGTGAGTTCCCTCAGCTACAATCCTAAATTGTCCTGTGAGGCAGCGGTGAGGGACGTTCACATCCTGAATTCTAAGTTGTTAGTCATCTTCTCAGTGAAGTAAGGTGTTCTGCTCCGCACAAGCAATGGAGGATTTTGTCGGCTGCCAAATCTGCTGACAGTGGATAGCACAGGACTGTTTGCTGTCATATGTGGTGCAGTCTAGTAAGGATGCAGGATAGCCTTGTGTCCTAGGAGAAGGGTATTGGACTTGGCTCTGAGATTAACTTCTCCTCTGTAACAGCGGTGCCAAATGTACCTATTGGTGTAGACCTAGGGTAGAGATAGAAAAAGTGGCTTTGTTAATGTGGCCGATGTTGGGTTTCGGAGTGAAAAAAACTATGTCTACAAAAAATGCATCCTGACTAGGTGAAGCCGCCAGAGAGCCTGATCCTGCATCATGTTTCTTGCACACCTAAAACTCAAGCTCACCTCATGGAGAGTTTTCCATGTGCCAGTAGCAGCAGATTTTGTCCTCTTCTCCCTTCCCCTTCTCCTGCTTCTTCCAAGATTAACACATTGGGCCAAAAATAACCATGTAAGATGTCTGGTAGACCTGAGTCCTGCTCCCCCTACGTTAAATGACAAAATTTATGACCTAATTGGGCTCTTTAGCAGGATGGGTTTGTTTTGTTCATTTTGTTGGTGTCTGTACTTGCAGTGGTGAACTGCCTCTAGAGAAAAAAAGAAATCAAATTTTATTTCAACAAAATATAACAAGACGCACAACTGTAATGAAGGTTTGCAAACTGTAGGGTCTGTGTTCAGTTTGTGTAATATTCCTTCCAAATAAAAGTTCTGCTTCCAACATCCCCACTGTATATTCCTCTGTAAATATTACTTTATCAAACCAATTCCACAAGGTCTTTTTTAGTGCAAATAATCTTCTTTTAAAGAGACATTGTTGAATAACATACTACTTGTACATATACTTTTCTAAGTTCTCCATTGTTTATAATACCCTCTCTGAAGCTTAAAATAAAACTTCCTCCTCTATTGATTTTGTTTCCCTTTTCCATTTTGTAAATTATGACTTTTGTCCCTGGATTTTGTTTTGTATTTCTTAATGAAGCATGACGTTAACCAAGAATTCTCTTCCTTTTTCTCTTTTACTTTCTCTTCTCCATTCATTGGACTACAGAAACTGGTCCTGTTGCTTGCTATAGTGAAGGTAGGCAGGAAAGAAAATACTGCTTTTGTGTAGGACTCATTTTAAGAGTGCTTCCTATTATTTGGTTATAATAGACGATCTTCCTAAATATTTTTGTATTTAATAGCCTTCTCCATGAGATTTAATAGAGTTGCATTAATTTAGATACAAAGGTGGAGTCTAAATTATATGAGAGCTTTTCATATAGATTTTAGTGGTGTTGCCTTATTGTGACCCTACCTATGCCATTTCTAATCCAGTCACTGGAGTAACTGGAAACTGTGGTTCCCTTTGCTGCATTTCACAGTGCAGGCATGAACCCTCCCTTTCCCTTTACACACATTAGGTTAGTAGTATGGTTGTACAGGATAGAAAGAGAAAGAGGAAATACGGTTTCAGATTAGATGCCAACTTTTTAGGAAATTCTGTGTGTCCTCTTCCCTAATAGGCCTGCTGTCATTTTTATGAAGCTCTGTTGCATTCCTCTGCCTTCTCATCAATTTCTCTGCTACGAGCAGAGGCTATAGATGGCCTTTTTTACTTTGGCAGCTGCTTGCAAAAATAGCAGCTGAGGTGTAGTTTTTAAGAGCCCCGATGTGGGTACAGATGCTTTAGAGTAGTGAACAGCCCCTCTAGCAGCTTAAATGGCAAAAAAAGTCCTAAAGAGAACATCAGAAATTAATCCAGTCAGGCAACATAGGAATTATACTGAATTGTACAGATGGGCTCCTACCTGCCTAATTTTTAATAGTTGTGCGTGACGGCGTGTGTGTCTTTGAAGCAGAGCATTAACTATTCTTGATCTTTTCTGGCCTTTCCCTATAAAGTTTTATTTTTCCCATGTGTAATTTTAATTTCCATGAGTGTTTTGTTTCTTCACTCTTTCTTCAGGTGAATGTAACTCGAAAACTCCACTGCTTGCCTTCAGACTTTGTCTTTACCTGTCCAAGGCCTTTGGCTGATTCATTGGAGAAAGGAGGAAACCAAAAGGCAGTTTCAGCTACCTTTGATGTCCTTAGTCACTGTGGCTGTTGAGAACCTGTTTGGGATCTGATAGAGCAGCTTTTGGGCTCCTTACTGGGTTGTCCTCAGCTGTTCTGTGGCTAAAAAGTCTTTCCTTCCTTTTGCCCTTTTGGGCCCTGAGGACCAGAGGCAGCTGAAAAGGTGGGGTAAGGTGCTAACCTTATTGCTGAGCTGTGCCGAGAAGGTGGCTGTGACAGTCTCCTTAGAGCGCATACTGGATGATAGGGTTGCTGGCTTTAAACCCCCCCTAGCAACTTCTAATTTCCTTTCTGCAATTTGTTCTCAGATATTCTTACAATAATCTGAGTTGTGGGCCTACAAAACTACTTTTCTTTGAGGATTTCATGGGGGGCAAATAATCTTCTCTTCCTGTCCCAAAGCAGAGAGAGGAGGGAGGGTATGTGATGACAGATCCTGAGCCCCTGGCCATGGCTGCTTTTGTTGTTCTTCTCCTAGCTCCTCTTGAGCTTTCTGCTGTGCTGTATAGGACAGAGAGACGGAGATGGAGGTTGGACCGAGGGCAAAGCTGAATGCTGACAAATCAAAGAAAGGAAAGTTGAAGAAAGGAAGGAAGGAAGGAAACTGGTTGTGGCATCAGTGCACTTTTCTTGTTCAGTAGGTCACCTCCCATTCTAACTCAGTTGTCATTTTCATTGTCCCCAGTGTGATGGATGCAGAGAGCAGAGCTAGACATTTCTGCTAAGGTAACCAGGAGTGAAAGTGTATGTTGAAATTGGCCTTTATGGATGTCTGTCAACACCCTGTTTAGATGAATGGGATCCTTCCCACCACAGCAGAGCTATTGTTGCAGGCTGTCAGACTCCAGAGAACAACTCTGCATAAGTCTTATTGCTTTGAACATTTTTGTGCTTTTGTTGTTGTTGTTGGTTTTTGGGCCTTTTATTTTTTTAAGCCACAGGCCTGGAAATAGAAATGTTCTAAAGGAAAGTTTTAATTTTGCAGAAATTATCTGAACAGAAAAAAAGACCACTGTTCCCTATGCCCCAGAGCAGATTTACGTTGGCATGCTGGCTAGGAAGGTATCTTATTTTCCTGTCTGGAGAAGGGTTCTTGCTGGTGAGAGACAGATGTGGCAGGAGGAGGGAGTAAAAATGTCTGCCAGCATTGTGGCAGCTAATGGTTGCCCCCAAAACCAGGTTTCCCTGGGCTGAGACTGAGCTGAAGGCTGGCAAAGCTGAGGGTTAGAACCCTGAGTTGTCTGGGTGGGCTGAAAATGGCATTGGCTTCTTTGGTTTGACCTGAACTAGAATACTGCCCTGGTTTAAGATTTATTCCAAACTTTTGCTTGGAATCAGGAAAAAAAAATGTGGTTAAATTTGCGTCCTGGAGCTGTGAGCTCTACTTGTAATCAGATCCATCAGCCTACAGATGATAAAAAAAAACATAACCCTTTCTCTCTAAACCCAAGCTTGTAATGCTTATTAGCAAAGACATAAACTTCTCTGTACCCTGTCCCATCCCTAGTGTTGAAGATGGCTGAGTAGGACCTCAACTACATAAAGCATAAGTAGCAGAGCACATAAGCGGTGACTGCTCCCCTTAGCTTTGTCTAGGCTTGTTCAAATTGTAGTTTGATGTGTTTAAGATCTCCATTGTCCCTTGGAAATGATTGTAAAATTGTATTTTGTTTGCTGCACCAAAGCAGGACATTTGCCACAGTTAATCCTATCTTTGATTTTAATGACTTAAGATGAGAACCATGCATCTGTGGCATTTTAATTTCACCAGTACATTTTTTAAGACCTGACTGCATTTTTTGCTGTTTCAACAAATGCTCTTGCTGTGTGTGTGTTGGAAACATTTACCATATTGTCTGTGATTTCATGAAGTTCTGTCCTTGCAGCCTGTAATTCTCCATGGTATGCGCACCATGATGGGAGAAGGATGGCGTTTACCTTTAAAAAAGCACAGATTTCTGGAGCACAGTGTTGTGGCTAATATTGACATCCAGGATGTAATTAGAAACAGTTTTGTTTAATGTTGTCTAAGTTAGCTGTGGTAGCTCCGAATGGCCTCCAAACCAACTATCGCACTGCTATGCAAAAGGCCATACGCTTTGAACGCTGAAGCTGGGCAGTGGGCTGAAGCTCTTGGAACTACTGCTGCCTGCCAGAGAGAGATAGCCGCTCTGGGGAGCTTGCAGAGAGGTACTCCTTCTTTGGAATCCCTGCTCATGGATGGTACCTCTTGAGCGGGAACAGACATAGCCTCCCTTCAATGTCTTAGGCCGAGTGTTTTTTTTCAAAGTGGAGTTTCATTTTTCAGTGCTGTTCATCTTCCATAACCAATTCTCAGTCAGACCTTCCAGTTTATCTCTAGGTTTGCACAGGTGTTAGAAGTCTTTTTTTGCTTGGACTGAAGCCCCTTCTCATTAAGTTGCTTCAGTCTTTGCTGTTAGTGTCCTGGTGTCGGTGGCTTCATTGTGGACTGCAGGAAGAGAATGAATGTGACCAAATCTTTCAGATACAGCCTTCTTTTTTGAAACAGATTAGAGGCTTTAAATAGTGCTGGAGAGAGTTTTGTCAAGCATTGCTGAAAACTTAGCTTGCTAGCTTGGATTTCTTTCATTAGCCAACAACCATTAACTTCATATGGTGATCACAGGAGTCAGTATTGAGGTCAGCACTCCAGTATGAGAGGAAGTCATTGGGTGGGAAATAGTTGAAAACTGTGCTGTCACTATAGGGGTACTTTTATTTTAGTGTCCCATAGCTTTCACATTCACGTAGCACTTTGTACGGTGGAGTTTACATGGGGTGGTTTTAAGCCTATGTCTGAGAAATTAATTTTCCCCTGTTGGTACAAATCTTAGTTGCTTCACATCAGTGCTCTGCTGGGTGTGGCTTAAATGTGTTAAACAACACCAAAGTCTTTCCAGCCCTTTCCTCAGGCTCAACAACTTGTTTTATGGTGCAGTGGATTCTGCAGCTGGATCTTGGCTCAGAATTCTCATCATTGCAGGGATATCTGGGCTTGGGCTTCTTAAAGAACAGGCCCCAGCTCTTTTCAGGTCTTTCCACACCAACTGTGTCTCTGAATGTGTCCATCAGCCTGGAGGCTTAGAAGAGTTTTTAACTATCCACAAGCTCTCTCTAGGTTGAATTCAGATTGCTGTTGTACTCTTCAGACATCCAGATGGTACAGAGCCATGTATTCTTTCACCTGGAGAAGAGGAGCTTTCCTGGGTTAGGGACCTTCATTTCCCTTGCAAGGCCAGGTCAGCCTTTTCTTTAATTTGTCCTCCAAGACCCATTCCTCACTTCCATTAAGGGTGAGATTTTACAAGTACTTCACAATCTGAAAGAAAAAAATGGAGAAGGAGGACATCTGCACCCATTAGATTCCTCTGCGACTGTTTGCATATTTACTGGTCTGGCATTATGTGAAGAAGAACTAGTCCCCGTTAGGGTCCGTGCAGCTATCATTGAGAATTGCCAACCATCTCATGGGTTATGGGATCCCACCTAACAGTGAATGTCAAAGGCGATGAACACCCTCAACAGCTGTGTTGGGGTGACCGGAACCCTGTCAGACCAGTCTGTCTGGTCTGGAGAGGTCTTCCCAACCTTTTTGCCTTTAACAGAACCACCGAGCAACAGTCCCGCTAGCCAATGTAGCAGCCAGGTAAGAGCAGGGTCAGAAGACTCACAGATCCCCGTAGTACCATGAAAGATCATTTTCTGGAATTAAATACGATAATTTTCTACTTCTGTATAGGCTCTGTTAAGCAATTCCTCTGGTGCTGAAAAGTAGCAGGACTAGTGAACTGTTTAATGAGGGACATTTGTGTCCGCTACCGTGGAACTAGCTAATTTCTTGTTTAATCTGATGTGATATTTAGCTGCTATGCAGTACCGGTTGTGTAGGTTAAAGCGACGCTACTCGCTTGTTGCAGGTAGACAAAGAACGGCGTGCGCTTTGACTTGGCTGATCTGGGCTGGAAACTCTGGTGAGCTCTGAGCAAACAGATCACGGATTTTAATCTGGTGTTTTTCCAGTGAAAAACAAACAAAAAAAATCCTACTGTTTTGGTGTCTCTGGCAGCATTTTGTTGGACAATTACTCAGAAAGGCTGTTAAATAACTGAACTGAAAAATATCCCAGTGAGGATAAAAGATTTTGGTTTGATTCGAAACGAAACGCGTTCTCTTTTTCTCAATGAAACGACCCTTTCCCACTGCCAAGTGTGCACAGGCTTGAATGAAACATTTCATTTGTGAGTATTTTTCCCCCCTCTCTTAAAAACAATTCTATCGAGCTCCTTTTTGAAGCAAGGTACTGCTCCAAAATGAAAGTCTGACTTCCTTTTTGTGAAACTCTGGCACAAAATCTCACCCTTTCCGAAAAATCAGTTTCTCCCTCTGCTGCCTCTTAACCCTTTCTCCCCTCCTGCTTGCTTTTGACTGAAACTACTTCATTCAAATTCACTCCTTCACTCAGATGTTTAGATCACCCTGAAAGTGCATTTTTTAGAGAGTAAACTGAGACATTTCACCCCCTTCTACTGAGCGCGTACTGATGCTCTGCAGGGTGCAGTTACAGCTCTTACTTCCCTCTAGATATTGATGTTGCCGGGACTTTGATGGGGAAGTGAAAACTGACTGCCATATGATAAAATCTCGGTCGGCACTTAGAAATTCCCAACCAAACAGGGAGTTTAACTAACGGAGAAGGGAAAAAATCAGTAGACGATGGGATTTTTCCAAGTTCTGGCACTGCATTGCAAACAATGGAGAGTGTGTGTGGAGAGCACTGCCCATTTGGCAGCTGAAAGGGTTTCTTTAAATTGAGGAACTGAAGTAACTTGCTCCAAATTGTTTTTGTTTGTGTTTAGTTGAGTGAGGCAGTTCTACTTATGTCTGAATATACAATCACATTAGCAACTGTGTAAATTACACTTGCACGGGAAAGTCAGACTTCTTGCATTTACATGGTGTTCACATGGGTTATCAACTGTTTACCCATCACGTGCTGAATTTCTTTACCTGGATGATACATGGTTACCTCATGTAACAGCAATGAGGTCGTTGCCTATGCAATGGCATGGTGTTTTCTGCATAGTTAAGTTTATTTAATATTAAAATGGTGACATTTAAGTAATTTCTCTGGAGTTTGCCATTTGATTTGAAATTTCTGGAACCGTGCTGGCAGGGAATTAGTCTACAGTCAGTCCTTAATTTTTCTAGAACATTTGTCCAGTCATTAGTAATACTCCTCCCTTTTCCCTTTCCTTTACCCTAATTCATCCGCATAAACCCAGCCTACCTTGTTCTCAATCGACAGTTACTTTTATGGAATGGCTGTTTCACGGTCTGTGGGTGAAATCACCTCTGAGGTCCTCCCCGCAGCCCTCAGTGCTTGAGGGGGACCGCAGCGGTGCAGAGGGGTTGTCTTGATGCTCTCCATACTGACTGGGTGAGCATGGCCTGTATTTAGTGAAGAGGTGCCCACGTGACGAAGTATTGCCTGTCATGCTTTCCCGAGTAATCCCAGTGGAGAAGCCCCGGTCGGAGTGCCCTGAGGAAACAACGTGTCCCATCCACTGTCACCGCCAGCTCGGGTTAGACACACTTTGTCGGGTCAGTGCGAAAACGCTGGAACCGGTCTTTGCGAGCACTACCTTGATAACGTGGGCAGCGCTGGGCATCCCTGCAAGTGTGCTGCCGTCTGTCCTGCTGTGTTAGTAGGGCAGTTTAGCACCAGTAATACTGGGGAAGGTCCAGGTATTTGGACAGCAGATGTGGATTCAAGCAGGTAGCAGAGTTCCTTGTTCAGGTTAGAGAGAGGAGGAGGGGCAGAGCTGATATCTTGTTTTATGGGGGTTTTTAACAGAGGTAACGCTCTTGTGGAAGGCTATTCAGGCTGCTGTTTCCCTAGCATTTTAAATACCACCCCACTCCTCTCATTATAGTTGGGGATTTTGGCTCTCCCAGGGGGGAGGAGATGTTCTAAATGGGCTGCCAGGGAGGTGGATTTAATGCACTAGGAAGAACTGGCTTCACCAAGTTAAAAAGCAAAACAAAACCCAATCCTCCATTCCTATTTTTAGTGTTTATGACCAAGTATTTTTGCTTGGTTGCTCATTTTGAAAGGGTTTAGTGAGCCTGCCAGTTGATTGAAAGCTCTGTGGTGTGTGAGCTGGCCTGGCTGGGGAGCCTGCAGTGCATAGCGACGAGGTCGGAGCCGCGCCGGAGGTTTTTTTCCACTGCAGTTTGTTGAAGGGTAACAAAAATGTCCCCTGGGCAAAGGGGATGTTGGCTTTCCAGGTTGTGGTGATTCATCTTGTCGGGATAAGCAGCCTTCCTCCCACTCCCGCGTTTTCATCTCCATCTACCTCACCCCTACTTCACTGCGCAACCCGGTGCAAAACCTGCTGGTATTGCCGGGGGGTCTCAGGCAGCCGACCCCCGCGAGGTGTACCTGCTGGGCAGCATTAGCATTCCCTGCCCGTCCTCCTGGCCACTTCGCACTCTATAAATGGGTTTATTCTCGTTATTAGGAGCTATGTCCCTGGCATATGGAGTCCGTGCAGTGCCTGCAGGCAGGTTTCCTTCCTGTTGGTGTTGGTAAGTGGCCCAAGTGCCTCCTGGCAATTAGCAGATCGTTACCCATAATGCGGCGCGCAGCGATGCAGCCTGGTGGGTTTTCTGGAGGTCACTCTGACCTAATTCACCCCCAGGAATTGTACAGCGCTGGCATGACTTACCAGTGCATTAACAAGCTGATGCTTCAGTACGAGGTTATTTGAGTGCTTCCACATTATTTTTCTCAGGCAAGAAATAGCCATTTTGTCTAGCGGCCAACAGTGGCTAATGGGGGCCGCTCTGGAAGAGGAGGGAGCAGACTCCTGGCCAGTTTTGACGTGGGACATCATGGGCATGCGGCATTTCCTTTGGCTGTAAGGTTGGAGGCTGATTCTGATCCCCCCGGGTTGCAAATGCGCAGAGCTCAGTTTGCCGCCTTATCACAGCATCTTTGCGGTGAACCGAGCGGTGTGTGTCAGGTGTGTGCCTGAGTTCCCGCTGCTCGGCCTCAGAGGGGAAGACAGCAGAGCAAGATGCTGCCCCCGATCTGCCGCAGCCCAAACTCCCCCGGTGATATGAAATGGAGGTGCAGATTTCAGCCTGTCCCCGGTGGTTTTGGAGGGGCAGGTGTGCCTGGCCACAAGGGGACCCCCCACAGCAGCGGGCACCCCGGCACGGCTCATCCTCCCTCTGGCAAACCTGAGCCCAGAGCGGAGGGCCTGGCTGCAGCATCACCAGCCCAAATCAGGGTGTTCTCCCAGGGTGGTGTTTTGTATACGCCAGAGTTAACCGTCGGCAGTTTTTAGAGGCTTTTAAAATCTGTAACTTCTGTTTTTCATTTCTCCTTGCTAAGATCCGTGTGGCTGGACTGTGCCTGCCGAGGAAGGGGAGCTACGCTGGGAAAGGCACACATAAACCTATGGCAGTAAAACTGTTTTAAAACATTTCTCAAGTAGTTTTCCTGTAAGTCTTGTGGCATCTGCTACCAAGGGGATGGCGAGTGGGGAGAGGGTGATTTGACTGACAAATCAGTAGGATGCCCGGAATAACTCACTCCTGGCTTCTCTCTGTGCGTGCTCTGGAGGTCAACCCCAAATCCCACCCATCTCCTCCTGCCGCCCCAGGCCAGACAGAGCTGCTCTGCCTTGTCTGCGGCTAATCTCTCTGGGTGCACGCGAGTCTGTGTATGCACAGATCCTTCATTTTGTTTATGGATGTGAACAGCCTTTGAGCCAAGCTCTGCTCTTGATGTACCCTCTGTAGCCCAGGCTCTTTGTCCTCGCTGATGCTCTTGACGCTTGAAAATGTTTCAGGGGAAATTCTGAGGTGCTGTAGAGTCAAAGCTGGGAGCGAGTTGAGCTGGTGGGCAGACTTTCCGCAGGCCACAAAATTTTCCGGGGAGTGCCTCGAGATGAGGGGTGTTTGGGTAGGAGCTCGCTCCCCCCGTGCCTGTTGGTGTTTGAGTGGGTAACGCAACAGCAGGGTGGTGCAGGAGAACGAGCTGCAGGTGCCACCTTCCACACACCACCATCTTACAACTTCATTGAGATCTCTGGTGTTAATTGCTTTCAAACACAGGTCTGTCCTGCTTTCAGTTCCCCTTGACTCCAGTTACCCCTGCCTAATGGCGACTGGGGCAGAACCAGTATCTTTTGCACAGGGGTTTTATTTACCCTTTAGGTGAGCAATTAAAGCGTGTTCTCTTCTACCGATGCTGAATATTCGAGTGATTGCTTGTAATTTATGTCTCTTTTTCCATGGAACTGGCAGTACCGAGGCAAACCACCTCCGGAGTGCAGCTGGCTGCCAGTCCCGGGTGCTAATGCAGCAGAGTGCCCCTTCCCTTTCTGCGGGCTCGGTTTAAGCTCCGTCCATGCTGGCCAGAATGACTATAGGGCCAGGAAATGAAATAATAGGAACTATAAGCTCTGCTACAGCTGAATGGTTTCAGAGCTCCATCAATTATTAAAGGCGTTAATTCTTCCACAATTACTGGCATATTGCAGCATATTAGATTAGAGGAAAATTGGTCTCTGACCAAATCAGACTGACCAGCCTATTCACCGAGGCCCCTGAGTCCTTTCGGACTTGCTTCTGTGGCAGAGTCGGCAGTGCTGGAGCACAGTGCCTCAGACACTGGGAGAAACAGCCAGGTTCTCGCATCTCCATCAGGATGTAGAAATTCACGGTGGTAGTATTTCCTCTCCTGTATTTCCTTTACTGTCTAATAGTAATAAAACCCAATGGTGCCTACCAGTGAGACTTCCATTTTTGCTTATTTTTCTTAAGAAGCTGGAGTCAGCAGGGCTCTGTGCCGAAGGGGGTGAGACAAGAGCTCTTCACCTGCAGCCTCCACCACCCAGCCTGGCCGCTGGGAAAGCTGTTGTATTTTTCTATACTGAAATACTCCCGCTTCCCTGCATCACAGAGGTGCTGTGGCAGGTGGCGCCTTGGATCCTCACCCCACAGACACTTTTGAAGTTCTCTGTTTCTGAGTACCTCCATTTGAGCAGGCAGGCATATGTCCCCGCATCATAACGCCTTGACGTTGCAAGATGGGAAAGGCCAGGAAAATGCCAAGAGCTCCCCATCCTCATCCCTCAGTAACGTTTGGTCTTTTTCTGAGAGTTGCGGCTCCTCGAGCCCTGGGATTCTGGCAGAGCCAAGCCTTTCGGTGTGGCTGGAGGGGTTGGGTTTTTAAGGGCCCTTTCCAATCCGTCTGTTGTTGACACTACGTATCTGTAAGCGTGCTTTCTTAGACAGACAAATGAGGGCTAAGTTTTAATATCATAACTATAAAATCATATCCTTTACTAGAACTACAAGTTACTTTTCCCTTCTTTTGTATGAATAATGGTAATAATTCGTCTAATGATGGCAGTGGTCACAGCAATCCTTATTCAATCTTAGCAGGAGGAAATTTTGCAGTTTCTCTGCATGTAAAACTTCCATTATTTGGATGGGGTTCCTGTGGCATAGGTCATTATATCTGTAATATGTATTTATAGTTGTTTAAAGACCTGAATAGTTTATGGAATAAATTCTGATGCGATATCGCCAGGAGGCCTGTGGGTTTTCATTGTGCTATTGATTAAAAAGCCCACCACTACACAGTGGAGATAAGAGAAAGAATTGGAAACTGGGTGAAAATTCCTTTTACTCTGTATAAATAATTTCACGTTTGTTTTAAAAAAGGAGTCTTTGCTTATTTTTTTCCCTCAAGATAATCTCTGCCTTTGTTTGAAAAAGGTTATTGATTGGATTGTTAACTTAAATAGTCTGTGGCGGGTGTGACAGAGCACATGGCTGCAATTAATCTTGCGATGCAGAATCCATTATTGAAGAAGCACTAATGAGCCGTTCTAAGGCCTTCACTGGTCACAGAGCGCCTGGGAGCAGCAGATTGCTCCTGCCCTTTAATGTCAGTTTTGGTCTTTAGTGTTATACAGCCAGTGTAAGCAGAAGAGATTTTTAGATTTTTTTTTTTTTTTCTTTTAGGGTATTTATAATAAAATTCTCCTTGCGGCCAGCCTGCAATCGCCCCGGGTGTGGGAGACAAGACATGGTCTCTGATATTGCTCAGCCCCCTCCTCCTCTGACCAGATGTCGGGTGGACATAGTGTACAATTAAAGCCAGTGGCATGTGAAACACGGGTGTCACCATAAAATATGGTCACAGTCACAGGGTTCAGATCCAGAGGAGGGTTTGAGGGAGCTTTCAGACCTGATCTATGCTTTAAAATATTGCTTTAAGACAAAGGGATGAGCTGTTGGAAACCTTCTCGCTGCAAGTTTTATTGTCTATGTTGTTTATAGCTATTGCGGCGTAGCAAAAGTTTAGGTAGAGAATAGTTATGGTAGATTAGAAACTGTCGATGTTAACGTATCACCTTCTCCTTCAACAGAACTGCTCCCGGGGTGTATTTTAGAGGTCTGTCTATTGACTTCGGTGACACCATAAATATGTGTTACTTCTTCCCCCTGTTAGATCTACGGAGCTGATACAGACCTGTGAGGGTGATCCAGCATTTGCCAGGGCTGAGCCACCACCTGAATTATTAACTGAATTCCAGCTGCAGACTCTTTGCTGCACACCTTCACCATAGCAAATGCCGTTCATCACCAGATTAGTGAAATAAGACTGTTTCTTCATCCTGACCTCATAAGTGATGAAATTAAGCGAGAAAGACTTTCAGCTCTCTGGCTTGTGCCACAGTGTCTGTAACTTGAACCACATTTTGGACTGCTCTTTGTGTAAAACAAAATTGTTTGTGGGCTGAACTAGCCTGTTGTTTTTTTTTTAAGGGAATTTGAATCTCCCCATAGTAGCCTGCCATATGCAGCTGCAGGGCTTTATCTTCAGGTATTCTGCCACTGACGGAATGCCAAGGAGTGCTGTGATATGGAGCAGGGATGGCGTTCACTAACACTGCTCCAGGAAGTCTTGGACATGTGAATTTTCTCATAGGTCATGAAAAACACTCAGTTTGGAACCAAAGTAGCACGAAAATAGAAAGATTGTGAAGAAAGAGAGCAGGGAGTGCCAGAAAAAGAATTTTAATGTTCTGAGTATCTACTGACATGCTTGCCATACGCTACAGTGCCTGATCACGCTGCTGGCATAAGTAAAAATAGACTTTCCAATGACATTAGGTTGGGGTCATGTACCACAAGGCACGTTTTTTAATGTGAAAAAGGATCTGACTTAGAGGCTGAAGAAAGACATTTCCACGAGGTATTCTTTTTCCCTTAGACATGCCGTAAGCCCTGGGCTAACAGAGAGCAATCTGCGGCTATGCAGACATGGCTGTGAGCATTTGTTGGACTCTTTTGTAGTCACAGCATTTGGAGAGAGAGCCCAATGGAGTGAATAAATTGGTATATTTCTGCAAAATATTTCTGCGTTGCTGCTAAAAAGAAGGCACCATGGCCTTCACTCCACTATTAATGTTTCCTAAGCGATCCTCAGCCCACAAGAGCCCCTTTCTTTTAGGCTTGTGGTGGGTGTGGTTCTTAGGAAGGGCTCTGCAAAATAGGATGGATCACTTCAAGGATGAGGCGCCATCGATACGAGATGCAGCACAGAAAACCTGCAGAGGTGTTTTTGAGGCAAATGAGGAGC